>NC_133227.1:7010000-7322500 GCF_040436345.1 Pagrus major | reverse complement strand
AATAAGGACAACGGGATGAGAGGGGAAAAAGAAAACCCTCCACCTGCCCCCATCCTACTCTCACGCACTGACCACTCCTTAACCTTTGTCCCAGCACTGTATAACTTGGAAGGACAAGTGAGATTTGCTTTTAATTGTGTGGTTAATTTACTAATCGGACCAAAAGCATATTGATCCATCATAACCTCTATACTTTTCATTTTTCTCTTTCCCCTTGTGTCTTTCCAGGTGTGCTGGTACCAGCTCTGCGGCCGTGCAGCTGAGGGCATTAACTGGAAAGTCCGCCTTGGAGATTGCAGCCTGCCAGGCACTGGAAATATGGTACAATTTATCTCTTTCACAGAACAGGATCTGATACATTTTTGTCATCTTGTATGACCTGGTGCATGCCCAAAACATTAGGTCTGACTTTGTTTGTTTTAAGGTACCAGCAGTATCTGGTGAGTGTGTGTTGAAGGTGGAAGGGCTGGAGCCCAATCAGAAGTATGTGTTTGCTGTAGCAGCCTACGACAGCCAGGGAAAGCTACTAGGCGACACAATAGGAGGGACAACATTCCCACTGCTGGCATCCATGCCGGTACCGCTGCTGTCCACGTGGGCTCACTTGGCACAGGTACACTACACACTAGTGAAAACTAATACCGAGTAGACACGTACTAGTTTATCAGCTCACCACACATTTTACAGGTGCTTACACGTATGTTAAGATGCCCTATTTTGGGTTGTGCTGGAAGCCAGTAATTAGTCTATGATAGCTGACTCCATTTCTAAACTAACGTTAGCTACTGTTGCTCTCTGTTAGTGGAGTGGAGGAGGCACTGAGACGAGGCACTGTAGAATGTGCATGAAGTCACATCCTTTGGACTGCTGAGGAAAATCTAATGCAGGTCCTTCACAAAGAAATCCACAGTCCAGCAGCATTAAACAACTTAAACAAATCATCCACAGGCTTATATGGGCAAACGGGAGAGACAGGGAAGGTCTACAGATTGGGATATTATTTTGTGGCCAAATTGCCCACCCCTAGTTGTGGCTTTTTTTTCTTTCTCAGGTGGCATTTCAAACAGAGCAGTATGCCATAGCAAGAAGAGCCTGCAGTGAACTGTGGAGCCACTACACCCTCCCCGAGCCCAGTTCCCACAGCCCACAGGATAGACTCGCTGCTACAGGGTGAGGAGGGAGGTGCATTCATACTGTTCAAGGCAAGGAGTTTGTATCTGTGTGCTTTACTAACCTCTTTTTACTCTATCCCATTTTGCCATACTGAAGGCTGCATGTCCAGACCCTGCAACACTCCTCTGCTCACCTGTGTCAGTTGTTCCTCACTTCTATCTTCATTAAGACAGAGATCAACATTCAGCAGGGCGTGTTCTGCTGTGACTCATTCAGTGACAATGGACCATTTATCTGGGAACAGGTAAAAATAGAATCTGAATAGAGATGTGTACAGTAAGTGTGTAGAATGATGTTTTCCAAATTGAATGACTGTAACATACAAGAAGTGAGGCTATACAGTTTGTTCAATTAACTTGAACATAAATAAATGATATGTTCATTTGTGTATGAAGGAAGCCAGACTGTCAGAATGTGAGCAAATGCTGGTGGCCATGGACCTTGCGCTGTGGTTGAATGATGGTAGCGCTGCCGTGAAAGCTGTAGTTAACTGTTACAGCCTCTTAGCACCACTAATCTTCCATCAGATCACTTGTGACCCTGTGGTACAGGTATGCAACACCTCATTCATACAAGTCTTAATATTCTGTAACATAATAGATAGCTTTAATACTGCATAACTATGTGTTTATGCCTCTGTCTGTGTCAGGTGTTAAAAAAATGCCTGATAGTTTTGGAGGTGAATTCAGGTCTTCTCAAGCAAAAATGGACTGGAAGCACCTCAGAGTCACTTATGCACATGATAGCCTGCATCACCTACTACCTGTCGAAGGTGTGTCTGTATGCATATAATGTTCAGTTTATACTGTGAATGACGTTTCTTGAAAATGTGAGCGCTGCATGCAAGAAATTATCATTAACTCTTAACTTGATTTTGTTGTAGCAACAATGTGCTTCCAAAGAACACATTTTTAGTTCAATGACATTTAAAAACACATAGCATTTGATTATGGCATGAGTCTCACTCTGTATTACTATACAGTAAATTACTGTTCAGTATTACAGTATTAAATTACTGTTACTACTAGTTTTAAAATTGTAGTTTACTACCAGTACTTTGATTCTCCCTTTTACATGTTCAGTATTTAGTAGACACATTCACCTGTAATGACTTACAGCTTCCTGGTATCCCAAAAGACAACCAATCAGGAGCCTTGCACAAAATAATTTCTTCTGTTCTCCCTGACCAGGCATTACGTGTGCTCAGGGAGCATCAGATGGCTTCTGCGATGATGGAATGTGGTCGTCGGTTGCTCCAAGAGGTCTATGAGGCCCAGCTGCAGATGGCTGTAAGGAACAGTGGAACAGTGTAGATTTATGTCATGATTTATCCTCACTTTGAGAATGACGTTAGATAATGAAATGAAATCAACTTAGATTCCTTTCTATTTTTCTATATTTACCTCCGCCAAGGAGGTTATGTTTTCGCCTGTGTCCGTTGATTGGTTGGGTTGTCAGCAGGATTACTCAAAAACTACTTAACAGATTTCCATGGAACTTAGATGGAGGATGGATCTTCCCATTACCTTTTTCCACTTTCTTTAACATTGCGAGATAGGTTGTTTTTCGACATTTGCAAATTAAGCATGGATCTTGATGGAAAAAAAATCAGGCATATTTATGTGGCTGGTATCTATGAGCAAGTACAATTTGATGTGGATCAAAATAAAAATCCGTATCTGGCGGATTTGAATATTTTTTAATTGATATTGGATCAGGCTTGATTGAATTAAAGGGGACTGTTGGGTCTTGGCGGAGGTATGCACTCTACTGAGTGCCATTCTAGTTTTAGCCATGTTTTGATATTAAGTGATTTTAAATACACACCAATTGAAGAATATCTTGCTCCATCATTCTAGTGTTCTGTGTCTGTCTGTGTGTGTGTGTGTGTGTGTGTGTAGTCTAAGACAGATCATGCAGCAGTTGAGTGTGAAACGAAAGTAAATCTTCAGCTGAAGGCACTGTTTTGGAAGAACAAGACAAGAATCACATCTGAAGCAGCCCTCTCAGCAGACAATGGTAACCCATGGAAACACACACATACACACACAATGGTCTCACTAATTTAAAAAAAAAAAAAGCAAATATGTTGAAAACAAGGTGGTGTTGAAAGCAGGATGTTTACAGTGTCTGACTTTTTATTGGATTTTATTTTATTTGAACTGAATAATTGAACGTTTGCTGAAAATATGCTAGCTGGAAAAAATGCTGGCTTTTATTCCAGCATTTTGGGAACAATGATACACATATGTACCATAGCATGTACATTATGTTTTATAATATACTTGTGAGTATACCGTTAATAATAAAATATTTTCTTATTGTGAAAATATGAAAAATACTTTCCTTATTCACCAAATCTTACACTGGCTTATAACTCATCTCTTTAGCAAGACTCTGTTCCAAATATTTAATTACATTTTAGTGTCTCTCAGCTGTGCCTTTAACGATTCTACTCTATGTCAAGCATAATAGCCAAAAAATTTAGTTATACATATATCCAATTAGTATTTTTTCCTAAGCGCCACATTGTACATGACTGTCTTTTTTTCTGCAGAGATTTCACGGCCACTGACTGGCTGTGAGGATCCCACCATATTGTATAATCTGATCACCAACAGCACATTAAAGGATGCCTATCAAGGTGGTAAGTAGTACACACTCAAAAACTTTTTCTCAATTAATGTTTAGTCTTGTTCACTGACACCTGTGTTCTTGTGTGTGTGTCCTTGATAGTAATGAAACTCAGACGCAAGGCTTACTTTATTGAGTTTGCAGCACTCCTTCTTCAGAGAACCATGGAAGAGGGCCACACAGACCTTGTGTTAAAGTGGGGGCAAAGCATATTTAAATTTCTTTCCAGGTATGCTTTTACTATATATATCTCTTCTGGTAAAGTTAATGATTTCAGCTTTTTTTCATCATCATTTCTACTTTTAACTCAAAGAATGCATTACTAGGGATCATACTGTACTTTATTATAGATAGTAGCTGCCTAAGCTGATAAAGGCTTGACAGTATATGAATAGTTCTGTCTTTGTCAGGCGTGACAAGGAGAGAGGACTGTCCACCAAATGTTTGGAGCGAAACAGTCAGAGTAAAAGAAGAGGTAGTGCTGAGATTCAGAAAGAAAGTGAACCACCTCAGGTAAAGATACAAATATACAACTACCCTACAGAAAACAGGTACACAACCACAACGCCATACAATATCCTGAACAACTGTGCTGTTCTAAGATGTACTTATAAGATGTACTTGTAGTCTGTATTTTTCTGTGTGCTTATGAAAAGCTGTATCAAGAGATACTGTTTATTAACTCTCTGCAAGCTGCTTCACATGAGAACACACAATTAACCAACCAGTCCTATGTGGAAAAATATTTAAATTGTGAAATTATATAGCCATATGTTCTACAAATTCATTGTGGATTGCTCTTAATTTTAGTGCCTTATGTTTACTGTAGACACCATCACAACTATGTTAAGTGCAGTATATTAGCTATGTACCCTAAACCCAATCCACAGTTCATAGGGAATTGGACTTTAAAAAACTGCATAAAATAAAATGCACTATTTAGTAATAATTCAACATCTTCACACTTGTTGCTATGTCTTAACATAAAATATCAATACTTTGTCCGGATTTTTTGTGGCAGAACAAGAACACACCTTCTCAAGATGACACAAAAAAGAAACTAAAACAGAAAATGCCACACAGCATGCTTCAGAGAGTGAGAACTAACAGGTACACTATGTGTTTGTGTGTGTGTTTATCTTTGGATACGTGTTGGTTCACATTAACCACATGTGCACTGGACTTCTGCGTGTGTGTAGGGATGTTAAGGCTGTGGAGAACCTGCTACCCATGATGTCATCTGTGGTACAGCGCCACAAGAAGCAGCTTCAGCTGAGGAACATGTGCTGTGAGGAGAGAGTGTGGAAGTCTAACCTCAACTACAGCGTGGCTCAAGCCCATTTAGCACTGCTTTACCAGGGCCTGGACCAGCTTCACGGAGGAGCCCTGCAGGACAGGTGCACTCACAAGATATCAGCTACTTGACTTGACCTGTTCTGGGAACTCTTGATCTGTTGCATTAATTAAATGGCCCAAGGGGTTGCTACATTTATGAGACAAACTGCTGATTGCTGATATGCCCCATGCAGGATTGCATCATTTTTGGGAGACATTAAGTGTTGCTTTTGGAATCTGAACTCAGATGTTGTAGGATTTGTTGTCTTTATTTATATGATGAGTGTTAAAACCATAGATTATTCAACATATATGGCATATTCATGTGTGTTGGCCTATCATGCTCTACTAATTACCGTATGTGCTTTGTTTCAGTTACAGCCAGTTAAATCCCTTGTGTTTCTCTCTGGCCTACACTGGTGTCCTGGTGTGGAGGAACTCACAGCGGCAGCAGTTATCTAAACATGAGGTTGTCTCAGAGAGAGACACCTCTCATGGCAGTCTTGGGGACTACGTGGCTGCACATAAAGACGGAAGCAGAAGGGAGGGTGAGGAAAATTGCACATTTTGAAAAAATAGAAGAAAAACTTATCACCTGATCTGCGTGTCATCACTTTCATCACCTTTTCTTCCAGCAGTCAGAGTTGATGACCCTGCCACAGAGGAGAGTTGCAAGGAGGGAGAGGACTCCTCTCGGACTGTGGAACAGCAGATTGAGATGCACAGATGCTCAGCTGCCTTGCTGCTGGACTCACTCAACAAAGCCGCTTTACATCTCCGAAGGGCTATGGTGCTGTACACACTTACATGGTCATACACTCACACACAATTATGAAAATACTGATATTACATATGACCATGTAGTGTAAAACCAGGCATGTGCATTGTATGAAAACCACAAATCTTTTTCACAGTGTGTTTACTCTATTGTTCAGTTACATACTATACAATATGCTGTGTATGTGCTATTGACTTTACTTTCTTCATTTTTATGCACTAAATTGTATCTTATGTGTCTGTTTTTTATATTTTCTAGGTGTTGGCCCATCGTGGCAGCCACTGGACCACTCTGCAGTGTGTGTGTCAGACTGTGTGGGACCAGAGCTGCAGAATCACTGTCCTAGTCCAGACAGCTGCTCAGCTTGAACCTTCCTCCCCCATCACAGCAGACCAGCTGCACACCACCTTCACCCCGCTTCTGGTGCTGGCTACTGACTTAATCATGGACATGCTGGACAAACTAGGAGTAAGTGTCACATACAACTATATACACTTCCAAAGCTGCTAGTTTAAAAAATAAATCACACACCTAACTGGTCATTTCTGAAAAATTATTAAAAATAAAATATTTTAAAGTGTGTTGCGATCTATAGGTTGCCAGTGATTGCTGATTGTCTGGTTGATCTATAGGTTGCCAGTGATTGCTGTGGCCACTACAGTTTGCATCTTGTCATCTGTGCTAAGACACATACAGCTACAAAGAGAAAATGACACAGTCCTGTTAATAACTTTCATCTTCATCTTTTTTTCCTACTAGCTGTGGAGTTTATATGACAGTGACCTTACTGAGGAGGACTTAGAGTCCAGTCTCCACTTCTCAGCCCCACTGGATGACACCACGCAGGTGGACCTGCGTTGGGTTCGCACATTGGTGTTGCACACTCTGGAGCGCCTCCATGATAGTGGAAAATGGGAAAGCCTGACCCACTTTGCTTTAGTTTTCAACTCAAACACACGGTGAATACGATTTTAATTTGCAGTCGTTTAGACTATATTGCATTCATAAAGCTAAGATTCAATAATAAACAGATATATAATAACATTCAAGGGAGACAGAGATTAGTTCAAACTAATTATCAGTAAGGGGATATCAGGGGAGCTTTTGAGCACAGCACAACTAACTAACTAACTATGATATAATATACAGAAATAATAGGAGAAACACTTAGTAAACATACTGAGTGGATTTGAACACAAAGCACTGCTCTTTTTAATGTCATTGCCATATTTTGCTCATTAACTACTGTAGTGTCTAAATCATGATCGAACAGTCACATAGAGCCCTGTTTCATACATTGCCATGGTTGTGTGTGTGTGTGTGCCTGAATCTCTATGTCTGTCCCAGAGAACGCTATGCTTTGATCATAACTCCTCTACTAGTCCATGCTCAGAGGAGGCTGCTTGAAAGGATTACTTCTTTTGGAGGACCTGCTGTCCCACAACCGCACCATGTGAAGACGCAAAAGGCCACTGGCAAGGAGGTAGCACAAACCCACACACAGAAACATGTTCAAGTGTAACAAGGTTAACCAAGCCAATAGCACTGTTTTATAGAAATAATGTGGGGTATTTGATTACCTTGCAAGATAAAAGCCATAACAAACTTACAGTTGTCAGTACGTCTGTATTTATGTCACATTCTCGTGAACAGGATATCTCAAGAGTGCTGGAGGGGATTTCTTTTAAATTGGCACAAACGTCAATGTGGCCTCTCAAACACCTTTTTGGCCATAACTCAAGAATTTGTCTGCTAATTATAACAAAATTCCACACAAATGTCTAACTGGATAAAATCAAGACGTGATGGCATTTAATATCCAAAAGGTCAAAGGTCAACTTCACTGTGATATCATGATGTTCTGATAAACACTTTTCTGGGCATTATTCAGCACATTAACTCAAGAACAGAAGGGGAAATTGTGACAATATTTCACAGTTGGTCAGATACTGAATTGGTGACACTAATCTTGCGTGCCCACCTTGAACGTGTGTTGATTGTAGAGATCTTCTGTGCTGCCGGGTTAAAATGTGTGTGAATTTGTAGCTTCTTTGCTGCAACACCCATATTTGAAGCATTGTGGACATAAGCTCATTGCTTTTGCTGATTTTGGGCTTCAGGTGATTGTCTTTGCACCTTGTGACAAAGCTCTCCATCAGTCCTCTATACTCCTCTCACATAAAATTATTCACTGGTATCCTACAACCTCTGTATTTGCCATAAAATACAGTTATTACCTTTCATTAAATTCCTTCAATATCTTTACTACATATACAGTAATACATGAGTCTGGACAGACATGGATGTAGACTGCAATTTGTCTGGTTGGTAGAGGCATACAACTGCAAGGCACTAATTCTTTTTCTTTTCTTTGCTTTTGTTTGGGATTCCATTTATTATCTCAGTATTCTTCCACAAAAAAAAAAACAGTTAAGAAGTCAAAATATTGAAATCTGATGATAAAGTCTTCAGAGCTTGTATAGACATTATCATCAGATTACATTAAGCACCATACATCATGTTTTGAAATCATTGAAAGTGTAATGACTAATTAATCTATCTGTTTTGCGTACACTTATTCACTGTTTGTATTGTATTGTATTGTATGTGTATATACTCTGTGTGGTGTTTTTTTTCCAGGTAACTTATAGGAGCTATGCAGGCTCCCAGCTGTTCAGCGGTTGGACCTCTCACCCTGCACAGCAACCGCCCATTTGCAAAAAAGCAGCACTCAGAAACTCCACTCATCAAGACGCAGTTGATCTTAAAGGTTTGTCAGCCTCATGTCATGTCATGTCAAAACATGTCAATTACACAAACAGTTGTTTGGAGGCAGAAGTACTTGATAATGGCTGGCCTACAAGTGAAGTGTTCCAAATATTAAAAAATAGCATGGTAGTACAGTGTGGAACTATATATATTATATATATATTATATATATATAACTATATGTATGTAGCTGAAAGTGCAAAGATGAGACAGGTTGTGTTTGATTGTATAATGTTTTAATGCATATATGTTCTGTGACTAAGGTGCAGAGATTCAGCACTCCATGTCCCTTGTGTGCGTTCCTCTGGATGTAGAAGACACGCTGAGCTGTTACCGTCAAGCACTTGAGAGGAGACCATATTGTCTTCAGGTCTTCCAGCATAGTCGTTCATTACTGCTGCTGCTTCAGGCAAACACACAGTCTTGTGAGTTCAGTGATGATTGAGTGGATACACACACACACACGTATTGACACAACAACAGTTTGAAACTCTGTGCCCATGTCTCTCCAGGCTTTGCAGCACAGTTGCAGCACTGTCAGAGCAGAAGTCTCAGCCATTCTGCGAGCCTGGTTGATTTCAGTCCTGTAGTTATGGCTACTCCAAACATCCAACCTTGTGACCTGACAGAGGAGGACTACAGTAATCCAAGTGCTCTCTACAGCCTCCCTATCAGCCCTGACCACATCCCGACTGTCATTGCTGCATACTCCACCTCCATTAGTAAGAGCACAACATACTTCTATAGCACACTTTATGTAAACAAGGAAGTACTGACAAGGGGTCAATAGGTGGGGCACTGAGTTTGATGTGTTAGCCAGAGTACCAGTGGTTGAATGTAACCAAGTACATTTACTCAAGTACTGTGATTACAGTATGTACAATTTTGACTTACTTGTAGTCTACACAAGTATTATGATCTTTGTGATATTTGGTGTTACTTTATGCTTCTACTACACTGACTTTCAGGGGGAAATATTGCAGTTTTTACTTCATTGTATTTATTTTACTCTTTACAGTTACTATTGACTTTTTACATAAAAAACATATAGTATTGTGTGCTTATATGATATAATGCAGTACTATATTACTAAACTATCCACTAGTATGCAAAGTATCCGAAGCCACATTGATTAGCATTAGAAATCTCCTCCATGCCACTGTAAGCATGATATTATACAATGATACAACACTGTCAAAGAAGCCTTTCTGCATATGGAGTATTTTCATTTTTGATAGCAAGTACATTATAAGATTTCTTTATTTTTACTGGAGTAAAATGTTGAATTCAAGATTTTTGGTATTTCTACTTTTACTTAAAGGTCCTGTGTGTAGGATTTAGGGGCTGAAATTAAACATAATATTTATAATTATGTTTTCTTTAATGAATAATGATCTGAAACTAAGAATCATTAATTGATTGAGGGAGCAGCTCCTCATTCACAATTTCTACTGTTGCCCAGATCAGACAAACCAAACACTGGCTCTTGAGAGAGCCTTTTGTGTTTTTGAGAGAGCTATTGTGTTAATTTGAGTCAAACACAGAGAACGTAACCAACAAAGCCAACCAATCAGAGGCAGAGTAGGGCAGGTCTTGCGAGAACTGAGGTAGGATCCATAATAACGCATCACCCTAGGGGAAGGTGAGGTGAGGGGTATTCAGTTTGCTGCAATCTGCAACCTTGCTGCTAGATGCCACTAAATCCTACATGCTAGACCTTTAATTACAGGAACTGAGCATTTCCTCCGCCACTGGAGAGTAAGATAATTGCATCAACTATCAAATGAAGTGTGTGTCAGGCTGTCCTCCCAACTTTTCCTCAGAATATCTCCAGGCCAACAGTCATGACTCCCTCAGAGTTCTGGCCCTGCATGAAATGGGAAACCTACAGTTCTTCAACGGAAACACACGGTTAGAATCTGCTGTGTGTGTATGTATGTGTGGAAACCAGCCTGCAGTCTTTTATTGCATGCATTTACCTGTAATTATACAGCAAATATATGTAAGCTGAGCTTTTCATGGTTTTCCTTACATTCTTATGATAATTTCATTCCTGCCTTTGTTTTTCTCCAGGGCAGCACACTCATGCTGGAGTAAAGCTGTAGATTGTGCCTTACAGAGTTCAGGCACTGTAGAGAAGTGGGATGCCGTGTCCTTTGGGGTTGGCTCCCTGCAACAAACTCTGAAACATGCTGGCATTTGGGGATGTCTGCAAGCTGCTGCGCTCACTGCTAAGATTGCACAGTAGGTTTCAGAGAGGTTCATAATTGATTTGATTTGTGTGTGTGTTGTGTGTTGTGGGCATATACCTTTGTATCTCATCCTCAGTGGCGGTTCCTCACAGGGAACAGCCACTGAGAGGCGGCATGAGCGCCCACAAGAGAGAGAGTGGACAGTCGCCCACAGTAACCGGCTCTGTAGCAGCCGCCTCTGGGCTTATCTCATCATCTTGGCGGATCGACCCCGGTGCCGATCCGTACCGGCTGCCTTTAAATTTGTTTGCATTCATTTCATCCGATTTTTGTATTGCTCATTTACACGTCAAGTCAATGTTGTCATGTTGCCGTGGGCGGCTGGGCGCCCTCTTGTAAAGGTGCATCTGCTGCTGCTGAAAGAATCTCACATACAGAGGTTGTGGAAGAAGGGGGAGGGGGGCGTTGGATAGGTTCACGCTGAAGGTGAGGTTCGCCCAGGGCGTCATGCAAGCTAGGACCGCCACTGCTCATCCTCAAGGATGTGTTTTGATCTGCAGGTATGTCTTCACTTCTGATATCAGCCAGCGCACCAAGTGCTGCCTCTTGTCAGCTCACCTCTTTAAGGTAATATTACCCTTTTCAATCCCTCTCCTAACAAACATGGTTTTTCCTGTTTTATTTTTTTTTCTTTGTTTTTTGCTCTCATGACTGTATACTGTAAGTTTTATTGAGTGTTTGTGTTGATACATTCTGACATGCTTGTGTGTGTGACCCTTTGTCCTAGTGTGTGCTGTGTTGCTCCCTGGCTCAGCCCCAGGCCGACCTCCAGTACGCCGATCACATCATCGGTGATGAGCTGCTTCCTGGGGTCGACCTTTTCTCTGAATCCCACAGGGTTCACCTCAGCACCACTGTAGCCAGCCTTAACTTCATCTGTTATTGGCTTTTCAGCACAGGCTACTACATCACGGTACACACATAAACACTGTCTGTCATCATTTTCATGTGCAATGCTTAGCTGAAACTAAAACTGACTTTGTGTTGAATTTTGTATTTGAATTTTGTATTTCAGCTACTGCCCATGCTGGCCCTTTACCTCCATTTTGTAGGGACTGTATGCAGAGATGTAACACGCACTGTTGAGGGCAGAATACTGAAGGTCAGCATTTGTGTTGTCTTTTGTATGTAAGTGTAAACGTTTTCCTCTCGTGATTCTGGTGGAGTTTTTAATCTGTGTTGATATTTGCTGCAGATTCGTGCCCTGACTAAACTGTGTCTGTTCAGTGAAGCTGTAAATGAATCAGTTCAGCTCGCACAAGGAAGAGGTATCCTTCTGCCTCATGGACACTGCATCACCAAAGACCATCTCCAAGTATGAACACACACAAGGGGTAGTGTTAAAAATCATCGGATCTCTCTGTTGTTGGCAAACTCTATTCACATTTTTAGTTAAAATTCTGACCTTGTGTTCTTATACTGTGAATCAGAATCTTTCATGGGATATGTTAACAGATTGGTTGTTCGCCCGTAACCTTCTTGCAGAGATCTGTGTATCTGTTAATCTGGATTTTCAAACAGTAGTGGGAGATACAGTATTTCTGGAACACTGTCACGTCGGCTTTGCAAAATATTTGTTATTGTGTTGGCTCAACACAGTATTGAAAGCATTGTTATAGCACTACAACTAGGTAACTATTTTTGTTGTTGATTCATCCGTTGATTTTTTTTTTTTGTGTTTAAGTTGTTTGGTCATTGAAATGTCAGAAAATGTTCTCAAACATCCTGTTTTGTTTGCAACCCAAAGATATTCAGTTCACCGTCATAGAAGAGTAACAATTTCAGAAAATATTTACATTTAAAGCTGGAATCAGAGAATACTTTTTTCCCCTAAAACTTACTTAAACCATTGAATCAATTACCAAAATACAGTAGTTGGTGATTAATTTAATAGCTGATGATTAATTAAATGATAATGGATTAATAGTTGCAGCTCTACATTGTTATGTTGTTTGTTTATACATGCCATCATGTGAATAGTTATTATAAATTGTGCTTATTGTGCAGCCTGTGAAGAGATTCTACAGCAACAAGTCTCTTGTGGACAATGCTGAGGTACTTTCTATATAAGATTTTTTCATCACGTAAATGATTCTTAAAAGTAAGTACCATACTGCTACAGTTTATATGGTGCAGGCACAATTATCTTTGCTATTAACAGAACATAAAAGCATCACCTAATTTCTACAACTGATGCCTCACCATTTAACCTTCACATTTGAGACTTTCAATGACATCAGTCTAAATCAGCCAAGTACATTCATATAAATGCACTCACTAACATATACACACATAAATACTGACACACAATTCCAGCAAGAGGCAAAAAAGCCATATTACCTGTTCCTTGTCTCTGTGCTGCTGTTTCAGCTGTGAAGTTTAACAGATTAAGAAATGTATATAGTTTTTTCTACTCTTACTAAACCTGCTTGCTAAATTCAGTTTCTTGTGAGTGTAATGTCTCTGTATGTTGTGCTTGTGGTTAGGCTTTGGAAGATCTTGTGAACTGTGACTTTGCTCCAGAGGTCCGCACGCTGTATGGATCTATGTTGTGCCTCCGATTCAACCTTGCTCGTATTCAATTAGTCCTGGCACTCAGCAGAACCGTACATGGCCCTCCTGTGCGAGGTCAGTAAGCAAGTGCACATTACAACATCTCTTTGTTATTTATGCTTAGTTTACTGTTTGGATCATGTGACATCTCTCATTTGAGTGTATTGAACCCCAAAAGACTGTCTTACAAATCAAATCAAATCAATTTTACTTATATAGCCCAAAATCACAATCACATTGCCTCAGTGGGCTTTACAATCTGTACAGTGAATGACATCCTCTGTCCTTAGACCCTCGATTCGAGTGAGGAAAAACTTGCCATGTTGAGCGTAAAAAAACTTTTAACAGGGAAAAAAAAAGATGGAAGACACCTCAGGAAGAGCCACAGAGAAGGGATCCCTCTCACAGGACAGACAGACATGCAAAAGATGTTGCATGTACAGACTTTTTTTTACTTTTTATTTTTATCTGTACTTTAATCAGTAGAACAAATGTATCTTCAGGATCGATTATTTATTGGCTCAAATAGTTAAAAGTAATTTGGATACAAGTGACTACTACTGAGATTTTGTCACTGCATCACAAGAACGCATCTGCTTATACACTGGCTTGAAAGACTATTCCTCTGTATTCATAATTTTCATCACACTGCTTTTCATATTCATTTCAGTTTAAATATAACCATTTTGGTTTAATTCTAAAAGTATCTGAATGTCTTTCAGATTCTGTTGAAGGAGAAGCTTGTGTCAGCAAAACAAGTTGTTCAGTGAACTCAAAACACCCTGAACAAGACACACTGGACTCTGAGAGCTCCTGTCTGAACACAGAAGAGCCAAAAGTGCTGACTCTTGATACAGAGAAGGAGAAGCTCACTCCAGGAAGGATTAAGGTAAGACTTCTTGGAAATGTCCCAGTAGGTCTTCATTACTTCAGGAGTTTGCCACTTACTGGCATTTCTACATTGAACTCTTGTATTATTGGGACCTTACTGTAAATACAGAGCAACTTTTTTTCAAACTTGTTTGTGTCAACTTGCCCATGTCTGTCATCTCCTCTGGTTCAGTTCTTTCTGCTAGAAAGAGTGTCCTCCTTGTTGCACTTGGCTTCACAGAAGCTCACATCTCAGTCATGTAGCAAAATAGAGAACCTGGAGCTGACAATAGAGTCCAATCTACTGAAGGCCAAACTGTACTTGCAGCAAGGATGTGCTGCACTTAGGTACAGTATGGCAGCTTATACATGAGTACTGTGTGTATGTTTAGCTGCTTATGTTTTTATTTCCTGACTGTCCTAACCATTTTAAAACCCTCAATCAGTTATAAGGTGGCAGTTTCTTCTTTGGCGCTGCTGCAGACATCTTCTGTAATCATGAGAAGATCCATACCTGGCCCTCAGAAACCTGTGTCTGAGCTACCAAACACCATGACTAGAAGTGAACAGGTACAGTAGATTGTTTATATAAATTAGCTGCAAAATCAAATAAGTTGACTTTTGAACAAACATCAAGCATACAAAATCCATATCAGTGTACCATGTGGTAAACATTACAGAACACAACATTACAACCAGCAAAACCACCTGCAATCAACTGTACACAAAAACAACATGAAAGTGGAATTGTGTGTAGAAATGTGCTAAATTATCATTTACAGTTTTTTCACACTTGGTAACATACATTTCTGTATAGAGGTCACCATTTAAATAGCTTTTTCACACAGTTCTTCACGACATGCACTTTATCGCAACAGTTCAATGGTGATTTATTGTACATGGTGTATGTATGTGTGTGTTAAATCCTGTCTACAGGGTACTAAAGGTTGCAGAGCATCAAACCCCCTGATTGAAGACTATCCCAGAGCAGTTGAGGCCAGTGAGAGAATTGGAGTTTCTCTGTGGCTGCAATGTCGCCTGGCTCTGGTCCGCAGCCTGGCTGCACACATCCCTAACTCTGCTACCCTCTTCCAAGGTCTGTTCATGTGTGGTGCTACTCCAGTTTCCTGAGTGGTGTAGAGACTAAAACAGTTAAACTAATATCACGATCATTACATTTGTTAAAATGTTGATAATCTTTCCTCCTATGCAAAATGCAACAGATACACACTTGAAAAACACAAGACTACTTAACCTTGTGCTTTCAGTGTTTCAAATAAAAAGGCTGAATGTAATGTGCACAGTGCCAGAAGTTTGAAGTATGAGAAAATTGAAGAGAAAATATTTTCAGCACCTTCGAATGTCTAGCCAGTGAAAAAAAGTTTGGTATTCATTATCTGCTAAGGTTATTTATAGAGTGATGAATATTAGAATTACATCTGTGTTTGTTTTTGTGTGTGTGTGTGTGTGTGTGTGTGTGTGTGTATTTTGAAGGTAAGAACATTCATGAGGAGGCAGCCCGGGTGTTACAGGAGGGTCTTCATGAATGTGCACAAAGGGGAGAACTCGATTTTGAAGCCCTTTTGATGGTCGAAGGTGCAGAATTAGAAGCACAGAGAGGCAAAACTGATGACAGCTTGGCAATGCTGCAGGTACTAACACACAAACACAGACATTTTTGTTGCTTTATATTAAACATAAAATATAGAAGGTAGCGTCCTGACCCCTGGCTTCACAGACGAGCCCTTGGTGCGTGGAATATCACCTCTCTGGCGGGGAAGGAACCAGAGCTGGTGGAGGAGGTAGAGAGGTGCTAACAAGATATAGTTGGGCTGACCTTGCACAGCACCTGTTCTGGAACCGAACTCCTGAAGTGGGGGCTAGACTCTCTCCTGGAGCTCTCCCTGAGGAAAAGCAGAGTCAGCTCTGGGCAGTTTCAAAAGATGTAAACTGAAGCAGAGGCTGGAGTATGTTACAGCAATGACATGAGTTTATTACTGCTACGATGATCCTGATTGAAACCGGGATTGCTGCGTCAACAATGCAGAGTACTAACCACTATACAATCACGGCCACTTTATCCACTGAGCACTTTCTTGTTGTTCTGAGCCTACTAACCCTGCCACTAGCCCTGCATTCAGTAATGTCTGAACAGCTGATTCCTCGCAGCATTTGATGCGAGCTAACGTTGGAAAGGGAAGCTGTTTTTCCTGAAAGCGAATAGAATATGGGGTTTTGCACAGTAGAAGTATGGCGAGCCGTCTAGTTACAAAATGTCTACATTGAAGCAATGCTGCAACGATATCAGCGATGTTCCGCTCACACGTGCTGCCGTTACACGGATTCGAACCGGGGTTGCTGCGGCCACAAAGCAGAGTACTAACCACTATACGATCACAGCCACTTTTTCCCGAGCACCTGCTTGTTTTAGTGAGTCTCTGCTGTGAAGTCATATATTTAAGCTTTGAATATCTTAAATGATGTGTTATAGAAGCCAATGAAGTTCATCAGAGGGCCCATCGAGTGCTGCTTTGTATGTTCTTCAGCTGGAAATATAGCTTTTCAAAGATACTTATCGAGTAACACTATGAAGAAAAAGGATTTCTTGCTGGCTGCAGATGGCTTCTGCTAGCTGTTGAATGGCCACTTTTGTATTATTTGCTTTTGTTTTTTTCATTTGCAAATGTGCTTTGATGCACAGTATGTAGAGTGAGCATTGACACGAGGACTTAGTCTCCCAGTAACGCTAAAGGTTACATCGAGCTAGCCAGGAGTCGAACCTAGAATCTTCTGATCCGTAGTCAGACGCGTTATCCATTGCGCCACTAGCCCTGCATTCAGTGATTTCTGAACAGCTGATTCCTCGCAGCATTTGATGCGAGCTAACGTTGGAAAGGGAAGCTGTTTTTCCTGAAAGCGAATAGAATATGGGGTTTTGCACAGTAGAAGTATGGCGAGCCGTCTAGTTACAAAACGTCTACATTGAAGACGTATGTAGTTACAAAACGTCTACATTGAAGCAAAGGCTGCAACGATATCAGGGATGTTCCACTCACACGTGCTGCACCTGCTTGTTTTAGTGAGTCTCTGCTGTGAAGTCATATATTTAAGCTTTGAATATATTAACTGATGTGTTATAGAAGCCAGTGAAGTTCATCAGAGGGCCCATCAAGTGCCGCTTTGTATGTTCTTCAGCTGGAAATATAGCTTTTCAAAGATACTTATCGAGTAACACTATGAAGAAAAAGGATTTCTTGCTGGCTGTTACTGAAGGATGTAGATGGCTTCTGCTAGCTGTTGAATGGCCACTTTGGTATTATTTGCTTTTTTTTTTCATTTGCAAATGTGCTTTGATGTACAGTATGTAGAGTGGAAGCATTGACACGTGGACCAAGTGCTTCACACGCTAAAGATTACATCGAGCTAGCCAGGAGTCGAACCTAGAATCTTCTGATCCGTAGTCAGACGCGTTATCCATTGCGCCACTAGCCCTGCATTCAGTGATGTCTGGACAGCTGATTCCTCCCAGCATTTGATGCGAGCTATGGTTGGAAAGGGAAGCTGTTTTTCCTGAAAGCGAATAGAATATGGGGTTTTGCACAGTAGACGTATGGCGAGCCGTCTAGTTACAAAACATCTACAATGAAGACGTATGTAGTTACAAAACATCTACATTGAAGCACAGGCTGCAATGATATCAGAGATGTTCCGCTCACACGTGCTGCCGTGACCCGGATTCGAACCTGGGTTGCTGCGGCCACAACGCAGAGTACTAACCACTATACGATCACGGCCACTTTTTCCCCTGAGCACCTGCTTGTTTTAGTGAGTCTCTGCTGTGAAGTCATATATTTAAGCTTTGAATATCTTAACTGATGTGTTATAGAAGCCAGTGAAGTTCATCAGAGGGCCCATCGAGTGCCGCTATGTATGTTCTTCAGCTGGAAATATAGCTTTTCAAAGATACTTATCGAGTAACACTATGAAGAAAAAGGATTTCTTGCTGGCTGTTACTGAAGGATGTAGATGGCTTCTGCTAGCTGTTGAATGGCCACTTTGGTATTATTTGCTTTTTTTTTCATTTGCAAATGTGCTTCGATGCACAGTATGTAGTGTGAGCATTGACACGAGGACCAAGTTTCCCAGTAACGCTAAAGGTTACATCGAGCTAGCCAGGAGTCGAACCTAGAATCTTCTGATCCGTAGTCAGACGCGTTATCCATTGCGCCACTAGCCCTGCATTCAGTGATTTCTGGACAGCTGATTCCTCGCAGCATTTGATGCGAGCTAACGTTGGAAAGGGAAGCTGTTTTTCCTGAAAGCGAATAGAATATGGGGTTTTGCACAGTAGAAGTATGGTGAGCCGTCTTGTTACAAAATGTCTACATTGAAGCAATGCTGCAACGATATCAGAGATGTTCCGCTCACACGTGCTGCCGTGACCCGGATTCGAACCGGGGTTGCTGCGGCCACAACGCAGAGTACTAACCACTATACGATCACGGCCACTTTTTCCCCTGAGCACCTGCTTGTTTTAGTGAGTCTCTGCTGTGAAGTCATATATTTAAGCTTTGAATATCTTAACTGATGTGTTATAGAAGCCAGTGAAGTTCATCAGAGGGCCCATCGAGTGCTGCTTTGTATGTTCTTCAGCTGGAAATATAGCTTTTCAAAGATACTTATCGAGTAACACTATGAAGAAAAAGGATTTCTTGCTGGCTGTTACTGAAGGATGTAGATGGCTTCTGCTAGCTGTTGAATGGCCACTTTGGTATTATTTGCTTTTTTTTTCATTTGCAAATGTGCTTCGATGCACAGTATGTAGTGTGAGCATTGACACGAGGACCAAGTCTCCCAGTAACGCTAAAGGTTACATCGAGCTAGCCAGGAGTCGAACCTAGAATCTTCTGATCCGTAGTCAGACGCGTTATCCATTGCGCCACTAGCCCTGCATTCAGTGATGTCTGGACAGCTGATTCCTGGCAGCATTTGATGCGAGCTAACGTTGGAAAGGGAAGCTGTTTTTCCTGAAAGCGAATAGAATATGGGGTTTTGCACAGTAGAAGTATGGTGAGCCGTCTTGTTACAAAATGTCTACATTGAAGCAATGCTGCAACGATATCAGAGATGTTCCGCCCACACGTGCTGCCGTGACCCGGATTCGAACCGGGGTTGCTGCGGCCACAACGCAGAGTACTAACCACTATACGATCACGGCCACTTTTTCCCCTGAGCACCTGCTTGTTTTAGTGAGTCTCTGCTGTGAAGTCATATATTTAAGCTTTGAATATCTTAACTGATGTGTTATAGAAGCCAGTGAAGTTCATCAGAGGGCCCATCGAGTGCCGCTATGTATGTTCTTCAGCTGGAAATATAGCTTTTCAAAGATACTTATCGAGTAACACTATGAAGAAAAAGGATTTCTTGCTGGCTGTTACTGAAGGATGTAGATGGCTTCTGCTAGCTGTTGAATGGCCACTTTGGTATTATTTGCTTTTTTTTTCATTTGCAAATGTGCTTCGATGCACAGTATGTAGTGTGAGCATTGACACGAGGACCAAGTCTCCCAGTAACGCTAAAGGTTACATCGAGCTAGCCAGGAGTCGAACCTAGAATCTTCTGATCCGTAGTCAGACGCGTTATCCATTGCGCCACTAGCCCTGCATTCAGTGATGTCTGGACAGCTGATTCCTCGCAGCATTTGATGCGAGCTAACGTTGGAAAGGGAAGCTGTTTTTCCTGAAAGCGAATAGAATATGGGGTTTTGCACAGTAGAAGTATGGTGAGCTGTCTTGTTACAAAATGTCTACATTGAAGCAATGCTGCAACGATATCAGAGATGTTCCGCTCACACGTGCTGCCGTGACCCGGATTCGAACCGGGGTTGCTGCGGCCACAACGCAGAGTACTAACCACTATACGATCACGGCCACTTTTTCCCCTGAGCACCTGCTTGTTTTAGTGAGTCTCTGCTGTGAAGTCATATATTTAAGCTTTGAATATCTTAACTGATGTGTTATAGAAGCCAGTGAAGTTCATCAGAGGGCCCATCGAGTGCCGCTATGTATGTTCTTCAGCTGGAAATATAGCTTTTCAAAGATACTTATCGAGTAACACTATGAAGAAAAAGGATTTCTTGCTGGCTGTTACTGAAGGATGTAGATGGCTTCTGCTAGCTGTTGAATGGCCACTTTGGTATTATTTGCTTTTTTTTTCATTTGCAAATGTGCTTCGATGCACAGTATGTAGTGTGAGCATTGACACGAGGACCAAGTCTCCCAGTAACGCTAAAGGTTACATCGAGCTAACCAGGAGTCGAACCTAGAATCTTCTGATCCGTAGTCAGACGCGTTATCCATTGCGCCACTAGCCCTGCATTCAGTGATGTCTGGACAGCTGATTCCTCGCAGCATTTGATGCGAGCTAACGTTGGAAAGGGAAGCTGTTTTTCCTGAAAGCGAATAGAATATGGGGTTTTGCACAGTAGAAGTATGGTGAGCCGTCTTGTTACAAAATGTCTACATTGAAGCAATGCTGCAACGATATCAGAGATGTTCCGCTCACACGTGCTGCCGTGACCCGGATTCGAACCGGGGTTGCTGCGGCCACAACGCAGAGTACTAACCACTATACGATCACGGCCACTTTTTCCCCTGAGCACCTGCTTGTTTTAGTGAGTCTCTGCTGTGAAGTCATATATTTAAGCTTTGAATATCTTAACTGATGTGTTATAGAAGCCAGTGAAGTTCATCAGAGGGCCCATCGAGTGCCGCTATGTATGTTCTTCAGCTGGAAATATAGCTTTTCAAAGATACTTATCGAGTAACACTATGAAGAAAAAGGATTTCTTGCTGGCTGTAGATGGCTTCTGCTAGCTGTTGAATGGCCACTCTGGTATGATTTGCTTTTTTTTTCATTTGCAAATGTGCTTTGATGCACAGTATGTAGTGTGAGCATTGACATGTGGACCAAGTCTCCCAGTAACGCTAAAGGTTACATCGAGCTAGCCAGGAGTCGAACCTAGAATCTTCTGATCCGTAGTCAGACGCGTTATCCATTGCGCCACTAGCCCTGCATTCAGTGATTTCTGAACAGCTGATTCCTCGCAGCATTTGATGCGAGCTAACGTTGGAAAGGGAAGCTGTTTTTCCTGAAAGCGAATAGAATATGGGGTTTTGCACAGTAGAAGTATGGCGAGCTGTCTAGTTACAAAACGTCTACATTGAAGACGTACATAGTTACAAAATGTCTACATTGAAGCAATGCTGCAACGATATCAGAGATGTTCCGCTCACACGTGCTGCCGTGACCCGGATTCGAACCGGGGTTGCTGCGGCCACAACGCAGAGTACTAACCACTATACGATCACGGCCACTTTTTCCCCTGAGCACCTGCTTGTTTTAGTGAGTCTCTGCTGTGAAGTCATATATTTAAGCTTTGAATATCTTAACTGATGTGTTATAGAAGCCAGTGAAGTTCATCAGAGGGCCCATCGAGTGCCGCTATGTATGTTCTTCAGCTGGAAATATAGCTTTTCAAAGATACTTATCGAGTAACACTATGAAGAAAAAGGATTTCTTGCTGGCTGTTACTGAAGGATGTAGATGGCTTCTGCTAGCTGTTGAATGGCCACTTTGGTATTATTTGCTTTTGTTTTAAATTTGCAAATGTGCTTCGATGCACAGTATGTAGTGTGAGCATTGACACGAGGACCAAGTCTCCCAGTAACGCTAAAGGTTACATCGAGCTAGCCAGGAGTCGAACCTAGAATCTTCTGATCCGTAGTCAGACGCGTTATCCATTGCGCCACTAGCCCTGCATTCAGTGATGTCTGGACAGCTGATTCCTCGCAGCATTTGATGCGAGCTAACGTTGGAAAGGGAAGCTGTTTTTCCTGAAAGCGAATAGAATATGGGGTTTTGCACAGTAGAAGTATGGTGAGCCGTCTTGTTACAAAATGTCTACATTGAAGCAATGCTGCAACGATATCAGAGATGTTCCGCTCACACGTGCTGCCGTGACCCAGATTCGAACCGGGGTTGCTGCGGCCACAACGCAGAGTACTAACCACTATACGATCACCGCCACTTTTTCTCCTGAGCACCTGCTTGTTTTAGTGAGTCTCTGCTGTGAAGTCATATATTTCAGCTTTGAATATCTTAACTGATGTGTTATAGAAGCCAGTGAAGTTCATCAGAGGGCCCATCGAGTGCTGCTTTGTATGTTCTTCAGCTGGAAATATAGCTTTTCAAAGATACTTATCGAGTAACACTATGAAGAAAAAGGATTTCTTGCTGGCTGTTACTGAAGGATGTAGATGGCTTCTGCTAGCTGTTGAATGGCCACTTTGGTATTATTTGCTTTTTTTTTCATTTGCAAATGTGCTTCGATGCACAGTATGTAGTGTGAGCATTGACACGAGGACCAAGTCTCCCAGTAACGCTAAAGGTTACATCGAGCTAACCAGGAGTCGAACCTAGAATCTTCTGATCCGTAGTCAGACGCGTTATCCATTGCGCCACTAGCCCTGCATTCAGTGATGTCTGGACAGCTGATTCCTCGCAGCATTTGATGCGAGCTAACGTTGGAAAGGGAAGCTGTTTTTCCTGAAAGCGAATAGAATATGGGGTTTTGCACAGTAGAAGTATGGTGAGCCGTCTTGTTACAAAATGTCTACATTGAAGCAATGCTGCAACGATATCAGAGATGTTCCGCTCACACGTGCTGCCGTGACCCGGATTCGAACCTGGGTTGCTGCGGCCACAACGCAGAGTACTAACCACTATACGATCACGGCCACTTTTTCCCCTGAGCACCTGCTTGTTTTAGTGAGTCTCTGCTGTGAAGTCATATATTTAAGCTTTGAATATCTTAACTGATGTGTTATAGAAGCCAGTGAAGTTCATCAGAGGGCCCATCGAGTGCCGCTATGTATGTTCTTCAGCTGGAAATATAGCTTTTCAAAGATACTTATCGAGTAACACTATGAAGAAAAAGGATTTCTTGCTGGCTGTAGATGGCTTCTGCTAGCTGTTGAATGGCCACTCTGGTATGATTTGCTTTTTTTTTCATTTGCAAATGTGCTTTGATGCACAGTATGTAGTGTGAGCATTGACATGTGGACCAAGTCTCCCAGTAACGCTAAAGGTTACATCGAGCTAGCCAGGAGTCGAACCTAGAATCTTCTGATCCGTAGTCAGACGCGTTATCCATTGCGCCACTAGCCCTGCATTCAGTGATTTCTGAACAGCTGATTCCTCGCAGCATTTGATGCGAGCTAACGTTGGAAAGGGAAGCTGTTTTTCCTGAAAGCGAATAGAATATGGGGTTTTGCACAGTAGAAGTATGGCGAGCTGTCTAGTTACAAAACGTCTACATTGAAGACGTACATAGTTACAAAATGTCTACATTGAAGCAATGCTGCAACGATATCAGAGATGTTCCGCTCACACGTGCTGCCGTGACCCGGATTCGAACCGGGGTTGCTGCGGCCACAACGCAGAGTACTAACCACTATACGATCACGGCCACTTTTTCCCCTGAGCACCTGCTTGTTTTAGTGAGTCTCTGCTGTGAAGTCATATATTTAAGCTTTGAATATCTTAACTGATGTGTTATAGAAGCCAGTGAAGTTCATCAGAGGGCCCATCGAGTGCCGCTATGTATGTTCTTCAGCTGGAAATATAGCTTTTCAAAGATACTTATCGAGTAACACTATGAAGAAAAAGGATTTCTTGCTGGCTGTTACTGAAGGATGTAGATGGCTTCTGCTAGCTGTTGAATGGCCACTTTGGTATTATTTGCTTTTTTTTTCATTTGCAAATGTGCTTCGATGCACAGTATGTAGTGTGAGCATTGACACGAGGACCAAGTCTCCCAGTAACGCTAAAGGTTACATCGAGCTAACCAGGAGTCGAACCTAGAATCTTCTGATCCGTAGTCAGACGCGTTATCCATTGCGCCACTAGCCCTGCATTCAGTGATGTCTGGACAGCTGATTCCTCGCAGCATTTGATGCGAGCTAACGTTGGAAAGGGAAGCTGTTTTTCCTGAAAGCGAATAGAATATGGGGTTTTGCACAGTAGAAGTATGGTGAGCCGTCTTGTTACAAAATGTCTACATTGAAGCAATGCTGCAACGATATCAGAGATGTTCCGCTCACACGTGCTGCCGTGACCCGGATTCGAACCGGGGTTGCTGCGGCCACAACGCAGAGTACTAACCACTATACGATCACGGCCACTTTTTCCCCTGAGCACCTGCTTGTTTTAGTGAGTCTCTGCTGTGAAGTCATATATTTAAGCTTTGAATATCTTAACTGATGTGTTATAGAAGCCAGTGAAGTTCATCAGAGGGCCCATCGAGTGCCGCTATGTATGTTCTTCAGCTGGAAATATAGCTTTTCAAAGATACTTATCGAGTAACACTATGAAGAAAAAGGATTTCTTGCTGGCTGTTACTGAAGGATGTAGATGGCTTCTGCTAGCTGTTGAATGGCCACTTTGGTATTATTTGCTTTTTTTTTCATTTGCAAATGTGCTTCGATGCACAGTATGTAGTGTGAGCATTGACACGAGGACCAAGTCTCCCAGTAACGCTAAAGGTTACATCGAGCTAACCAGGAGTCGAACCTAGAATCTTCTGATCCGTAGTCAGACGCGTTATCCATTGCGCCACTAGCCCTGCATTCAGTGATGTCTGGACAGCTGATTCCTCGCAGCATTTGATGCGAGCTAACGTTGGAAAGGGAAGCTGTTTTTCCTGAAAGCGAATAGAATATGGGGTTTTGCACAGTAGAAGTATGGTGAGCCGTCTTGTTACAAAATGTCTACATTGAAGCAATGCTGCAACGATATCAGAGATGTTCCGCTCACACGTGCTGCCGTGACCCGGATTCGAACCGGGGTTGCTGCGGCCACAACGCAGAGTACTAACCACTATACGATCACGGCCACTTTTTCCCCTGAGCACCTGCTTGTTTTAGTGAGTCTCTGCTGTGAAGTCATATATTTAAGCTTTGAATATCCTAACTGATGTGTTATAGAAGCCAGTGAAGTTCATCAGAGGGCCCATCGAGTGCCGCTATGTATGTTCTTCAGCTGGAAATATAGCTTTTCAAAGATACTTATCGAGTAACACTATGAAGAAAAAGGATTTCTTGCTGGCTGTTACTGAAGGATGTAGATGGCTTCTGCTAGCTGTTGAATGGCCACTTTGGTATTATTTGCTTTTTTTTTCATTTGCAAATGTGCTTCGATGCACAGTATGTAGTGTGAGCATTGACACGAGGACCAAGTCTCCCAGTAACGCTAAAGGTTACATCGAGCTAGCCAGGAGTCGAACCTAGAATCTTCTGATCCGTAGTCAGACGCGTTATCCATTGCGCCACTAGCCCTGCATTCAGTGATTTCTGGACAGCTGATTCCTCGCAGCATTTGATGCGAGCTAACGTTGGAAAGGGAAGCTGTTTTTCCTGAAAGCGAATAGAATATGGGGTTTTGCACAGTAGAAGTATGGTGAGCCGTCTTGTTACAAAATGTCTACATTGAAGCAATGCTGCAACGATATCAGAGATGTGCCGCTCACACGTGCTGCCGTGACCCGGATTCGAACCGGGGTTGCTGCGGCCACAACGCAGAGTACTAACCACTATACGATCACGGCCACTTTTTCCCCTGAGCACCTGCTTGTTTTAGTGAGTCTCTGCTGTGAAGTCATATATTTAAGCTTTGAATATCTTAACTGATGTGTTATAGAAGCCAGTGAAGTTCATCAGAGGGCCCATCGAGTGCCGCTATGTATGTTCTTCAGCTGGAAATATAGCTTTTCAAAGATACTTATCGAGTAACACTATGAAGAAAAAGGATTTCTTGCTGGCTGTTACTGAAGGATGTAGATGGCTTCTGCTAGCTGTTGAATGGCCACTTTGGTATTATTTGCTTTTTTTTTCATTTGCAAATGTGCTTCGATGCACAGTATGTAGTGTGAGCATTGACACGAGGACCAAGTCTCCCAGTAACGCTAAAGGTTACATCGAGCTAACCAGGAGTCGAACCTAGAATCTTCTGATCCGTAGTCAGACGCGTTATCCATTGCGCCACTAGCCCTGCATTCAGTGATGTCTGGACAGCTGATTCCTCGCAGCATTTGATGCGAGCTAACGTTGGAAAGGGAAGCTGTTTTTCCTGAAAGCGAATAGAATATGGGGTTTTGCACAGTAGAAGTATGGTGAGCCGTCTTGTTACAAAATGTCTACATTGAAGCAATGCTGCAACGATATCAGAGATGTTCCGCTCACACGTGCTGCCGTGACCCGGATTCGAACCGGGGTTGCTGCGGCCACAACGCAGAGTACTAACCACTATACGATCACGGCCACTTTTTCCCCTGAGCACCTGCTTGTTTTAGTGAGTCTCTGCTGTGAAGTCATATATTTAAGCTTTGAATATCTTAACTGATGTGTTATAGAAGCCAGTGAAGTTCATCAGAGGGCCCATCGAGTGCCGCTATGTATGTTCTTCAGCTGGAAATATAGCTTTTCAAAGATACTTATCGAGTAACACTATGAAGAAAAAGGATTTCTTGCTGGCTGTTACTGAAGGATGTAGATGGCTTCTGCTAGCTGTTGAATGGCCACTTTGGTATTATTTGCTTTTTTTTTCATTTGCAAATGTGCTTCGATGCACAGTATGTAGTGTGAGCATTGACACGAGGACCAAGTCTCCCAGTAACGCTAAAGGTTACATCGAGCTAACCAGGAGTCGAACCTAGAATCTTCTGATCCGTAGTCAGACGCGTTATCCATTGCGCCACTAGCCCTGCATTCAGTGATGTCTGGACAGCTGATTCCTCGCAGCATTTGATGCGAGCTAACGTTGGAAAGGGAAGCTGTTTTTCCTGAAAGCGAATAGAATATGGGGTTTTGCACAGTAGAAGTATGGTGAGCCGTCTTGTTACAAAATGTCTACATTGAAGCAATGCTGCAACGATATCAGAGATGTTCCGCTCACACGTGCTGCCGTGACCCGGATTCGAACCGGGGTTGCTGCGGCCACAACGCAGAGTACTAACCACTATACGATCACGGCCACTTTTTCCCCTGAGCACCTGCTTGTTTTAGTGAGTCTCTGCTGTGAAGTCATATATTTAAGCTTTGAATATCTTAACTGATGTGTTATAGAAGCCAGTGAAGTTCATCAGAGGGCCCATCGAGTGCCGCTATGTATGTTCTTCAGCTGGAAATATAGCTTTTCAAAGATACTTATCGAGCAACACTATGAAGAAAAAGGATTTCTTGCTGGCTGTAGATGGCTTCTGCTAGCTGTTGAATGGCCACTCTGGTATGATTTGCTTTTTTTTTCATTTGCAAATGTGCTTTGATGCACAGTATGTAGTGTGAGCATTGACATGTGGACCAAGTCTCCCAGTAACGCTAAAGGTTACATCGAGCTAGCCAGGAGTCGAACCTAGAATCTTCTGATCCGTAGTCAGACGCGTTATCCATTGCGCCACTAGCCCTGCATTCAGTGATTTCTGAACAGCTGATTCCTCGCAGCATTTGATGCGAGCTAACGTTGGAAAGGGAAGCTGTTTTTCCTGAAAGCGAATAGAATATGGGGTTTTGCACAGTAGAAGTATGGCGAGCTGTCTAGTTACAAAACGTCTACATTGAAGACGTACATAGTTACAAAATGTCTACATTGAAGCAATGCTGCAACGATATCAGAGATGTTCCGCTCACACGTGCTGCCGTGACCCGGATTCGAACCGGGGTTGCTGCGGCCACAACGCAGAGTACTAACCACTATACGATCACGGCCACTTTTTCCCCTGAGCACCTGCTTGTTTTAGTGAGTCTCTGCTGTGAAGTCATATATTTAAGCTTTGAATATCTTAACTGATGTGTTATAGAAGCCAGTGAAGTTCATCAGAGGGCCCATCGAGTGCCGCTATGTATGTTCTTCAGCTGGAAATATAGCTTTTCAAAGATACTTATCGAGTAACACTATGAAGAAAAAGGATTTCTTGCTGGCTGTTACTGAAGGATGTAGATGGCTTCTGCTAGCTGTTGAATGGCCACTTTGGTATTATTTGCTTTTGTTTTAAATTTGCAAATGTGCTTCGATGCACAGTATGTAGTGTGAGCATTGACACGAGGACCAAGTCTCCCAGTAACGCTAAAGGTTACATCGAGCTAGCCAGGAGTCGAACCTAGAATCTTCTGATCCGTAGTCAGACGCGTTATCCATTGCGCCACTAGCCCTGCATTCAGTGATTTCTGGACAGCTGATTCCTCGCAGCATTTGATGCGAGCTAACGTTGGAAAGGGAAGCTGTTTTTCCTGAAAGCGAATAGAATATGGGGTTTTGCACAGTAGAAGTATGGTGAGCCGTCTTGTTACAAAATGTCTACATTGAAGCAATGCTGCAACGATATCAGAGATGTGCCGCTCACACGTGCTGCCGTGACCCGGATTCGAACCGGGGTTGCTGCGGCCACAACGCAGAGTACTAACCACTATACGATCACGGCCACTTTTTCCCCTGAGCACCTGCTTGTTTTAGTGAGTCTCTGCTGTGAAGTCATATATTTAAGCTTTGAATATCTTAACTGATGTGTTATAGAAGCCAGTGAAGTTCATCAGAGGGCCCATCGAGTGCCGCTATGTATGTTCTTCAGCTGGAAATATAGCTTTTCAAAGATACTTATCGAGTAACACTATGAAGAAAAAGGATTTCTTGCTGGCTGTTACTGAAGGATGTAGATGGCTTCTGCTAGCTGTTGAATGGCCACTTTGGTATTATTTGCTTTTTTTTTCATTTGCAAATGTGCTTCGATGCACAGTATGTAGTGTGAGCATTGACACGAGGACCAAGTCTCCCAGTAACGCTAAAGGTTACATCGAGCTAGCCAGGAGTCGAACCTAGAATCTTCTGATCCGTAGTCAGACGCGTTATCCATTGCGCCACTAGCCCTGCATTCAGTGATGTCTGGACAGCTGATTCCTGGCAGCATTTGATGCGAGCTAACGTTGGAAAGGGAAGCTGTTTTTCCTGAAAGCGAATAGAATATGGGGTTTTGCACAGTAGAAGTATGGTGAGCCGTCTTGTTACAAAATGTCTACATTGAAGCAATGCTGCAACGATATCAGAGATGTTCCGCTCACACGTGCTGCCGTGACCCAGATTCGAACCGGGGTTGCTGCGGCCACAACGCAGAGTACTAACCACTATACGATCACCGCCACTTTTTCTCCTGAGCACCTGCTTGTTTTAGTGAGTCTCTGCTGTGAAGTCATATATTTCAGCTTTGAATATCTTAACTGATGTGTTATAGAAGCCAGTGAAGTTCATCAGAGGGCCCATCGAGTGCTGCTTTGTATGTTCTTCAGCTGGAAATATAGCTTTTCAAAGATACTTATCGAGTAACACTATGAAGAAAAAGGATTTCTTGCTGGCTGTTACTGAAGGATGTAGATGGCTTCTGCTAGCTGTTGAATGGCCACTTTGGTATTATTTGCTTTTTTTTTCATTTGCAAATGTGCTTCGATGCACAGTATGTAGTGTGAGCATTGACACGAGGACCAAGTCTCCCAGTAACGCTAAAGGTTACATCGAGCTAGCCAGGAGTCGAACCTAGAATCTTCTGATCCGTAGTCAGACGCGTTATCCATTGCGCCACTAGCCCTGCATTCAGTGATGTCTGGACAGCTGATTCCTCGCAGCAGTTGATGCGAGCTAACGTTGGAAAGGGAAGCTGTTTTTCCTGAAAGCGAATAGAATATGGGGTTTTGCACAGTAGAAGTATGGTGAGCCGTCTTGTTACAAAATGTCTACATTGAAGCAATGCTGCAACGATATCAGAGATGTTCCGCTCACACGTGCTGCCGTGACCCGGATTCGAACCGGGGTTGCTGCGGCCACAACGCAGAGTACTAACCACTATACGATCACGGCCACTTTTTCCCCTGAGCACCTGCTTGTTTTAGTGAGTCTCTGCTGTGAAGTCATATATTTAAGCTTTGAATATCTTAACTGATGTGTTATAGAAGCCAGTGAAGTTCATCAGAGGGCCCATCGAGTGCCGCTATGTATGTTCTTCAGCTGGAAATATAGCTTTTCAAAGATACTTATCGAGTAACACTATGAAGAAAAAGGATTTCTTGCTGGCTGTAGATGGCTTCTGCTAGCTGTTGAATGGCCACTCTGGTATGATTTGCTTTTTTTTTCATTTGCAAATGTGCTTTGATGCACAGTATGTAGTGTGAGCATTGACATGTGGACCAAGTCTCCCAGTAACGCTAAAGGTTACATCGAGCTAGCCAGGAGTCGAACCTAGAATCTTCTGATCCGTAGTCAGACGCGTTATCCATTGCGCCACTAGCCCTGCATTCAGTGATTTCTGAACAGCTGATTCCTCGCAGCATTTGATGCGAGCTAACGTTGGAAAGGGAAGCTGTTTTTCCTGAAAGCGAATAGAATATGGGGTTTTGCACAGTAGAAGTATGGCGAGCTGTCTAGTTACAAAACGTCTACATTGAAGACGTACATAGTTACAAAATGTCTACATTGAAGCAATGCTGCAACGATATCAGAGATGTTCCGCTCACACGTGCTGCCGTGACCCGGATTCGAACCGGGGTTGCTGCGGCCACAACGCAGAGTACTAACCACTATACGATCACGGCCACTTTTTCCCCTGAGCACCTGCTTGTTTTAGTGAGTCTCTGCTGTGAAGTCATATATTTAAGCTTTGAATATCTTAACTGATGTGTTATAGAAGCCAGTGAAGTTCATCAGAGGGCCCATCGAGTGCCGCTATGTATGTTCTTCAGCTGGAAATATAGCTTTTCAAAGATACTTATCGAGTAACACTATGAAGAAAAAGGATTTCTTGCTGGCTGTTACTGAAGGATGTAGATGGCTTCTGCTAGCTGTTGAATGGCCACTTTGGTATTATTTGCTTTTTTTTTCATTTGCAAATGTGCTTCGATGCACAGTATGTAGTGTGAGCATTGACACGAGGACCAAGTCTCCCAGTAACGCTAAAGGTTACATCGAGCTAACCAGGAGTCGAACCTAGAATCTTCTGATCCGTAGTCAGACGCGTTATCCATTGCGCCACTAGCCCTGCATTCAGTGATGTCTGGACAGCTGATTCCTCGCAGCATTTGATGCGAGCTAACGTTGGAAAGGGAAGCTGTTTTTCCTGAAAGCGAATAGAATATGGGGTTTTGCACAGTAGAAGTATGGTGAGCCGTCTTGTTACAAAATGTCTACATTGAAGCAATGCTGCAACGATATCAGAGATGTTCCGCTCACACGTGCTGCCGTGACCCGGATTCGAACCGGGGTTGCTGCGGCCACAACGCAGAGTACTAACCACTATACGATCACGGCCACTTTTTCCCCTGAGCACCTGCTTGTTTTAGTGAGTCTCTGCTGTGAAGTCATATATTTAAGCTTTGAATATCTTAACTGATGTGTTATAGAAGCCAGTGAAGTTCATCAGAGGGCCCATCGAGTGCCGCTATGTATGTTCTTCAGCTGGAAATATAGCTTTTCAAAGATACTTATCGAGTAACACTATGAAGAAAAAGGATTTCTTGCTGGCTGTTACTGAAGGATGTAGATGGCTTCTGCTAGCTGTTGAATGGCCACTTTGGTATTATTTGCTTTTTTTTTCATTTGCAAATGTGCTTCGATGCACAGTATGTAGTGTGAGCATTGACACGAGGACCAAGTCTCCCAGTAACGCTAAAGGTTACATCGAGCTAGCCAGGAGTCGAACCTAGAATCTTCTGATCCGTAGTCAGACGCGTTATCCATTGCGCCACTAGCCCTGCATTCAGTGATTTCTGGACAGCTGATTCCTCGCAGCATTTGATGCGAGCTAACGTTGGAAAGGGAAGCTGTTTTTCCTGAAAGCGAATAGAATATGGGGTTTTGCACAGTAGAAGTATGGTGAGCCGTCTTGTTACAAAATGTCTACATTGAAGCAATGCTGCAACGATATCAGAGATGTGCCGCTCACACGTGCTGCCGTGACCCGGATTCGAACCGGGGTTGCTGCGGCCACAACGCAGAGTACTAACCACTATACGATCACGGCCACTTTTTCCCCTGAGCACCTGCTTGTTTTAGTGAGTCTCTGCTGTGAAGTCATATATTTAAGCTTTGAATATCTTAACTGATGTGTTATAGAAGCCAGTGAAGTTCATCAGAGGGCCCATCGAGTGCCGCTATGTATGTTCTTCAGCTGGAAATATAGCTTTTCAAAGATACTTATCGAGTAACACTATGAAGAAAAAGGATTTCTTGCTGGCTGTTACTGAAGGATGTAGATGGCTTCTGCTAGCTGTTGAATGGCCACTTTGGTATTATTTGCTTTTTTTTTCATTTGCAAATGTGCTTCGATGCACAGTATGTAGTGTGAGCATTGACACGAGGACCAAGTCTCCCAGTAACGCTAAAGGTTACATCGAGCTAACCAGGAGTCGAACCTAGAATCTTCTGATCCGTAGTCAGACGCGTTATCCATTGCGCCACTAGCCCTGCATTCAGTGATGTCTGGACAGCTGATTCCTCGCAGCATTTGATGCGAGCTAACGTTGGAAAGGGAAGCTGTTTTTCCTGAAAGCGAATAGAATATGGGGTTTTGCACAGTAGAAGTATGGTGAGCCGTCTTGTTACAAAATGTCTACATTGAAGCAATGCTGCAACGATATCAGAGATGTTCCGCTCACACGTGCTGCCGTGACCCGGATTCGAACCGGGGTTGCTGCGGCCACAACGCAGAGTACTAACCACTATACGATCACGGCCACTTTTTCCCCTGAGCACCTGCTTGTTTTAGTGAGTCTCTGCTGTGAAGTCATATATTTAAGCTTTGAATATCTTAACTGATGTGTTATAGAAGCCAGTGAAGTTCATCAGAGGGCCCATCGAGTGCCGCTATGTATGTTCTTCAGCTGGAAATATAGCTTTTCAAAGATACTTATCGAGTAACACTATGAAGAAAAAGGATTTCTTGCTGGCTGTTACTGAAGGATGTAGATGGCTTCTGCTAGCTGTTGAATGGCCACTTTGGTATTATTTGCTTTTTTTTTCATTTGCAAATGTGCTTCGATGCACAGTATGTAGTGTGAGCATTGACACGAGGACCAAGTCTCCCAGTAACGCTAAAGGTTACATCGAGCTAACCAGGAGTCGAACCTAGAATCTTCTGATCCGTAGTCAGACGCGTTATCCATTGCGCCACTAGCCCTGCATTCAGTGATGTCTGGACAGCTGATTCCTCGCAGCATTTGATGCGAGCTAACGTTGGAAAGGGAAGCTGTTTTTCCTGAAAGCGAATAGAATATGGGGTTTTGCACAGTAGAAGTATGGTGAGCCGTCTTGTTACAAAATGTCTACATTGAAGCAATGCTGCAACGATATCAGAGATGTTCCGCTCACACGTGCTGCCGTGACCCGGATTCGAACCGGGGTTGCTGCGGCCACAACGCAGAGTACTAACCACTATACGATCACGGCCACTTTTTCCCCTGAGCACCTGCTTGTTTTAGTGAGTCTCTGCTGTGAAGTCATATATTTAAGCTTTGAATATCTTAACTGATGTGTTATAGAAGCCAGTGAAGTTCATCAGAGGGCCCATCGAGTGCCGCTATGTATGTTCTTCAGCTGGAAATATAGCTTTTCAAAGATACTTATCGAGCAACACTATGAAGAAAAAGGATTTCTTGCTGGCTGTAGATGGCTTCTGCTAGCTGTTGAATGGCCACTCTGGTATGATTTGCTTTTTTTTTCATTTGCAAATGTGCTTTGATGCACAGTATGTAGTGTGAGCATTGACATGTGGACCAAGTCTCCCAGTAACGCTAAAGGTTACATCGAGCTAGCCAGGAGTCGAACCTAGAATCTTCTGATCCGTAGTCAGACGCGTTATCCATTGCGCCACTAGCCCTGCATTCAGTGATTTCTGAACAGCTGATTCCTCGCAGCATTTGATGCGAGCTAACGTTGGAAAGGGAAGCTGTTTTTCCTGAAAGCGAATAGAATATGGGGTTTTGCACAGTAGAAGTATGGCGAGCTGTCTAGTTACAAAACGTCTACATTGAAGACGTACATAGTTACAAAATGTCTACATTGAAGCAATGCTGCAACGATATCAGAGATGTTCCGCTCACACGTGCTGCCGTGACCCGGATTCGAACCGGGGTTGCTGCGGCCACAACGCAGAGTACTAACCACTATACGATCACGGCCACTTTTTCCCCTGAGCACCTGCTTGTTTTAGTGAGTCTCTGCTGTGAAGTCATATATTTAAGCTTTGAATATCTTAACTGATGTGTTATAGAAGCCAGTGAAGTTCATCAGAGGGCCCATCGAGTGCCGCTATGTATGTTCTTCAGCTGGAAATATAGCTTTTCAAAGATACTTATCGAGTAACACTATGAAGAAAAAGGATTTCTTGCTGGCTGTTACTGAAGGATGTAGATGGCTTCTGCTAGCTGTTGAATGGCCACTTTGGTATTATTTGCTTTTGTTTTAAATTTGCAAATGTGCTTCGATGCACAGTATGTAGTGTGAGCATTGACACGAGGACCAAGTCTCCCAGTAACGCTAAAGGTTACATCGAGCTAGCCAGGAGTCGAACCTAGAATCTTCTGATCCGTAGTCAGACGCGTTATCCATTGCGCCACTAGCCCTGCATTCAGTGATTTCTGGACAGCTGATTCCTCGCAGCATTTGATGCGAGCTAACGTTGGAAAGGGAAGCTGTTTTTCCTGAAAGCGAATAGAATATGGGGTTTTGCACAGTAGAAGTATGGTGAGCCGTCTTGTTACAAAATGTCTACATTGAAGCAATGCTGCAACGATATCAGAGATGTGCCGCTCACACGTGCTGCCGTGACCCGGATTCGAACCGGGGTTGCTGCGGCCACAACGCAGAGTACTAACCACTATACGATCACGGCCACTTTTTCCCCTGAGCACCTGCTTGTTTTAGTGAGTCTCTGCTGTGAAGTCATATATTTAAGCTTTGAATATCTTAACTGATGTGTTATAGAAGCCAGTGAAGTTCATCAGAGGGCCCATCGAGTGCCGCTATGTATGTTCTTCAGCTGGAAATATAGCTTTTCAAAGATACTTATCGAGTAACACTATGAAGAAAAAGGATTTCTTGCTGGCTGTTACTGAAGGATGTAGATGGCTTCTGCTAGCTGTTGAATGGCCACTTTGGTATTATTTGCTTTTTTTTTCATTTGCAAATGTGCTTCGATGCACAGTATGTAGTGTGAGCATTGACACGAGGACCAAGTCTCCCAGTAACGCTAAAGGTTACATCGAGCTAGCCAGGAGTCGAACCTAGAATCTTCTGATCCGTAGTCAGACGCGTTATCCATTGCGCCACTAGCCCTGCATTCAGTGATGTCTGGACAGCTGATTCCTGGCAGCATTTGATGCGAGCTAACGTTGGAAAGGGAAGCTGTTTTTCCTGAAAGCGAATAGAATATGGGGTTTTGCACAGTAGAAGTATGGTGAGCCGTCTTGTTACAAAATGTCTACATTGAAGCAATGCTGCAACGATATCAGAGATGTTCCGCTCACACGTGCTGCCGTGACCCAGATTCGAACCGGGGTTGCTGCGGCCACAACGCAGAGTACTAACCACTATACGATCACCGCCACTTTTTCTCCTGAGCACCTGCTTGTTTTAGTGAGTCTCTGCTGTGAAGTCATATATTTCAGCTTTGAATATCTTAACTGATGTGTTATAGAAGCCAGTGAAGTTCATCAGAGGGCCCATCGAGTGCTGCTTTGTATGTTCTTCAGCTGGAAATATAGCTTTTCAAAGATACTTATCGAGTAACACTATGAAGAAAAAGGATTTCTTGCTGGCTGTTACTGAAGGATGTAGATGGCTTCTGCTAGCTGTTGAATGGCCACTTTGGTATTATTTGCTTTTTTTTTCATTTGCAAATGTGCTTCGATGCACAGTATGTAGTGTGAGCATTGACACGAGGACCAAGTCTCCCAGTAACGCTAAAGGTTACATCGAGCTAGCCAGGAGTCGAACCTAGAATCTTCTGATCCGTAGTCAGACGCGTTATCCATTGCGCCACTAGCCCTGCATTCAGTGATGTCTGGACAGCTGATTCCTCGCAGCAGTTGATGCGAGCTAACGTTGGAAAGGGAAGCTGTTTTTCCTGAAAGCGAATAGAATATGGGGTTTTGCACAGTAGAAGTATGGTGAGCCGTCTTGTTACAAAATGTCTACATTGAAGCAATGCTGCAACGATATCAGAGATGTTCCGCTCACACGTGCTGCCGTGACCCGGATTCGAACCGGGGTTGCTGCGGCCACAACGCAGAGTACTAACCACTATACGATCACGGCCACTTTTTCCCCTGAGCACCTGCTTGTTTTAGTGAGTCTCTGCTGTGAAGTCATATATTTAAGCTTTGAATATCTTAACTGATGTGTTATAGAAGCCAGTGAAGTTCATCAGAGGGCCCATCGAGTGCCGCTATGTATGTTCTTCAGCTGGAAATATAGCTTTTCAAAGATACTTATCGAGTAACACTATGAAGAAAAAGGATTTCTTGCTGGCTGTTACTGAAGGATGTAGATGGCTTCTGCTAGCTGTTGAATGGCCACTTTGGTATTATTTGCTTTTTTTTTCATTTGCAAATGTGCTTCGATGCACAGTATGTAGTGTGAGCATTGACACGAGGACCAAGTCTCCCAGTAACGCTAAAGGTTACATCGAGCTAACCAGGAGTCGAACCTAGAATCTTCTGATCCGTAGTCAGACGCGTTATCCATTGCGCCACTAGCCCTGCATTCAGTGATGTCTGGACAGCTGATTCCTCGCAGCATTTGATGCGAGCTAACGTTGGAAAGGGAAGCTGTTTTTCCTGAAAGCGAATAGAATATGGGGTTTTGCACAGTAGAAGTATGGTGAGCCGTCTTGTTACAAAATGTCTACATTGAAGCAATGCTGCAACGATATCAGAGATGTTCCGCTCACACGTGCTGCCGTGACCCGGATTCGAACCGGGGTTGCTGCGGCCACAACGCAGAGTACTAACCACTATACGATCACGGCCACTTTTTCCCCTGAGCACCTGCTTGTTTTAGTGAGTCTCTGCTGTGAAGTCATATATTTAAGCTTTGAATATCTTAACTGATGTGTTATAGAAGCCAGTGAAGTTCATCAGAGGGCCCATCGAGTGCCGCTATGTATGTTCTTCAGCTGGAAATATAGCTTTTCAAAGATACTTATCGAGTAACACTATGAAGAAAAAGGATTTCTTGCTGGCTGTTACTGAAGGATGTAGATGGCTTCTGCTAGCTGTTGAATGGCCACTTTGGTATTATTTGCTTTTTTTTTCATTTGCAAATGTGCTTCGATGCACAGTATGTAGTGTGAGCATTGACACGAGGACCAAGTCTCCCAGTAACGCTAAAGGTTACATCGAGCTAGCCAGGAGTCGAACCTAGAATCTTCTGATCCGTAGTCAGACGCGTTATCCATTGCGCCACTAGCCCTGCATTCAGTGATGTCTGGACAGCTGATTCCTCGCAGCATTTGATGCGAGCTAACGTTGGAAAGGGAAGCTGTTTTTCCTGAAAGCGAATAGAATATGGGGTTTTGCACAGTAGAAGTATGGTGAGCCGTCTTGTTACAAAATGTCTACATTGAAGCAATGCTGCAACGATATCAGAGATGTTCCGCTCACACGTGCTGCCGTGACCCGGATTCGAACCGGGGTTGCTGCGGCCACAACGCAGAGTACTAACCACTATACGATCACGGCCACTTTTTCCCCTGAGCACCTGCTTGTTTTAGTGAGTCTCTGCTGTGAAGTCATATATTTAAGCTTTGAATATCTTAACTGATGTGTTATAGAAGCCAGTGAAGTTCATCAGAGGGCCCATCGAGTGCCGCTATGTATGTTCTTCAGCTGGAAATATAGCTTTTCAAAGATACTTATCGAGTAACACTATGAAGAAAACGGATTTCTTGCTGGCTGTTACTGAAGGATGAAGATGGCTTCTGCTAGCTGTTGAATAGCCACTTTGGTATTATTTGCTTTTTTTTTTTTCATTTGCAAATGTGCTTTGATGCACAGTGGCCGTGTCCAAATTCAGGGGCTGCAGCCCAGGAAGGGCGCATTTGAAGGCCAATTACGTCACAACGCTGCGCGAAGGCTGTCCAAATTCGAAGGCTGCGCCACATGCAGCCATGGATCTATTAGATCCATGCATGCAGCCCACAAATGCAGCCTTCCCCACCCTCGTTTAGGAGGACGCACCGCTACTATCCTTCGCGGCCTCATATATCCCAAGATCCTTTGCGCACCGCTGCTCAGTCCCGAAACAGAAGAGGAAGCAAGAGAAAATGGCGACATCAAGTGGCGCAGACATGACATTTAAATTTAAGTAATGGGTTTATACTCGGTTTTTACTCATTTGAACATCCAACGCCAGATATGTTAAACTTCAAGAGACTATAAAACCTCCAAAGTTTAACTTTCAGTTAAAATACGTGAAGCTGGTAATGCTATGGTAAACATAGTTGTTATTCACCAATGGGTTCATGTTTATTTTGTAATGTTGATAATTCAATTCAGATTTGACACATTGTACACACACAAATAAATGTACACGTTTGATAGATTTGAACCAAAACAGACTTTAATGCATGAACACCTGGTGACGCAACCAGGAAATACTCCGAAGGCTAGACCGTCCCATTTAACAACGGTGGATGTAGCCTTCAAGGTCTCTCCGAAGGCCGCGGCCTTCGTGGACCGCTAAGGCCGCGGCCTTGAAGGCTGCAGCCCCTGAATTTGGACACAGCCAGTATGTAGTGTGAGCATTGACACGAGGACCAAGTCTCCCAGTAACGCTAAAGGTAACATCGAGCTAGCCAGGAGTCGACCCTAGAATCTTCTGATCCGTAGTCAGACGCGTTATCCATTGCGCCACTAGCCCTGCACTCAGTGATGTCTGAACAGCTGATTCCTCGCAGCATTTGATGCCAGCTATGGTTGGAAAGGGAAGCTGTTTTTCCTGAAAGCGAATAGAATATGGGGTTTTGCACAGTAGAAGTATGGCGAGCCGTCTAGTTACAAAACGTCTACATTGAAGACGTATGTAGTTACAAAATGTCTACATTAAAGCAAAGGCTGCAACGATATCAGGGACGTTCAGCTGACACGTGCTGCCGTGACCCTGCCGTGACCCAGATTTGAACCGGGGTTGCTGCGGCCACAACGCAGAGTACTTACCACTATACGATCACGGCCACTTTTTCCCCTGAGCACCTGCTTGTTTTAGTGAGTCTCTGCTGTGAAGTCATATATTTCAGCTTTGAATATCTTAACTGATGTGTTATAGAAGCCAGTGAAGTTCATCAGAGGGCCCATCGAGTGCCGCATTGTATGTTCTTCACCTGGAAATATAGCTTTTCAAACATACTTATCGAGTAACACTATGAAGAAAAAGCATTGCTAGCTGGCTGTCACTGAAGGATGTAGATGGCTTCTGCGAGCTGTTGAATGGCCACTTTGGTATTATTTGCTTTTTTTTTTCATTTGTAAATGTGCTTTGATGCAAAGTATGTAGAGTGGGAGCATTGACACGAGGACCAAGTCGAGTCGAACCTAGAATCTTCTGATCTGTAGTCAGATTCATTGACCATTACTTTTTATTTGTCACTCGTCCTATAATCAGTGACTTTTGTAAACAGCCGTGTTCTCACAGCCTTTCATGCAACTTGCCACTTGTTCATAGCAGTGGGGAAATTTTGATCTTTTGAATTTTACCCACCTTTGCTGATTTGATGAAATGAAATGATGTGTTACATTTCCAAGTAGTGACAGTGCCTTTGTGTGATCTTTCTGTATGCTTTTGAATAGGACGCCGTCAGCCTGCTTACAGGACGGACATGCATGCCACCATCGTCCAGTTTGACTCTGGCTCGGGCCACTTTGATGCTTAGTGACCTGAGAGGGGTACAGAGCACCACTCTTCTAAAACTAACACAGAATCTACTGAAACAGCAGGTACACTAACACACAAACATACATACCAACTCCCATATACAGCATACAGCATTCAAAAAGTAGGCAAAACTCGGAACATTCATTTTAATGCCCTTTCTACATTTCTTTCAGCTGTGTGTCTTTGGTCAGAGAGTGGTGCTGGATGATGGAAAAATTTGTTTCTCTCCTCCTGAGCCCAGCAACATCTACCTCCCTCATCTCAACTTACTGGAACAGGTCACTATGCAAATTGGTAAATAAAGCACATCATACTTTTTCCCATCTTTGAAACAAGAGAATCTGCAGGTGCAGCTGCAGTAGCAGCTCTCAGAGCCTGCGCTTATATTAGCATTAGCAGGCTAATATGTTCACAGTAAAATTGTTAAGATGTTTTCACGCTAAGCCAGTTATTTTTACCTGTCACATTTTGTCAGTGCCAAAGGTGACATCTTGATATTGCTTGTTTTGTCTGACGATCCATACCGAATATTCCATTATACTATTTGGCTCTTTTTGTTTCTAACGTCTAAAGAAATTAATCAATCATCATAATTTTTGATTAATGTTTCTGTCAATTGGCTATTCACTTGCCTTTTGTCAGAAAAGATGCTTCTCAGCTATTAATGTATAACTTTACAATAATCTATCTTGCACTGTTTCTGCAGGTCACATCCTGTATTCCAGCACCGTGGAAACGCCGGTCTCTGCTCAGTCATCACAAACCACTTCCAGGCAGTGCTCACACACGTCCACCCAGCTTGAGAGAGACACACAAGCACCAGTTCCCTCTCTGAGCGACCCAAGCACCTCCAGTCCTACAAGCCCCCATTGCTCAACCAGAGAGCCAGAATAGAATGACACGTTTTATGTCTTGTGTTAGCACCTATCTATCAAAAGACAGAGCTGGATGCTGAAATCATAACAGTTGGAAATAAAAGAATCTTTAGATATTTGCTAAACTGCAGGGAAAACTCCTTAATGTGTTAAAATGTCATGGCTGGCATGGCTTTGTCAGATGTTTAGTGATGAATATGCTGAATGCAGTCATACAATATTTATGGTGGTCATAATACGATGCTGTTTAATGAAATAAAACTTTTGTCCTTCTGTTATGTTTAATTATAGAAGAATAGCAGAAGAAGAAGAATATGCCTTAATTGTCACTATACACATGTACAATGAAATTGTGAATACAATATGGTCTCTCTTTCACTAATGTGTACAGGTATCACTGAGATACTCCAGTTGTCGTTGTATTCAATAAAATCTGTCTAAGTCTAAGTCTATTCATTCAACATGATTTTGTTTGGTAGGTGTTAGACATTAGCAGCAATAGAACAAGATAAAAAAATATATAAGAAAGACAAGAACAAGTTTAAAACAAGAAAAATGAACAAACAACGTAAACAAACCATTCACGTTGCTAGAAAACTTTATAATATTAAGTTTAGCAAGTGTCGGGTGTCTATTCTTGTGTATAAATCATCTTTGAAACAAATCTTAGGTTAAAGAGGTCATATTATGCAAATTTTCAGGTGCATACTTTTATTTGGGGGTCCTAGTAGAATAGGTTTACATACTTTAATTTTCAAAAAACATTATTTTTCTCATGTTTTTTTTTCTCTCATATAAATCTCGTCTCTGTTCAATCTTTGGTGGGAGTTGCACATGCGCATTACTTAACAGGCATGATGTAGCCAATCAGAGGCATATTAGGGCAGGTAATGCTGAGCAAGGTAGTGTGATCTAAAATAACGCCACTATAGCAGTGGCAACTATATGTCTGCTGACTGACTGGAGTGTTTATATTTAATAGTATATATATAAAAATATATTTATTTATATAATGCCTGTTACATAGTGACGCACATAAGTTGCGGAAGTAAAGGCTCAACTCAAACCAGGCAGTGCAGGAGCAGTGTTTTCTGTGGGAGAGAGTAGCTCCCTTTGGCGTGGACTTTTGGCTTTTTCACTTTGCAGACACTTTACATGCATAAAAATGCTTCATAACACAGTAAGGGAAAGGCAAAAACCCCAAAAGCATAATACAACCTCTTTAAGTTTGGTGTTAGACTACATTTCTGCTTACATAATGTCAATGGATTGTACCTGAAGCTTATACTGTCTCCTTTTTAACAATGGAAAATTAAATAGCGAAGGTTAGTTAGGAATCATATACATTGTGAATTTTCACTAATGCACTTATGCTGACTTTATAAAACTGAAACTTTAAACCCCATTGTGTGACATTGGCTTGTTTATCGCTAACACATTGTTTCGGGCAAAGAGAAACCAGTCTGTTCTGTTGCGATATGTATCCCGGAAGTGTTGGTCAAAAATAGTTTTATTGTGAAACCCGATACCGGAAGTCATGTATGTCAGTGAGTTTGACACCGGTTTCCCGGCCGGAGTAACGGTAGCCGTCCTCCGGTCCCTCAATTGTCTCGGTTTGTTGACGTTTGCAGGAGTACAGCGGTAGTTGGTAACGGGGGTCTGTCCCTTGTTTCAGGCGAGTCGTGTGAGAGTGAATGAAGCTAGCCTGCTAGCTAGCTTAAATGGGTTTTCGAGTTAAAAGATGATCGCCTCACTTTCGAGAGGAAGTTTGCTGGATGAGGTTCTTCATGGGGGCTTTAATGAGGTAACGTCTACCTAGCGTTACTAACGCTAATGTTAATGTTTATTAAGTTAGGGTAGCTATTATTTAGCAAGCAGGAGCCAGGTAAACCAGCTAAACATCTAACCGTTACACTGGGACACAATGAAGTGGCAGAAGTGTAGACAGAATTAACACATGTATGTACAACCAAATGTTGAAATGTGAATGTTAAAATTGACTTGTAATAAGGGCCAAAAAAACATGAATTCTAGCGCTACAATGTTAAGTAAATAGCTGGCTTGACGCTAAATTAGCGAGTGATGGATTACAGGAAATAGGACACCAAGTAGCTCCACCACGACGTGTAAAAAGCCACAAACGCCACACCATCTTATCTATAAACGAGATGTTCAGTGTTGTGTTGAAAATAGGGTGCGTTCTTTGTAAGGTATCCAGGACAACGAGCTGTCACGTGACTGGACCGGTAAAGGTGGAGGAAGCGGTGAAATACAGGAGAGGAGTGCTGAAGCCTGTAACTGTGCTCAACACCAAATAATATGCTTTGGCCTTCAGAAGAAAAGTAAAATTTAATAGGCAGTGGGACAACAGACTGCCCCTGCCCCCCTCTCTCCTGTCCCAGCATAATAAACAAAGGAACTCATTTGTTATGCCATGGGTCTCAGCCTTTTTTGGCCCCCAGTCTAAGCTGTGTGTTTGTCTGTGGTTTGTTGGATTTGTGTGTATCTGATCGACGGATTGCAGCAGCAGCTGGCTGCGTATGTTTCCTGGGTGAACTCACAGCTGAAGAGGAAACCGGGCCTGAAGCCTATTGCAGACCTGAGGCATGATCTGCAGGATGGGGTGGTGCTCACACAACTAATAGAGATAGTTGGTAAGTACACACATGGCATGATCACACACACAAACGGCTCTCATGGTGTAGTAATACTGGAGGAAGAATAGGAAAAACAATGTTGATGTTAATGTATGAATTGGTTCATTTATGAGTGCATACATAGTTAAACATTTTGTATTTGTCACCTTTGACCGATAAGCCCTTATTTACATGATTATTAATAATGTTACAACTTCAAGGAGGCCTGTCTGAGATGCATTTCCTTTATTACCTCTGTAAGTTAAAAAGAAAAGAAAAATCACCTTTTAGCTGAGCATTTTTCTAAGCCTAGACAAAAATATATGTCAGGTGTATGCATGGCACACACAGCAAGATGTGGAATTTTGTATGGATTAGTATTTCCATTATAAATGTTATATACAAGTAAAAATGTCCTCAGAACTGAAGATGAAAGTGTGGACAATAGTGACATTTTGATCACGATGTACCCCTCTTCTCTTTAAATGCAATAACTTTTCTTTAGATATTATTAACATTTAATTAATATAATTTAGATGTTATAAATAAGCATCAAATGCAACAACCATTATTCAGAGGCAGAGGAACTCTTAAAGGTCTGAACCTTGAAACGCATGATTTTGAAAACATTTATCACCAGTCCCCATCTACTTCAGTTGTTTGAGTAACATGCTGCAATGCTGTTTTGCTGTGAAGCTCCAGAAATGTTTTGTTGACTAAGAAACTTTTTCCATCAGCATGGGGATGAGTAGATGATAATTTTCATTTTTGGGTGAACATATCCTTGAAGATAAATGCTATCCAGTAGTACCAACTATGAAATTAAGTCTGTAAGACACTATCACACATGCATGTATACAAACTGAATGACATTTGAGAAATTACATACTACTTTAATGTGTTATCATTTCTTTTGTACCTGAACTGTACTGTAGTGTTGCTCATTTGACCCTGATGGTAATACATAACCAGTTGTTGCACAATTGATTTTTAAAAATTCTTCTTTTTCTCTCTTTCTCAAATCTTGTTGAAATCGGCAGCTGGGGAAGTGCTGGAGGGAGTGTATGTTGCCCCACAAAACAAAGAGGAAAGCAGGAAGAATGTGGAGCAAGTCCTGCAGTTCATTTCCTCCAGACACATTCGCATGCCACACATATCCGCAAGAGGTAAATCACCGAGAAGTGTGTGTTTTCTCGCTGTCACGTTGAGAGCAGGTGTTCCTAACGTTTTCTGGTTGCTGACCCTTTATTGTAGTCAGAAGAGTTAATTCAACCCTAAATCTTAAAGCACTTGAATATCACGTGTTTACATTGTAACAAATATATATTTCTCCCTCTGTCTACATCTACAATCCTCATGTCATGGTTCCTGTTATAACTCTTTCAACAGTGTGTTGCAAGTACTGTGCACTTGTTCATTATTGATGGACATGTGTTCCCTTTCTGTCTGCAGACATTGTCGATGGTAATCTGAAATCTGTAATGAGGATAATTCTGGCTCTGGCAGCCCACTTCAAACCCTCAGCCAGTCAAAGGGCTGCCTCTGGAAGTGGGAGGAGTTTGACCAGAGGCTCTGCCAGCCACAACCCTCACTCCACGGTTGCACTAGCACAAGGCGCTGCTGCTGCACTGGCATCAGCAAGACTTGATGCCTCACAGCCTACACGTGCCACACGTATCCACAGGTATGACGGCTGCAGTAAACATAGACAAAAACCCATGTCAGTATCTTTCTTTCATATCCAAATGTTCTCTACCGCAGTAGTCATTTGTTAGGGACGTGTAGTCTTTGCTGCCCTCTTATGGACAAACACAGATCACCCAAGTTACCGTCCTCATAACTGCTGCAGTGTATTTTTTATCAAAACTGCATGCCAGTTCTTGTTTCTGAATAAATAACCTATGCTTTGTTTGTCATCCCTCAGTGGCTGGGGGTCGGACGTGGAAAAGAGTGTGTGTGTTCGAGCTCTGGTTGAGCAGTATGAAAGAGGATCTCCAGATGAAGAGGACAATCCTCAGGCTAGCAGGTAATCTACTAGTTGGAATTTTAAATGGTCTCTAGCAAATGCAGTGACTGTTTATGCATTAACTGTGAGATTAAACATATATACATACATAATCTTTATATATACAATCCACATACATACATAATGTCTCTCTGTGTATTTTAAATGTAATGTAAAGGCAGATTTGATTCGGTGCTCACAAATGCAACATGTAAAATTAGAAAACTTCGAGAGCACTGGTGTAGTGCTCATTTTCTGATTCACTTGTATTAGTGTTGTCATGCAAATCGAATTTCTAACTTTGATGGAATAACCATTTTGATAACATGGGGAAACAGCAGAAGGGCTGGAGAAAACATTGAATATCAAACTTTGAGACATTTGTTTTTTTCTCTTTAAAGGCCATTAAAAATAATGTGCATGGTTTCATCTAGAAAAGTTTGCAGGCTCGCCTAAAATGTATGTGTCATGGATGGGAGTCCACCTTAAAGGTCACTCCACCCTAAAGGGTAGCATTAAAGTGTGGTTACAGGTCTTGTGGAGTACTACTGCATGTGTGAAAAGCATTATAAAGAGTTTTTGTGTTTCCAGAGGAAGCTGTGTGTAATCTCATAAATTGCCTCCAGTGATGTCACTCGCTGGCTGAGTTGCATTGTGGGTAATGTAGGCACCACATTTTGAAAAGGAAGAAGAATGTTTGTAATAATAAAGACGATATCTCTGGTTCTGCTGTATTGATTTTGTCCATTGGTTTTTAAATTGTCCTCAATGTGTGCAACAGTGTTATAGGAGCACAATGCTAGACTAGTGGACTACTTTTCAAAACCGTTGCCTACATTACCCACAAAGCAGCATAGCCACTGAATGACATCACTATAGGCATTTTATCAAATTACATGCAGCTTCCTCTGGAGCCACAAAAGGCTTTGTACTACTTTTTTCACATATGCAGTAGTACGCTCAGAGACCTGTAATCACCCTTTAATGTGTAAAATTAGTGGTGTTAACCTTTAAGTGAGCCTGGGTCAAAGTTGTCACTAACTCCATGGCAAATCCCCTTCCCTTTAATCACACAACCTCCGAGTTATTCCTGACAGGAGTTTGCTACTTATATTTTGTATTACATTCTATTCACAAAAATACAAATAAATAAAACAAATAATAATTCTGGCCACTGGTCTTGCTGTACACTGGCAGAAATCCTGATGTGTGTTTGTGCCTGTGTCAACTTTCTGTCTGAGAGGAGAGAGAAAGGAAGCATGCAGCAAATGAGCATTAAAGCTGTTTTGTTGGTATAATGTCAAAAAAGCACTTGTTAAATCTCTCACAGGTTGGAACCACTTTCAAACATAGACTCAGTGTGGGCTGGATCATCTGAGGTTGTGCCATTTTAAATGATAATACAGGGCTGTGGTACGAGGTTGAAGAAAATTAAAACCTATGTAAAAGCATGGCGGCTGTGCTGGCCTAGATTCAGGAAGGAGGTTGCTGCAGTTTAGTGACCTAAGGACAAGTGGTGTAGTGGTATGATTATGTAATTAAACTCGCGAGTTGTACATGTTTTTACACGAAATGTATTTCGGCTAAATGTATTTTTAAATGACCGTGCGAATCAGTGTTTGGGAAAACAAGCTCCACTTTGTTGCTATTTATACTTTACAGGTCTGCCTGCAGTTCATTTTATGTAAGCTCTCTGTTATCTGCCATCTTTAATGCCACACTTGAAACAGTAGACTACATTCTCTGGTACATCTGTGTGTGTTTGTGTGTCTCACTGCATGACAGAGCATATGACTTAGCTTTTAGTACTTCACCCTGCCGTGTATGTGTGTGTGAGGTAGGCAGAGGGATGATGGAAAAAATAAATAATTGATCTTTATCTTCACAAATCACATGTTCCATTTGAAGTTCTGCTCTGTGTTGTTGTTTTTTGCATCATCTTTGTTTATGTGTGTTTTAATGTGAGTGCAGATGTGTGTGTGTATCTGTAAGAGAAGTGCATGCGTTGATTATTTGTAGAATGATGATGTGGTTTTTCAGACCTGATGCTGCCATCATATATGTAGCTTAATTGAGTGAGAGATGCTAAGCAGGGTTTGCTGCGTTGGTCACCATGTTAACTAGCTGGAGGGCAAGGGGCGGGTTGTGTAAGGCTGAGGAGAATCACACACTGTCATGAGTTTGTCGAGATGCTGAAGCCAGAGACCCACATGCAGGGTTGAACTCAGACTCCTCGGAAGTCTAATGCACAGTTTAAATCGCCTGTAGCGCACTATGGGGGGGACGCAGATTAAATGGTAAGGACAGATACTGTGAGACAGTGTGTGTTCGTGTGTGTGTATGTGTGTGTGTGTGTGTGTGTGTGTATTCCTGTGCAAGTGTGTGTGAGTTTATACTACTTTTATCGTAACATTTCCACAGTGCTTCAATGCTTTGATTTGCAAAGGCTGGCATATGAGGATTAAAGGCTTCTCTTGGCAAGTTAGTATTGAGAAAATATGTGTTCTCATGTGTTGCTTTATTTTGTCTGTGCTCCGTGCTCTTTTCCCTTCTTGAGCCGAGTCCAGAGTCAGGATTTTAACAATTATTTGCAAAGATTGTTGAACAGGCACCCTTTGTTTAAAAGCCCCCATTAATATGTTGTTAATGAAAACAGCAACTTTGATTTTGGTGAACATCGTTTTTTCCTGTCACTAATGAGATTGCAGACCCGTCTTTCACCTTGTTCACCAAGCCCCTTTCACACATGGACTACCCTGAAATATACCTGGATTGTGAGAGTGATAGTGAGTGAGTGGACGTGTTGATGACGCTGATGATGTTTCATGGACTGTAGCTGCTGCTTCATACTCTTTTTTGCCTGCTTGTATATTGCTTTACACTTTTTTATTGATATTGCAGATACATACAAATTAGGGGTATTTCGATAAGCTGGTATTGGCGATAACTGTGATATTTAAAAATTAGATATCATCATTTTATCGTTAATAAAAGACACAGTGTTGTAGTCAAGACAACGTAAACCAAGACCAGACCAGAGCAAGTCCCACACTCACATGACTCACTATGTGGAATATGCAAATCATAGGCACTTATAAAACTGATCTGAAAGATCCACATTCCCATAAAAACAGGCACAGAAAAAAAATTAGGAAAATTATGTTTCAATTTAAACCATTGCTGATTATTTATGGGGGCCTAAGAGGGGTGTACCATGAGAAATTCCTTGATGAAATAATCAAAAGGCATCGCAGAGGTGACATTTATTTGTGGGAATTTTACTTTGTGTTCTATGAGCAAACAAATACAAACAGCTCATGAGCTGGAATCAACTTAACCATTTTATTCAACACTTCTCATCCATGTGTTACCATCCACCTAACACAATACAATTTTTTGTGCAAGCATCAGGCTTTCTGGGTGACTCTTGTCTTCCGACACAAACCATCATGAAGTACAGAATGTCTCAAATAATTATATTTATATTTACATATACTTCCTTCTCTGGAATAATATGATTAATCAGTGTTTATCCTCCTTGAGCCTCAGCTCTGTCAGTCCACTGTCATCTCCGAGAGCTCCACCCATCAGCCACACAGACCGACAGCAGGATGACCGCCAACAGCAGCAGATCAGTGGTGAGTTCTGGTCTGCCAACAATCTGTCATTTGATGAGTGAACCACAAGATATATTGTTTCAACATTTGTAACACTGTGTTGTGTGGTTGTACGCCTGCTTGCATGCAGCCGAGTCGTCTCAGGATGCGGTGGAAACTGCGTGGGAGGATTCTCTCAGTGAAACGCTGGAGAAGGAGGTGCAGGACACACGAAAGATGGTGTCTGCTTTACAGGTGTGAGCATATTGAGGTTTGAGTTTGATTCTGGTCACATTTTTCTCGAGTGTTCGACTTTTGATTTTCAATCAGAACGCCTTTTTGTTGACTTCCATATGAAGTTTCAAGTGCTGTGGTTTATATTCTGTGTTCTCTTCCTGGTTGGTGGCAGTACATGTGCAGAGAGGGTGGGATCTGGTGGGATATCGTGACATTTCTACATGCATCAGACAACCTAGTCCAAAGTACAAACTGGTGTCACATGTTCCACCTTTGTGTTTTCAAGGCCCTGCTGCTGCATGGTTCGCTGCCTGAAGATGAGCAGGATGTGTCTCTGAGGTTGGACCAAGGCAGCGCTGAGCAGCAACTGGTAGCGACAGTCTCTCCTTTTATTTTTTAGCTTTTCATCCCTTTTTCTGTCCTTTTTTCTCCCTTTTCTGTGTTGCACTCTTCTTCGCTCTGTTTCACCAGCTCTTTGTGTTCAGCGCAGATCACATTTCTTTCTCTTGACTCCGGGTCTGTGTGTGTGCATGTTTATGTGTGCGTCAGAGGGTGACACGAGTATCAGTTTCCCTTCTTACTCAGTCCATTGTGGTTCTCACACACATCCCTTCGTTCCTTTCTCTTTTCCAGGTAGTCATTCGCAGTCGTTTGGATCAGAGTATGGAGGAGGCTCAGGAGTTAAAGGTAAATTGTTTTATTTTTGTTAGGACAAAAGACACACTTGTGTTTTTTCTAAGAGGATAAACTGGATTGTGGAATGCACACTGTGATTAATATTTGATTCAGAGTGTGCTGTTTGCTGTTTGCTTTAGAGGGAAGTGTTGCGCTGTAGGCAGGAGATGAGAAACCTGCAGGGAGTCAAGGTAAGACAATGCCAGATCTGCAGTTAATGATCTCATTGCTGTGTTAGATATGATTCTTGTTGTGTCATAGAAAAGTAGCTGGCTAAGGTGATGGCTTTCTGTTGGTTTGTGAATGTGCAGGACGCCCAGCAGCAAAGGCTGTGCACTCAGGAGGCATCAATACTGCAGATGAAGCAAGAGCTTCTCAGAGCCAGCATGACCAAGGATGAACTCAACAACCAGAATGTACGAAATAGACTCTGTTTTCTATAAAAGTGAAAGTAAAATCTTCAAAACACTGCTTTAAAATGTGTATACAAATTCGGCTCCTCTATGAAAATGTGTTACAGGCGGAGCTGCAGTGGAAGCTGGAGGAATGTAACAGGCTGTGGGTTGAATGCAAGGTGAGGCACTCCAGTTCCTCTCTTTAAATGGTTTGCTGTAACTTAGTTTCATCATTATCATTCAACTTAATGTTACACAACATCTGTTTATAATAAATAACGAACCCTTCCTTTTCTTTCCTGTTGGTCGGATGCAGAAGGAGGTCGGACAGAAGGACAGACTGCTGCAGCAACTCAAACACAAGCTTGAAGAAAGCCAAAAAAAGCAGGTGTGTTCACAAGATTAAAAAAAAGGTTAAACGAGCTACAGTGGGTTCAAAATGTTCTGTCAAGCTCAGTGACGTGTGAAAATCTTTGACCAGAAGTTAATCTCAAATTCACTTTTTGAAAGGCCCTCCATGGTCTCGTTTTTTTCCTTTAATCGCAAATTAATGCTGCAAACTTCCTTTGATGCACAAGAATAAACTTAAAGCGCAAGTGTAATTTTACTTCTCCGCCACTTATTAAATAAACTAGTCACTTTAATGATCTAAGTGTTAGGATCCAGCAGCTTTGTATTAATGTGTGTATATTTACATGTCTGACTGTGTGTCTGTTTGGCAGAGTGACTTGCAAAGAGAGTTGGAGCATAAAAACAGCATGCAGGTAGGATGTTTTTTCCAGACTCTAATGAGTTTCGTTTGTAGTTAGCACCTATATTATGTCTGACAGATTGTTACAGACCTGGGATTTGTATCTACAACAGCGGTGTTGCATTCAGAAACTGTGGAGGGTGCCACATTGCGCAAAATGCCAATTTCTACATAATGTTGCTTTAATAACGCGTGAGAACAAGATCATTAAGCTATGGTTGCAAATTAACAATGCACAGACCAGTAGAAACGTCCAAAAGCTCAGTTCATGACAAATGGCAATCGTAAGGAGTAGCTGAGTAGCAGAGTTTTGATGTTTTAAAAGTTTTGTTGATAAAGTTTTGATAATCTAAATTATTTTTAATTGAAATATAATGATCAAAGCCTAACAAAATTAACATAAGCCAAGAGGGCACAGAGGGAAATGTCAGAGCCACTGCCGTGTTCATATCAGCAGAGAACAGCTTTGGATACATTCCTAGCTGTAGTCTAATTACAGGTTTAATAATCTCAAATAGAAAAGTGTTACGTTATTCACTGCACAATAAACAGCATCACTCCTGACAACCTGCCACAGTCTGCATTAATAGAGTCCCATGGCCATGGAATGGGATCTCATTCCCGCCCGCTACTAATTTGTGGCAACATTTGATTTTCCCAAATGTCACCAGACAGCTCGGTAAAAAAACAGTTGAGGTTTAGGTTTCTTATTCAGTCTGCAGAAGACAGTCATGAATTCAGATATACGTTACACAGCTGACATTTTTTTGTTGTTGTTGCCTTTTTCTAGATTCCCACCGGCACAGAAAACAATGGGTATTCTCACTCTGGAAGTCCAGCTCCCTCTATGTCAGGCGTAAGTTGATAAAGGCTGTTCAGTCAGTTTGCCTGTTTATATTGTTCTACATGTCAAGGTATACTCTCACATTCCCTTGCATTATATTCTCTTGTAGTATTTAGGTCACATATTGTAATATGACCTCATGAAACAGATTCTTACTTAAGAATTGTAAGTTAAAGAAATAACACGGGACAAAATATGCTGAACATACACAATAAACAAGCACACAGCTGTTCTCAATAAAATGAGCTTTTTGTTTTTGACACGGTTTTTGTGTTTGTGCTCTGTTAGCAGGCAGAGGAGGTGCAGCTGCTCAGAGATGCGCTTAGGAGTCTGAGGAACAACTTCAGAGACCACGACCCGCAGCACCACACACTGGACACCCTGGAGCAGGGCATAGTGTCACTCATCGACAGACTGCATGTTCTGCATACACACAGGGTACAAATATATAACCCACCTGAGTTTTACAATCAATTTAGTGAGTTTTTTTGTGCTTAAAACTGAAAATAAATTCAGTTTGGTCACTTTTATAGGTTAGCAGTCAAAGTTGCATTTGAGGCCAAAGTGTAACTGAAGGCAAACTCAGAGCTATGACAATTGTATTGTAATCTTGTTAAATGATCAGTTAGTGGCCACTTTACAGTCAGACTGGACTGTGTAATTGATTGGTAAATGAGCACCAATGAAAAAAGATATTGATTTATACCATGAAATCCTCTTAGATATTTATTTTCGATAAAATGTAGAGATTAAAAATCATGAGGTGCTGTCCACATTTTTCCAAATACTGCAGGGAAGAGGGAAATCTCCAAGACGCAAAGGTCAACACACAGACTCTGACACATGGCCTTGCACAAGTAAGTTGATGTACCCCCCAAATACACATGCATACATGCTCAGAATAAATATGCTTTCACTAACTATGTTTCTGTTGTTTATTGCAGATGTTTGTCAGTCCCACAGTGGTTCTCCCACCTCCACTAAAATCCTCTATTTTACTGGAAAATCCCCAACACCTTCGATGATCAATATACCGAAGAGGTTAGTGTATGTGTGCATTGAGGTGTGTACGTTGTATGAAAAAGTAAATTTGGCCACAGTTTCCATAACACATACAATTAAGATGGAAGGGCTTAGATAGAAAATAGAACAAACAAAAAATGTGAAATGCCACAAGACGTCTAGATGAGTGAATCTCTTTGTACACATTGTACAGGCTGGGTGAGGTGACTCTAAAGGACGTCAAGGCAGCTGTGGATCGAGAGGGAAACTACAGGTACCACTTCAAGGCCCTGGACCCTGAGTTTGGCACTGTGAAAGAAGAGGTATGATAAGGCTGGACTATGTAGATAAAAGGAGGGTAATGAGGGTAAAATGAGTATCTTTTGTTGTAAAAAGTCAGTGTACCGGGTATTAAAGGTGTCGTCACGAGCTCCTTAGTTGGTGGGAAAATGTTGTTACCCCTGTCACCCTGTTACAAAGTGTTGTAAACATCATTTGGAACATTACATGTAACAATTGCTTAAGATTGCTTAATAAATGGTTATAAAGCTTTTTATTGTTTGCTAACAGTGAAATAACGATTAACTAAAGTGTAATCAATACAAATTTACCAAGTGTTACCACATGCATTGAGACCTAGAAATGAGTTTAGTCCGAAGAGCAGAGTAGTCATACAGTACATGAAGGTAATATGTCCTCAATGTTTGTGTCCAGGTATTCCTGGATGGAGCAATCATTCCAGGCTGGGAAGGAAAAATAGTGGCCTGGGTAGAAGAGGACCGTGGGGAGGAGAGGTAACCACATGTTCTCTCTGTATCTCTGTCTTTATTTTGCTGATTCTTCGTGGCAAAAAACACATTGTCTTTTCTGTCTTAGGCCATTTTAGTTTCAAGCTGAGGAGCCACGATACGTGTTTTTTTCTCCTGGTCAGTCTGATCCCAGACGCTCAGCGAGACAACTGTTGAGAAGAGAGGCACATGTGGACACTTTTTGAGATTTGGACGAATACTGTCAGAGATTTGGTGATGGTGTAAATCTGTAACTGATGTCAAGAATAGTGTAAAGCTCAGTGCCTTACGAAGGAAAGCTGTTTCCATCATGTGTTTTTTAATGCCAGGATGTAACTGTAACTGAACTGAAAAGTAGACAGAAACATTATTTTGAATTAAGTGTTTCTAAAACCACAGTAGTGTTGTTGTTTCACCAGTAGCTTCTTTTGGTTTGTATGAGGAAATGTTCTGCATCACTTTTCCTTCAGAATACTGCCAGATGACATGTTAGAAATGTGTAATGTTCAATGTTCTTTAGCCCAGGTACATTTCAGTCTTAATTGCGAATGTGAAGTGAATATACAGTATTATCTAGCATAGCAAGAAAAAAGACCATTTCTGGGTCAGAAATAAAATACCACTTTGATAATACAAATGTTACAAGAGCAGAAAAAGTCAGACAAACTTTGTACACGCTTCGTTTCGGTGGTGCACAATGTTCGTTGCATTCCGACTCACTGCTGACAAATACACTGACCACAGACCAGCTTGTATTTACGTTACTGTTTTGTATCAATTACACATAACAGGTAACCGTTAAAAGAGGGAGGGTGATGTCCGAATGGCAAATTATATCGCAAAAAAGAAAAAAAAATAACTGAATGTATTTCAGTTTCACTAAATAGGACTCAAATTCAGATGTGGGTTTGAATGTCTGTAGCACACCAGTGTACGTGTAAACTGAACTGCTGTCAGTGAGCAGAAGTGATGCTGGAAACTTTGATATAGAAATGTAGATGAACAGCACTGTTATTTTGTTTACGTCATGAAATTGTTTTGTACATTTGTGTAAAATATTTTCACCATATCCGTAGAGAGAGAGAGAGAGAGATTCTTGTGAGGTGATGATGCTGTTGATGTAAATTCTTGTGGATTGTCAATGGATCATCCCACTATTTATGGTGTGTATGTGTGAGTGTGTGTGTATGTGTGTGTGTGTGAGAGAGAGAAAGGGAGCTCAGGATGGACCTTTGACTTGTAATTGCCAGAAGAACAGTGGTTAGAGCTGTTCTACATAATGCAGTGAAATGCTCGGCTCTCAGTGTTCAGAAGAAACACACTGAGACTGGCTCACACACACCTTTTCCTTCACTCTGCTTCTATCTTCCCATTTGGGACCAATGTGTTTGCCTTCACTAACAAGCCAACAGAAATATGCATCAGTCTACTATTCTAACAAAGACCCATTTGAATGCCATAACTGCCTGTACTGTAAAATGTACAATTTGCTGGTGAAATGGTTATTTAGCATTTGTTTTGTTTACTGTTTTACAACATATGGATACTGTCTGTTTAAAGAAATTAAAATGGCCTTTGTTGAATGTTAGAAAGATATTTTGAAATAAATTGTTTTTGAAAAGATGTTTGTTTCAGTTTTTAGTTGTGATTGAGAGACAGTGGGGGAAATAAGGATTACTACCATTTACTGATGAATGGTGCATGGTGGATTTTCATCCTGACATAGATGAAAAACACCCAACACCCTGTTGCCTTTTAGGAAAGTATTTCTTTATTTCATGTCATGTATTTTGGTCTTGGCCTCTCAAACCAGACTAACCTGCCAGGTCAGTCATTACCAGCTCAAGCTCACACCCACAGAAATTAAAGGTGCAACACGTAAGATTCTGTTAAGTTCACACTGCAGCATATCACCTAGAGTAATCTCTGTCTGTGGGTTAAGATGGTGGGGAGCAGCCCAGTTTGTTAGCATGCTAGCATCAGAAGCTAAATCAGTGTCTGTTGACATATTTCTTCCCTTTCTGTTAATAATTTTAGCTCATTTTTGAACATTTTAAACTAAAAATGTGTACATACTGCACCTTTTAAAAGGTTAGGTTCACCCAAAGATGAATATTTCATCATTACCTACTCAAACTCGTGTGGATGTGTGGGGAAATTATCCAGTCCACAGAACAGTGTTGCAGTATTCTGCTGAACAACTGCAGTAGATGGTAGATAGTAGAAAATAACTTATTTTCAAATCAATCTGGGATTTTAGGGCTTCTAAAGCATAATACATAACTTTGAGTCCTATTTCCTACCAACAGTGTATAATAAGTTTAGCAAGTAACACAACTGTTTCATGTTGTTAAGTAAAGCCATAGAACAGATCACTAACTGAATGAATGCATGTGTAACAATCAAGTTTTAATATTAGTCACAGTGACTTGGATGAGTCCAGACTCATTTCTGACAGGTGAAGGACAGCAGGGTCTTACAGACAAGCATGAACAGTGAGCAGCAAAGGCACTTTGCCTCACAGTTCTTCCACAGGCACGTTCCTTTCTTGACACGTCCAGTGCTCAGGACCCTTCTCCACCAAAAGAAGTTTCACTCCTCGACTGTCTATCGGCTGCACTCCAATCTGTGGAGGCTTACAAGCAATCCCTCGGTCTTTTGCAGCCTCTGGCCTCTGTTTGGGGATTCTTTCCAAAGGAGGAAAGAGCTGACACCATGGCGCTGTCTGTTTTGATGCTTTCATAAGTCCTCACAAATGAAGCGATGGAATGAGTGAAGTCGGGGTTGTCCAGTTTCTTGCTGATGTCCATGAACATGCTGTTTAACCTTTCCTTGAGAAACAATTGACCTGGGGATATGATTCATAGAGAGTTGTATTAATAAATGTACCCTACCTGTCAAACTAAACAGTCTTTTACCCATCAAAGTCTTATTTTGTTCTGAGCGGGTTCAAGAAGTCAGCCCTTCTGTTTATCAGTCATCTCAGTATGGAGGGGGGCCTGTTCACCAAAGCTCCTGACAGAATAATGCTTCACTGACAGTAACACAGAGACGCAACATCCAAAATGTAGACTATGAATGTACTGTGGACTGTGCACTCGCTGACTTACCTGTGGCAGGATGCCAGCACATGTCACCATTACCAACTCCTGCAGCTCTCACAGGCAGAGATGGTTTATCCAGCATCTGACAACATTTGTCTGGAATGTCCTTTCCTGTTAAAGGGAAAGTGCACAGTGGTTAAATGTAACCGAGGGGCAATTGATTGTTGCTTCTGATGTCTCTAACACACACAAACTTTCCTGTGAGGAGTCATTGACAGTAGGTCTTTGGGCTCATTAGGTAGAACGGACAGGCGAGCCCAGAGACACTGCAGCTATGACAGCCAGTCGTGGTGGTGTGTTTACCACAAGCACAACCCACCAGACAGCCACTGAACATACTGTTAGGAAATGGCAAGCTAGGTAACCAACGCTTGTCTCTGTATTGGTGCCCCTGAGCTTCCTTCTCTGTCTCTGGTTGTATGTCGGACTACCAGGTCACCCAGCAGGGTGTGAACACAGGAGGTCAGCCAAGAACAGGCACTCGGCAGTGGATGCAGCTCCCTCTTGTCCAGTGTACTACCAGGGCCACGAAAATCTGTCAGTGTAACTGACACGTTATTTCCTAACTGTATGTTCAGTGCAAGTACAAGTAAGCACACACACACACACACACACACACACACACACACACACACACACAGTATTGTAATACTGCATTATGTATATGTATATGCTATGTATGCATGTATGTTATGGATGAGTCGGGAGTCAACAGTGTCACTATGACATGTTATGTTATACATGTATAAACCTGAATTTGAACATGATAGGACACTGGGAGGGCCTGACCAATGACAAACTCACCTGTGGCAATTTGATAGTAAAGCTTCCGTGTGTCTGGTGATGAGTCATGAAGGAAGCTTTCACTATGTCCAAACATCCTGGCTACAGCACTTTGATGGTCACAGGGTCCACCATGAATCCCTGCTGGGCATGTGCAGCAGCCGATGACTGTGTTGACATGATAGGACTCTTCAGCAATTGATGAGCTTGCCACAGTGTAGTTGTCTTGGTCTTCCTGCAGCAGAGACATCACAAAATGAATGTTAGGGAATTTACAAAATATTGCGATATTATTTTAAGGCCATATCGCCCAGCCCAACAATGAATCACCTGATCTCTGACACACTTGATTAGTTTTATCAGGTGTGCTTTTGCTGAGTTGGAGCAAAATCCTGAGGCCGCACTAGTTCTTTCTGTTGATAGCATTACAATAATTATAAAATGTAACATTTGGCCTCAACTGTAGATGTATGCCACAGTGGTGTACCTGCACAACAGAGTCTCTCCAGATGTCCTCTGTTTTCATCACCTTCCTGAGGTTGTTGCTGGGAGCATCTGTGAGGCGGTGGATATAGTGTGCCTCCAAGCGCGTGACAACAAAGTCCACCAACTGTGTCACACTGTAGGCCTTCAGTCGGTGCAGGAGCCTCTCTTTTACCACCCCGATGGCACTTTCCACATAGACGTTGGTGTGATTCCCTCCGGTGGGCAGCTGCGCCCACTCATCTCGCCGCTTGTAGACCTCCTGCATGTGTCGCACAAACTTTGTGTGCTGTAAGGCAATGTCATCAACCATCAGTCTGGTGTAGACCTCCCTGAGAGCTGCTGGTGTGGAAGCACACACCAGATCTCTGAAGGACTTCAGGAGGTGAGGCTTGTGCTGCTTGGGAACCCCATTTGAACTGCTCCACAGCCATCTCCACATGGCCTGAAAGAGGGTGGACACACAATGTACCAACGTGGCTTTTGGGAATGCTCCAGTCAGTGCCTGCCTGAGTGCAGAGCAGTCGCCAGTCATGACAACAAGAGGTCCGTCTGGGTGACCGAAGAACCTGTCAGGTGGAAAGACAGTCTGTAGCAGCTCTAAGGCAGCTGAAATAGTTTGCTGTGTTTTAGACGTTGTGATAAATACACCTAAAGGCAAACTACCAGCTGAGGAAGGGGTGAGGAGGAGGAAAAGGTGGTGATTGTGACGGTCATTCCCAGAGGAGTCCACAAACATCATCTCACCGCTCTCTCTCAGCCTGGCGTGTACTCTCCTCATCATTGGAGTGCACATTGCAATCACCAGCTGATTGTCACTGGTTTGACTCATCCTGGCACAGACATCCCCTTGCTCTTTGTTGTACTCATCAAGCTTTTGTTCAAGATCTTTAAACATTTCTCCCCCTGCTGCTGTGCCGTGTACTTTTTTGAACAGTTTGTAGTAAAGTCTGCAAAAAGGAACAAGAATTCAAATTTTAAGATTTCAATTAAAATTCACAACAATCCCAATACAGGTTGGTATTTTATAATAGTTTGTTTTAATGAATTAATTCATCTTATTTGTTTTAGTCACTAACCTGTAACAAAACCGCAAATCTGGACAGACGGACCGATCTGCAGCAGCGTACACATAGTTGTCCTGTTCCTCCTCTTGTAAATCGTACTTAAGGACGTCGAGCGCCGTTGTGGGAGAGTGACCACCTTCAAAGAGCTTTTTCAGCTTTTCAATGGCTTCTCCTGAAACATCTTTCCTCTTCATGGCTTGAGCACATGAACCACGATGGTTGTGCTCATTACGCAAGTTCACATGAAGGTAGAGTCCCTCCTTCACGTGAGGATCCCCAGACCTGAAGTGAGGAACAGTGAATTAAGCTACCAGTAATGGGTTGGATAATAAGGCGGATGTTACTAAGACATTTATTAGACCATATTATTGTTTGAGTTTGACATATCAGTGATACAACTGATGACATTGCTATTTAAAAATAAAAAAAAGTATGACAAAGCAGCCATCTGAGACATCATTTGGGTGATTCTGACTAGCAGACAAATGCCTACATAAACTGTAAAATGGATTAAAAGTTAAAAGATTAAAGGAGAAAGTGAGATCATCGAAAACTTGTTACATAAAGTCTCACTACCAAAGACCAACCATTGATTTATTATTATTGTTATTTATTACTGACCTCGACTTCCGTTCTCCAAGTTCGAGCTTCCTTTTTAAGATCAGGAACAGAGTAGCAGGGCAAGAAGTGTTTTTTCTTATCGTCCTGCACCTGTAGTCCACCTGGGAAACAGTAGCAAAAGTTGGTCAGGCATACTAAATTTACTGTAAACATAAAGACATGAAAGAACGATATTGATCCTTTACCTTTAAAAGTTAATTCTTCTCCTGACATCCTCAGTAGTGGTTTAAGGGACACTATGTAGTTTTGGAAAATAAATTAAAACTCAGAATTTAATATTTACAATATTAATGAGGTAATAATACAAAATCAGAAATATATATATATATATTTTTAATTGTTATTGTTTGAAGGTGGCAGGGTCCGCCAAATATAAACAAAGTATAACAGCATGAAATTGTGTTGGCCTTTAAGGTTTGTTCATGCAGTTATGAAAACAAAAAAAGTTTATTTAGTAAATGAAGATCTCTCTCTTCTGTTTACATTTTTTCCCCCAGAAAAAACTACACAGTGCACCTTTAAACGTTGCATGGTGTAGTTAAAAGGCTGGGTGAGTGGGTAACACTTACTCGATACTTGTTGTAGCGTCCAACATTGGGGTAAGTTTTAGATTTGCTCCATGTGAGACCTGAGGAGCTCTGGAAGTCTTCAAACCATCTCTTCGCTTCTTCTTCACGGGACAGCTTCAACTTTATGGATGCCCTGAAATTGATGTCTCCTAGCGTCCCGTAGCTGCACACAGTGTGGCTGTACTGCTGTGGCAATAGTTTCTGTCAACATAGGACCCCGACAACCAACCAACAAACAAACAATCAGACAGACAGACAGACAAAGACAGCGTTAGATAGATGACATCAAGTGGTTTATTTACATTTTGCACAAATAGCTAGGTTAGCTGGCTGGCTAACTAAATAGCAGACAGTCTCACTCCGTCCTGACCTCTAAAATCATCAGCGACTGCTCCCGGTCCGTCGCTTTACTACAGGTCCTGCACCACATGTCACAGATAACTACAGTAGTAATAATAATGAAAATGATAAACACTGTATATCCTCAAATAAACACCAATAGTTCCGCTGCGTCTTGAATGCGTCTTGACTGCTTTTCTTCTTCCTTGCCTTTTTTTTCTCGTGGTGTTTTAGGTGTATATCGCCACCTACCGCACAGGAGTATGTAGAACAGGACCGAGTTTGCATTTGTCTGAAATAGTGATGGAGTGTAACTAAGTACATTTACTCGAGTACAATTTTGAGGTACTTGTACATTACTTAAGTATTTCCATTTTCTAATACTTCTGTTATCCATTCTCCACTAGTCAACATTTATTTGATACTGTAGTTATAGTGTTTCTGTAGATTACATGCTGCATCAAAGCCAAAGCAGAGCATATTGAATTAAATTAAATTTATAGGCAAACAAACAAAGAAACAATCAATAATAATAATGATAATAACACTTATAATAACACTGATTCTTATCATCATAAAGGGGTTGAATTTTGGATACATTAATCCTCCAGGCCAATAATCAGTCAGCCCACAGTATACAGTAGATACATACATGTAAATATCTGTACAATTTCACTTTTATTTGTTCTTTTGATGTACATTTAATGTCACTGTCAATGTTTACTCGAGTACTATTCAGTTTTACCAAAGTAATATTTTAACAGGATATCTTTACATTTACGCAAGTATGACTTTTGGGTATTTCTTTTTACAATTCTGGTCTATAATCATAAAATATTACCCAGTGTCCGATATAACTCCTTTAACACTCTTAATTAAATAAGCAGCAGACTGTACTTTGTGATAGGCAGATGTCATGTACTCTGCAATGTGTTCTGCTGTCAAATGTTTTACTGCCACCTTGTGGTCAGTGATATAACTGCAGTAAAATATAACCTTGCAGCTTTTGAGTATAATTTTTGTTTGAGCCATTAAGGCTTTTGGTAAATGTCTTATTCTCTATTAATTCCGTGTTCATAGCTAGGTATATTTATCCAGAGTGGTGGTTATTTCGTATTCGTTGATTTAAATTGGAACAGCCGCCGTTTACGACACCTCCTTCGACTCTACGGCGGGACAAAGAGGAGAGCCGTAAATCGTTTTGTTTTGGACTGGAGGAGGTCATTAGAAAGTGAGGAGTAAGTACGGGCCGGTTCTCGAGGCACAGAGACATTTAGTGCCAGCGTATCTCTGATGCCGGTGTGAGAAAATTCATTATTCAACAACTCCGTGTAGTGTTACAACCGCTGCGAAATGCTTCGTCTCATCCTGCGGCTCAGGCCGTCCGCCGGGCTCCCCTGTCCCCGTGCCCTCCCTACCGGGCCTGCTGCGCTCAGCTCCCGCTCCGTGCCCGGAACCGGCTGTCTGAGGCGACTTCACTGCGGAGCGGGGTCCCGGACCGTGTCTTTGGGCACCGGCCTCAGTCACAGAGGGGGTCTCCTGCGGTTACCCCAGCTGGCAGGCAGCTGTCAGAGCACGCGCTTCTACAGCCTGCCGCCGCACCAGAAGGTAACTGACAGACCGGGTGTGAGGTTGCTATAGCACCGCCGGTTCTGCTAGCATGACCTCCCTCGCTAGCATTAGTTAGCACTGTGAGGTGCAGCAGATCGTGGCACAGGTTAAATGCAACTGTTGCATGAGTCTTAAACTGTGAAGTAAATTCTGCAAACACTGTTTTTAAACGGTATATCAGAGCATCACAATGTTATTTAATGTCATTAAGTGTCATACTTGGAAGCTGGTACATGATGATTTGAGCTATTAGTGTTAAATCAGTTTTATATGAATTAAAAGATTTCCGTTTTGGGTTACAAGGTGTCCTCATATTACAGTGTAGTCACCGAGGGTGCTGTCATGTTTGTCTTTGACATCATTCAATGTCTTTGGAGACGCAGAGCCGTTTTCTAGCTGGGCTGCACCCAAGAGATGGCACCACTTTAGGCCCAGACCAAACAGAAAGGTCTATTACAAAAATTAAAACACACACCTGAATGTACTAGACAGTTTTCCCCAACAAACCTGGTCCAATTCCAGATTCTGGTTTAAATATCAGTCTGCAGCAGATCAGCATTAATCAGAACAGAACATGTTCAAACTGAAGTGCTGTCAGTGAACAGAAATGAAGCTGAAACTCTTACTTTCATGTAGAAATTGAAGTAGAGCCGCAGTGATTAGTGGCTTAATCAATTAGTTGATCCAAAGCAAATTTTACATATATTTCGATAATCGATTAATCGTTTCAGTCTTTTTATGAGCGGAAATGTCAAATATTTGCTGGTTCCAGCTTTAAATGTAATGATTTGCTGCATTTCTTTTGTCAATTATGATGGTAGGCTTTTGGACTGATAGTTGGACAAAAGAAGGAATTTGAAGACACCAATTTCTTCACCAAATTTTAGATAATTATAGAATTATTGTCTATATTTATCAACCACAATTTCACAAAAAGCAGATAATATAACTTTCCCAATATTGGACCAATGAAATATCATTACAATATATATTGTGCATCCCTAACTGATAATAAAAATAATCATTAGTTGCAGTGCTAAATTTGGCTAAATTAGAATTTTGTTTTTCTATATTTCATATTGATGTTCATACGGCAGACTCATTTCAAGCAGGTTGTGAGTATATAGTGTATAATCAAGTATGCATATTCAAAAAACCTTGATTTTTGAGCTTGTTGCTGTCATACGATTGTCCCACAGTGCAATGCACAAGAGACTGTAGATCTGTTACCCTGCTCTTAGCCTGTATTTGTCTTTCCTGGTAGCACTTGTGTAGATTCTGCAGTCAGATGTTACATGACCTTGACAGCTACTGTAATACATCCCAGATGTGGTGAAACACAGCTGTATGTGGGTCATTTATTGAGCAAGAGAATGAGGTGATGATGACGTAGCATCCACAGTTACAACACCTGACAGTTGGCTGTTTTTACAGTGCCCTATCCGTCATGAAACCCCAGTGAGGATACTGTAAAGTGACTGTGGTGATCTTTCAGCATTATTGAATTAAATGTCTTCTTTGATATTTGGTCGACCTTCAGGTGTCATTTTCTCATGACTCCTTCATTCTTAAACTCCTGGAATTTGTTTCCTGTTCCTCAGGTGGAGCTTCCCGCACTGTCACCCACCATGCAGACAGGAACGATTGCTCGCTGGGAAAAGAAGGAGGGAGAAAAGATCAGCGAGGGCGACCTCATAGCCGAGGTTTGAGCTGAGCGTGTATGTTACATATTATCGTAGGAAATCATCACAACTATCCGTTTTTTTAAATGTTTGTATCTCTTGTAGGTGGAGACTGACAAGGCCACAGTTGGTTTTGAGATGCTGGAGGAGTGCTATCTGGCAAAGATCCTGGTTCCTGAAGGGACCAGAGACGTCAACATCGGAGCAGTAATCTGCATCACAGTCGATAGGTAGGTGTCTGTGGTTAATTCATATAAAATCACATGGAATAAGTTCAACTTTGTGGATTTTAGACTGGGGATAAAAGTTTGAAGGCAGATCACGCACTCAAATTGTTTTCATTATTTTTAGCTGAATCATGATTGATTTCCTCCTGCACCTGGAAACGTAATTTTTACACTTCGTTTCCTCCTTTTTGTTTCTGAACCAGCAGTTGTTTTCAAAATGTATGTCTAATATCTGTGTGTTTACTCTCCCTCACAGCCCCGACCTCATCTCGGCCTTTAAGGACGTAACATTGGACTCTCTCAAAGCAGCCGGTGCCGGTCCCTCACCGGCTGCCTCCGCTCCTCCTCCTCCTGCTGCTGCTGCCGCTGCTCCTCCTGCAGCCCCCGGCAGCTCTTACCCCACACACTTGAAGGTAGGTGTTCCTACATAAACAAAGTGCAGTCATGTAGTGTAGGGGATGTTTACGGTCAGTGTCCTGTAGCCACAGCTGTAGTTTAGATCAGGGTCGTTCAGTCTGACAGTCTGTGTGATGGGATCATCATATGACTACTGTGTGTTAGCAGAGAGGAGCTGAATGGATTTTTAAGGTGACATTTGCAGTTTTCTCTCTGATGGTGCAACTAAGGCTTTTCTTTGAATTAATCAGTCTTGTTGGCAAATCCTCAAAGTTTCTCAAATCCTCAAAAAAGGCAGCATCCTTCCATTTCAAGAATATCAGGAGACGAGCTAAGAGGGTGGTAAAGGCCATGACTTTTGGGTCCCCCACGGGTAACTGCACTCTTTCAGGAATAATTGCATATTTAATTGCAATAATTTTATCTGTTAATACTGTAGAAAGAGCTTCCAAAATCATTCTCCAATATCCCTCCAAGTTGGGACAGAGCCAGAACATGTGGATCAATGTTGCACATGCAGACCTACACCTGTCACATGTTAAATTGAAGCAGGGAGTGTCGGGCACACATGGAGAAGGAATGAACGTTTTCTTAGCCCAGATCTTTGCCCAACTTTCTTTATCAGTCGTTATTTGCAAATCTTGTTCCCATGTTTTTTAATGCGAGACAAGGAAGGGCAGTTTGAACCAAAATGTTTGTAAATTTTCAAAAGAGAACGAGAGAAGAGAGGTAGATTTTTCAGGTATCTGTACTTCACTTGAGTATTTATTTTTCTGACAATTTTTGACTTCCTACATTTCAACACAAATAACTGTACTTGCTCTGTACTCCTACATTTTCAAAACAGGCTTGTTACTGTAGTTTAAATGCATTTGAGGAGAGTTATCGATTATTTATATTCAAATGTGACTCAACAATCAACAATCATCTCTCTGGTGCGTTTACGAACAGCTCAGACAAATCCTACTGATTCTAACTTTAAGTTTAATAGACTTTGAATTATTTTAAAATGATGTGAGGTTCAGTTAGCTTGAAGAAATGGCTGGTAAAAATGTCCTTCAGAGGGATACTTTTTACTTTTTTACTTTGAGTGCCTTTCAGAGCCTGAACTCTCTTACTTCTACTTGGGTAAAGAATGTGTGAACTTTTGCCACCTCTGCTGCTCTCTAATAGCAACTCAGTATTGTTGGCATGACAAAACAGCATTTGTATAACGTCGTACTTCTTGGGTCATGTGTGTAGGTTTTATGGTGAGTCAGTGATTTGAATGGTGAAAAGACGTTGTAGCTCCTTGCTTGCAAGTAGTAGAAATATTTGCACTTGTTTTGTGGTGTGATGTTTTTTTTCTTGCTCCCATGTTGATCTCGCATCTAGCTTGCTGTTGTTGCCAAGTATGAAAACAAAACATCACGAGTTGAAGTCGTGGTGATTTTATCATTTAATCAGAGAGTCCATTACCAGACGCCAGGGAGGAGCTTTCATTTGGTAGAGGCTGCTCTAATGTTTCCAAGCCTGACTGTAATTGGAGATGTCACAGTTATATCATACAGGCCCCTTTTAGGGTTGTTCTGTTTGTCACTATTGTCCCGTACTGGAAGCTATAGAGATGACATCCTCCTGCCTTTATCTTACAGATCACACTTCCTGCCCTGTCTCCCACCATGACCATGGGAACAGTGCAGCGCTGGGAGAAGAAAGTTGGGGAGAAGCTGAGTGAAGGAGATCTGCTGGCTGAAATCGAGACTGACAAGGCGACCATCGGTAAACCCAAACTGCCTCAGACACCTCAGTCCTAGGAGTATTAGAGTGCTGTTTAATATCTGGTAAATTCTGTCTTGTATGCTGACTTACAGCATGGTCTCTGTGATGTGTTTGTGTGCAGGCTTCGAGGTGCAGGAGGAGGGATATTTGGCCAAAATCATGGTGGCAGAAGGAACTCGGGATGTCCCCTTGGGAACGCCGCTCTGCATCATTGTAGAGAAAGAAAGTGACATCGCTGCCTTCAAGGATTACGTTGAGACTGGAGTGGCAGAGGTTTCCACACCACCTCCAGCTCCAGCACCAGCACCAGCACCAACACCGGTGAGACACACACACAAAGCTTTTACCCAAATAATCGCAAAACCATGCTGAATTTTGCTTCAGTGCTTTTTGGTTGTAAGACAGCTTGTACACGAATCACATCATCTATCCATGTCTGTTTTTATGTTGTAGGTTGCAGCTCCAGTTGCTGCAGCACCCACTCCTGCAGCCGCTGCCCCTGCAGGACCCAGGAAGGGTCGTGTGTTTGCCAGCCCGCTCGCAAAGAAACTCGCTGCTGAGAAAGGAATTGACCTGGCACAGGTCAGCGGTAAGTGACCGTGACACAAGTAGTAACTAATCTATATTGATAGATTAAATGACAGTAAATACTTACCTAATGTTTTGGAATCGGCTTATTCCTTTGGGGTAACTACGACTATCAAAGTTACGTCCACTAAAAGCGTTTGTTTTTGCCACTAATAAGCTGAGGTTGTTATTCTAAGTGTCTGACAATATTATGGAAACAAGTCGTATGGAGATAAACCTTTTTTGTTAAAGAGCAAGACAATTCACAACACACAATTCTTGCTCAAGGTGAAGTCTCTCTCTGAAATCTTGAGAAGTGAGTTGTTACAGGAAAAGAGTTGGAGAGAGGAGATTTACCTAGAGAAGCTGGCAGAAAGAATTTATTTCCAAAGTCATGGCTGAATATTTAACTGAGGCAATCGACTGACTGATTCCAAAACTTTTGGTGTGTTTAAATCATTTACACACGTGTAAATATAGGGCCTAGGTTTGAAAATACCATCCGCTTTAAGTTGAACTGAATACAGAACTAGACAAAACAAGGGGAAATATTTTTTGTAGTGTACATTGAGCTGTTTTCTGTTCAGGCTCTGGTCCGGATGGACGCATCACCAGGAAAGATATTGACAGCTTTGTTCCACCAAAGGCTGCACCTGTAAGTGAAGCTCACACTTGTTTCTGTATCCATTATCAGTGCATTTAATCCTGTGTAATCATATGTAACAACTTCAGTTACATAATTGATTTTTTTAAAAAAATATATGAATACTGAATATAAGAATGTGGTGCTGAAAAACCTTTTGTTGTTCTTTTGATTTTCTTATTTCATTCTTAAAGCAGAAAAGCTAAACATTCTGTTTCTAGCAAGAATTTGCTGCTTTGCATTTCTTTTTCATTATCGATCTTCTTTGGGTTTTGGACTGTCGGTTTGACAAAATGAGCAATTTGAAGGCTATGACCTGTGTGAAATTATGAAGAACTTTTTTTTAAATTTCATTTTGGGATTTGTGTCTTTGTGTGTCCAGATGTTATTACAACCCTGATTCTAAATAAGCTGGGACACTGTTTAAAACGGTCTTGAAGTGTTTTCAAGTCCATGTAATGTAATATCTTTTTATACATTACACAAAGTTTCACAAAGTGTTGAACCTCACCTCGTACCTGCTGGTGAGCGACTGAACCCTTTCATACCCAATCATGGTACTATCACCTGTTAATGAACTTGTTCACCTGTTGAATGTTCCAAACAGATGTTTTTTGACCGCTTCACAACTTTTTCAGTCTTTTGTTGCCCCTGTCCCAACTAGTTAACCAGTCAAATTCAGACTAAGCATATATTTCAAAAGTCAATTAATTTGATTAGGTAAAACATTACATATAAAGACAATAAATTGTCTTTGTAATGTTTTCAGTTAAGTTTTTATCAAAAAGAATAGGCAAACTATCGTATTCTGTCCATGGATTTTTAAATTTTAATTGTTTAATGGGAAACGTTTCATGTCATCCACCCTCTCCAAATAATCACGGTTATAGTTTTTACCCGTGTTTTTAACAATCTCCAAACGTTGGTGTCCTACTGTATTCCTCAAGGTTTTGTTGTAATGTCCTTTTAAATGCAAATCAAATCATTTGTGTTGGCAGGCCGTAGCTGCTGCTCCCACTCCAGCTGCAGCTCCAGCTGCTCCTGCACCTGCTGCAGCTCCTGCTGCACCAGCCGGGACCTTTACAGACATCCCTATCAGCAACATCCGCAAGGTGAGAGCAAACACACGCCTGCACTTTTGGTGGTCCATTATGTTCATGGATGACTTCCTCTCCTGCTCTAGCTCCTCTGATAGCAGCCAGGTATAATTCATGACACGCTCCTTGTAAGCAGCGTTTGGTGCTGATGAACGCTGTGAGGCAGACGTCCTGAGGGGTTTTCACGGTGTAGCTCTGTTATCTCTAACCTCTGCTTCCACATTTTGCCCTGGAGAGGGGCACTTGCGCATTTATCAACACCGACTCAGCTACCACGCTTCACTCCTGTTCGTGATGAATTATGGATCAAAGCTGAGGTGCATTTGTATGCGTCTCTCCCGCAGGTGATCGCTCAGAGGTTGATGCAGTCCAAGCAAACCATCCCCCACTATTATCTGTCTGTAGATGTCAACATGGACCAAGTGATCGAGCTTCGGAAAGAACTTAATGCTGTGAGTTTTTGTTCATGAATAGACGTGTAACAGAATTTAAGACAGGAAACATGTGAACTGAGATAGTTATTTCCTGTGTCTTTTTCTAAACAACCTCTCATCCTCTCTGCAGGAAGTGAAAGCCCAGAATATCAAGCTTAGTGTGAATGACTTCATTATCAAAGCCAGCGCCCTGGCCTGCCTCAAGGTTCCTGAGTGCAACTCCTCCTGGTTGGACACAGTCATTCGCCAGTGAGTAAATACACACAAACAGGCACATCCACACACATTTGAATGTTGTTTGGTTCCAATATACAGTAAACAGGAAATTACAGATAAATCTTCATCATCCAAAGTCTCCTAGTCTAGTCAACCAGTCTCTTGTCTGACATCACTCTTTGCATCGAAAATCTAAATTTGAATTATGTCGCTCATATCCATGGTAACATTTTGATGAATGGATGCATCAGTGTAAAAACTCATTGAGATTGTTCAGTCAAGACCAACAAAGGAAGTGTGCAAAAAAAAGTGCTGTCAGATTAAAAGAAAACTGTGACATTTTTTGTTCACACTTCAGCCAGCAGAGGGCACTCAAGGCACAGACATGTTTCCATCTTCTCTCAGTTTAGAAATGAAGTTGACCTCATTTCTGTGCTGTCATTAGTATTGACTTATTTACTCCTGTTTCCAGGAACCATGTGGTGGACGTAAGTGTAGCGGTGAGCACAGCCAACGGCCTCATCACGCCCATCGTGTTTAACGCGCACACCAAAGGACTTGTGGCCATCAGCTCTGATGTGTCGGCGCTCGCCGCCAAAGCGAGAGAAGGCAAACTGCAGCCACACGAGTTCCAGGTGCGACACATGAGCTGAGCCTGTGGGGACATGTGGGATATAAGGGTAGAGCGAGTACTGAAACTTGTTACAGATGATGTACTGTCATCCAAATAATACCTGTCAATAGCTATATACTCATGATGAAGGAAAATCCTCTTTGGGTTGTTGACTTACCTTTTATTAATTTAAGTCTATAAAAAACCTTTCTCTGTAAATATGTTCTTACTCTTGCGATCAAAAACATTAATCTGAAGCTCAAGTCAGAGGCAGTTTTCTTATGAATAATAAATATAGCATCCCCTGATCAATCCATACCGATTTGAGACTTTAATCAACAACTTCCAATCAGTCCTGCCCATTTCTGTTTTAAAGGAAGGAAGTTCACCCAAAAATAAAAATTCAGTCGCTCATGGGATAGTTAGCTGTTCATTTCATCCAGTGAAGCAGCAAATTGAAGTTGTCCTCTTATATGTGTTTTTTTGTCCAACAGGGAGGAACATTCACAATCTCTAATTTGGGGATGTTTGGCGTCAAGAACTTCTCGGCGATCATCAACCCTCCTCAGTCTTGTATCCTCGCCGTCGGAGGCTCAGAGAAAAGGCTGATGCCTGCTGATAATGAGAAAGGGTCAGTGAGTTCCAACACTGTAACAAGTTGGAAACATTACATACAAAAAAAACCCAAACAAATCTGATGCAGTGTGTGTTTCTACGTTTTCTCCGCAGGTTTGACGTAGCCAGCTTGATGTCGGTGACGCTGAGCTGCGACCACCGAGTGGTGGACGGGGCGGTAGGCGCGCAGTGGCTCGCCGAGTTCCGCAAGTTCCTGGAGAAACCCGTCACCATGCTGTTGTGATTGGACTGTACTGCCGTTAAACTGCAGCAACAGGCCCAGGCCTCTCACTGAAGAGATCTGATTGGTCTAAACCCGTCTGGATCCTACTGTGATTGGCTCGCCTGCCACCAGGTCACTCCCAATTACCCTGAAGGGAAAGAGGCAGCGCTCACTCCGCTTACCTGTCTGTCTCTCCTGTCTATCTTTCTCTCCTCTCTCTCTCTCTCTCTCTCGCGCGCTCTCTCTCTCTCTCTCTCATCTTCTATTTATTAAGGGCCCCGACTCTGAGAGAACAGAATTAGGTTTATTTTATCCTAGAATAGAGACTGTCACTAAAACATTGATAATGTTTTATGAAGGGAAGTGTTACATGTCCAACCAGTGAGCATATTTATCCCAAAACTTACGTGCGTGTGTGTTGGTGTGTGTTTCTACCCACTTTGACCTGTGATTTTGTGTGAAACTGATAAAGACAACAGGAAGTGCAGCTAACTGTGGCTCCATTGAGTAAAGGCTTGTGATTTTTGTCTGCATGCAGGCAAGAGGATGTAATGTAAGTTAACTTGGAGATGCACAGAATTCAGATTCACACACACACACACACACACACACACACGAAAAAGTGTGTTTTCTGTAGGTTGATGTGTATATTCCTTACTGTGGGGTGAACACAGTGCTGTATATATATGGTGGTGAGCTCCGATGAGGCCTCACCATATAATTCAATCTCTGTACAGTCCTAAATGATAACAAATACTCTTAACAGAAGTACTGGACGGTTTTGCCAACTCACTCTCTTCCGTTTTATTTTCTAGTCTCAGAGTAAGAACACTTTACCTTTGAAATATTCTGTCTTTCACAGCTGGAACGCACAAAGCTGGTGCTGGATGTTACTTGTTGTTTGAATAAATTGGGAGAAGTCAACCTTGTGCCATAGGCTCTTTGGTTGGGGTTTTTATAATTAGACTTATCTTAACAGCCCAAATTAAAGCGGTAAGGAGTAGATACTGACGATGTGATCACAAAGAATCTGAAACGTCTAAGGACGAGAAACTACTGCCCTTCATCAGTCTTTTTTTTTTTTAAGTAAAGTAAAGATTCCAGCCTGCAGTCAACTTCCATGTGTGTATATTTTCTCATATCTCTCGGTCAGCTGCTGATTCATGAAGAACCACACACAATAAAAACTCCACAGCACCTGAAACAGGCTCAGACCTCCTCCTTATTCATGAACATTTCCTTTATTTGGATTTGATCTGCAAAACTTACTCATGGAAGTGCAGTCTCAACCTTTATAGTCCTTTTTAAAAGAAAAAAATGTCAGCAACATAAAAAAAGTCACCATGGTGGCGTGTATTTAAATGAAAGAGAGAAAAGATAAAGTGACAGGAACCCAAACGAACTGCAGGTGGAGAAGCAGTAACAGGGAGACACTGACCTCAGTGGGGCGACTACATAAAAGGTCAAATTGAAAACTTGAAAAGGTCACATGTTGCTTTGCAGCTTCTTTTTTTGGTCCAGCCCAACTTGAATGTTTTTATTTTTTTAATATACTTTCTATCCTGGCTCCTCTGCTGCTCCAACACTTATTTTCTTTCAGTAAATAGAAATACGTGCACCTCTGTTGCCAGTAATCCATGTCCAGTGAAGGTTATCAAAAATCATCAAAATGCTCATGTTTGAAACAATTTCCTTTCGCTCCCACGTGGGGCTCATTAAATCTAGTGGTGAAAGAAATCAATGATGGAGGAACTACTTGGGTCCTTTACTTGGGTAAAAGTACTAATACCACACTGAAAATACTCCAGTATAAGTCCTACATTCAAACCCTTCTCTGAAATGAACCAAAAGTATCAAAAGTAAAAGTACTCATTGTGCAGAAAAATGGTCCCTGTCAGTGTTTTACTATTATATCGGATGCTTTTGGATTAATAACACTGCTGCACTCGTGTATGTTGCATTTTACTGCTGTAGATATTTAAGGTTGAGCTCATTTTAACTACATTATACTGATGAGTAGTTTAATCTACTGCATTGCGTCATATTCTAAAAGATCATCGTATGTGTGTAGTGTTGCTGTCACCACTCAACCACATATTTTTAAAAAGTTTTCATGGTGTCAGAAAAACATCCTTGTTTTCAGCTTTGTGATGATGTATTTTCCAGCTAATCCGAGAGGGGTTTATAGTTTATTTAGCTAATAAGTAGGTGACACATAAGGGAACACTTAATCCTTAAGTCTGAAATATTAAATTCAAAATCATTAAATTTGATACATGACTTATACACGGTTTTTATACCCTTCCTGTCAGATACACGGTAGGAAGGGGACAATCTGAAAAGTAACTCGTCAGACAAATGTAGTGGAGTAAAAGGTACAATATTTGCCTCTGAGATGTAGTGGAGTAGCAGTATAAAGTTGCGTAAACCTGAAAAGTACAAGTACCTTGAATTTGTGCTGAAGTACATTACTTGAGTAAATGGAAGAAGTACTCAGATCTTTGACTTCAGTAAACGTAGTAAAACTACAGTGTAAAAATACTCTGTTGTAAATTAAAGTCCACACATATTTAAAGTACCGAAAGTGAAAGTACTCATGCAGAATGGTCCTTTCCAGAATAATAGCTATTATATTGCTGGATTATAATTCCTGATGCATTAATGTGTCACTTTATCACTTTAATGTTGCAGCTGGTGAGGATGAGGCTCATCTGAATAATGTCCTGCTGGGTAGCTTAACCTGTAATAGTAAATCATAATTTATTAGTTATATTTTGTCTTAATAATCTCAATCTGCAAAGTAACCAGAGCTGTCAGATAAATGTAGTGGACTAAAGGTTAACCGTCGCATAAAATCTAGTAGAATACTAGTAAAGTACATAAAAACTGTGCCTAAGTGCGAACAGCACTTAAATAAATATAAATGTACTTAGTTACTTTCACCCACTGATTAAATCTGACAGATACGTTGACTGTGTAATTTTCCAGCCCTCATGGCGTGTCTGTGCTCCACCACGTGATGTCTGGTTGTGACTGGTGAGCGGCTCTAAACTGGAACATAATTTGGTGATCACTGCAGAACTTGGCAGGCAGATTGACTTCATGTGAGTCACGAATAACGAACACATTTTATGTAAATCCGTCAAAAAGCTGCAGTGACGGGGTTTTGTTTAGCCCATAGGTCATAACTGGATGAAGTCCTTATCACCAGACAGTTCGCTGCGAGTGTCAAAAACTAATCAGACCGGTGACGACCTCAGGTCTGCCTCACATCCATGAATCACTGTACATGGATGAGGGGAAAACTACCTTTTTTTTAGAAAGAAAGGAAGAGCTGATTTTATATGTAGTAATCCATTTGAATAGCAAAACAGCTTTGAGTGAAAGGCTTCATCTGTCCTGTTCTTTTGTTTGTTTTTATATTCACACTAACTCAGAAAGGCAGATTGTAGCCATAAAGATTTCCATTCAAGTCGTCAGCAGCTAATATTACCTCATCAGATCTGTGAGCTTTTAGTATTAGTCAGAGCAGAAGAGTTCAATTAGTTGTTAGTTAACAATCTTGAAAAACTAACAACTGAAACAAGCAGGATGACGTGTTTGCAACACGACTGAAAAAAAACCTCAGTCATTATCATCATCCACTGTCAATTCATCAGTTCATCTTTTGCGTGAATTGTTTTACTGTTTCATCTTTAAAATACCTTCAAATAGTGAAAGATGCCAGTAACAATTTCCCAAAGCACAAGTTTGCTTCTTTTGTTCAGCCATCACTCCAAAAAGTATTGAATTTATAGAATATGAAACAGATAAGAGCATCAGATCCTCATGTTTGAGAAGTTGGAATCAGAAAATGTTAAAATAAATCTAAAAAAGAAAGAAAGAAATCTACCAATTTATTTTATTGTCTTGTAATATAACCTTGTAAAGGTCGTTATAACAAAACGTTGTTATTAAAATTAATTTATGATTGCAAGTGAGGTGACATGAATTTAACCATAGAAACATGTAGATTAGTTTTCTGTTATCTGGTTATGAAAAGTAACCTTAATCCTTAAAGTGTGGCTATGTAGCTGTTGAAAAAAGAAATAACACAGTCCTCCTCTTTGAAAAGTTGAAATTATAAGGTGCTAGAAGCGCATACCTCTGCCAAGGCCCAACAGTCCCTTCAGTTCAATCAAGTCTAATCCAATATCAAATAAAACATATTTAAGTCCACTAAAATGCAATTAAAAAGTCTGATTTTTTTCAGCTACATCTGTGCATCATTCCCTGAGAACTTGAAAAAAACGAAAATGACAAAAAGCTCCCGATCTCGCAATATTAAAGAAAGTGAGGAAACATTCCTGGATCCATCTCTTTATCCGGATCTGCACAAAAAGTTAATGGGGTCTATTCTGGGCCGAGACCCGTCCTCCATCCAAGTTTTGCGAAAAAACGTTCAGCAGTTTTTGTGTAATCCTGCTGACAAACCAACAAACAAACGGACACGAGTGAAAACACAGACTGTCGCTGTTGCAGCCTCACCTGGTTCAGTTTGAGCAGTAGCTTATGGTGGCTAATGTTAGCGACAAAATCTTGCTGCTGCGCACCGCATACTGTGTGTTACCCTGCAGCGTGTTGTCTTATATAGGTTACATTTCCTCTGGAGCAGCTGCACTTATTTACGTTACACTTACCAATTACACTACAAGCTGACCTGTTTTACCTTCCTTACATACTTCATTAAAAATCCATCTGCAGTCACTTTAGTTCATCTTGTACCAGACGATGCGAGGTGAGAATGAAGTGAGAGTGAGAATAACGGAGGGTGGGGTTTGTTGCGTCGCTCAATAGATTAATCATGCATGCCTAGTTTTCCTGGCCACCAGCTTGTACACAGGGGGAGAGAGTACTGTCCTCTCAGCTATGGGCTCTGCTGGAAGATGGATGCTCTGGACCCTGTGTGTGTGTTTCACCGCTCTGGAGAATGGTGAGTGGGCCTGTCTTCTGTCTTTAGATCACAAATATTAGACATTTTGCACAAGCTGCTGTAGATTCAAGTGTTTTGAGGGACTGACAAAGCTGCTAACTGCTGCTTCTTTTAGAAGAAATAACTGTATATTTGTCCATTAAGTTATTGTGACGTGAATACAAGTATGACAGACACTTATAATCTACATTGTAGAGTTAAAACTACACTGACATGAGTTAGCTCTAAAGCTCTTTAGTGTTTGGACGGATATGTTGGACTGTGAGAATGCAGATCTTTTTGAAAGCAGACTAAAAGTGTCTATTTTTAACAACTTAAAGCCCAAACACCTTTTTTTTCCCCGACCAGAAATGTTTAAATCATACGCACAAATAAGGGCTTTAATCATGTAGACATGTGATGAGCTAAAGATTCAGTAGTAACCCTGAAAATCCACCATTTTTAAACATTACAGTTGTATCAAATAAAGCCTACTTTTGTCATATTGGGCGTTTTAATTTGAAAGGCTGACGCTTTAGAAAACTGGTGATCTACATAGAGACAATGTCGTGGACTGACGTTATGTTTTCATGAACACATCCCAGTGAAGTGGGCTGTTGTTCCACTCAGTCTGTGACCGCTTTGGCTCACCCTCAAAGCTGTCAAGTGTAATTAACAACTAATATGCACGCTGAATTCCCACACACACACACACACACACACACACACACACACACACACACACAAAAGGCCTGGGGATGACAGAGACGAGGAGGAGGGGGGGTTCATTATTTCAGTAATGAAGGTGGAGAGGGAGCAGTGGAGTCTGCACGTCAACAGGGAAACTTAGGCAGAATAAAATATTTAAGGAATAACTCCATAAGTCAAAGGATTCTCGTAGGATTTCACAGATCTGAGTTGTCTCATTTTTCTGTTTGTCCTTTTCTGCCTCGTTCGTCGACACAGTTGCGCTCAGGGTGACCATGAGGGAATCCAGCCTGAAGGTGGTTCAAGGGGATTTCGTGGTGCTGCCCTGCTCCTTCTTCACCTCCAGCCCTCTCTCCAGACTCAATGTCATCTGGACTCTGGCTCCCCTCTCCAGTCCAGAAACCCCCACACAGGTGTGAATCCCAACACAAACACACACAGACTCTCTCAACAAGCTGCAGCCTTACAAACTGATCATATATATTTATATTTCAGGACGGGTATTTCAGGTGTGTATCAGGTACCAGCAATGTGAATAACAAGTGAAAGTTTCTCTGAAAGTTCTGCATTTTTCTGTATTTTCAAATCACGTCTACAGCTCAGGCTTCACTACATGTGTTGTTAGAAGCCCGTCTGTATTTTAATGCTCTGAAACTACTTATTAATGGCTGCGCTCACTTCCAGGTGATTGTGTACGACCATGGGCAGGTGATTGAAGACCCAGCCCTCGTCGGCAGGGTGGGTTTTACAGGTAAGACCGGTGAAAGAGTTTTTGGTAACTCTTAATTTTACAGACAAATTTCATGGTGAGTAGGTGGTAATTACCAAGCAACACAATTTGAAATTTGCCCCCAAGTTTCCACAGTAATTACCTCAAAATGTATTGAAATATATATTAAATATTACTGTATTTAACAATAACATACTGTTACTTTCCAACAAGAAGTTAATATAATAATAGCTGGGCATTTTTTTAATACATTTCCAGGAAACTTCAAATTAGTTTCTGTCTTCCCGCTGGACAACTTCCCCAAACTTGCCGGACTTGATTCTTGATTATAAAGTTGTGTTTGTTGGTAGATTGCATTTTAAAGTGGCTCACTATATAAAAAAAATGGCATTTAGGAAATCTGTTCCAGACATGTACATGGTTAAAATTGTACTTCAATCTACTAACCTGCAGAAGTTGGACAGACAGAAATCTGGAAATTAAAGGTGCACTATGTAGTTTTGGAAAAGAATTTTAATCAGAAGAGATTAATGTTTTTTATGCCTATCAAACTAATAAACAAACTCTCTTTGTTTTCATGACTGAATAAACAAAATGATCTTAAAGGACACCACAATTTCACACTGTTTTACTTTGTGGTGGACCCTGCCACCTCTCTAGCTTCAAACAGTGTTCTGGGGACCTTATTTTCCTCTGAAAAAAGCTTGTTTATTCAGTTATGGAAACAATAAATACATCTGAGTTTGTGTTATTATCTCATTGATATTGTAAATAATAAAATTCTACATTTGTATTTCTTCTCCAAAACTACATAGTGCCCCTTTAAGCTGCAACACCTCACCTCAATTTAGCGGCCTGCTGAGGGAAAACGAAACCAGCTGGAAATGTATTAAAGAAATATGGAGCTATTCATCAACTGCTTGCTGGAAAATATTATTGTTAAATCATTTCCGGGTAAATTCAATGAAATATATATTACTTGATAATTTCCACTGAACATGAAATTTGCATCCCTGTAAAATGACGTGTTAGCCATTTTTCATTTTTTAAAATTTGATTCTCAGAGACTGTTTTTGGAAATATCACGTTTAAAGGATGAATTTACAAACTGAAGCCTGGATAAAAACATTCATGTAAACCTGCTGCAGGTATTCCCTGGAGTGCAGACATTGTCCTGAATGACACACGTGTATCAGATGCTGGTATTTACCGCTGCATGGTCAATAACCCACCAGAGACGGCAGATCCTGGCATTGGAGAACTGGAGCTCGAGGTTCTGGGTGAGTGGGTCACACATTGTCTACCAAAGCACTTCACATATATTTGAAGCAAGCACCATTTAATATATTGAGTTAGGGATTCATCTATTTTTTTCAGTCGGATACTCATATTTGGTGTGTTCCCAACCATATCTGCCATCACTGGTGTGAATCCTGTCGGACAAATAGAGAGGCTCAGATAATCAAGTAGCTTTCAGCAGTGCTAGCAGAACGGCTCTAATCATGGCCATCTTGGTCCGGACTGAAATTCTTCAACAACTAGTTGATGGATTGCCAGTAAATGATGTATAGACATTCAGGACCCCCCTTACAGAACAAGCATATATTGAAATATACTGAAAACATAATGTAATATCTTAAAAATACATTTTAATATATGGATGGAGTCCACATACAGGTGACAATGCATGCCAATATATTGTCATTTAGCTTCAAGAAGATATTACAAAATGTAATGAATTTACACTTTGATAATACACTGGTAATACAACTGTTGTTAAAAGTACCCAACAGTCATACTTGAGTAAAAGTAAAGATATTACTTTAGTATCAGTCTTAAAGCATCTGGTATTAAATGAACTGAAACTGGATCAAAAGTCGAGAGTCGACTGACTTTTATCTGATTGCAAATAAAATAAATTCAATTCAAAAATGCACTGCTGCTGTTGCAATCTGCAGAATAACTAGTAACTAAAGTCATTCAATAAATGTAGTGAGTTAAAAGTACAATACGTGCCTCCAAAATGTTGTGGAGTGGAAGTATCAGAAGTAGCACAAAATGGAAATGTGAAGTGAAGTACAAGTACCTCATAACTGCACTGAAGTACGCCCTTCTATTAATGTGTCTACTGATTGTTTTTGTAGCGCCGCCCTCGCTGCCTGTGTGTCAGTGGGATGGAGACATAGATATGGGAGGAAGTGTCACTCTGTCCTGCTCGGTGGCGGAGGGCGTCCCCACTCCAGAGATCCGCTGGGATAAACTGAATCCAGAGGAAATTGCACTTCCCATCAACATGGAGGGTCAGTGCAGACACACACACACACACGCACACACACAGACACAGACACAGACACACACACGGACCATTTTGCCAAATCATCATCTTGCGTGAGATCATCCCTTTTTTTAAAGTCTCAAGATCTCAACGATAGCAAGGAAAATGTCAGGGAATAGTTGATAAAATGATGTATGAGTGAACCTGAATTGCATAGTATAAGGTGTTGGAGCTGTTTTTTTAAAAGATTACCCCGATGACATCACTATGACATCACCAGGGTCTCTCTTCTCTGTCTGTCCCTCAGGGGAACTGTCAGGCTCCGTCCAGATTGTCAATGTGTCCTCTCAGACGTCCGGCCTGTATCGCTGCTCTGCCAACAACGTCCTGGGAACAGAGAACTGTTACGTCAACCTGTCCATCTACAGCAGTGAGCGGCTCTTTGTTCACCCATAATCCTCTCTGCCTCTTTTCACCACAGCCACATGAATGATTTTAACGTTTCCTGTTTCTCCGCAGCCCCAGACAGTCCCTCGGGCATGCTGCAGGGTGTGCTGCTCACCTTATCCATGTGCTTGGTGCTGCTGGCGCTGCTGGTGCTCGTGCTGTGGCTCCATCGCACGGGACAGGACGGGAGGTGGAGGCAGGGGAAAGAAGAGGAGGAGTGTTATAATGAGATACGCTACACTCCGTCTCTGATGAAGCGCTCGTTTGTTTGATTTCTCAAAAGAGATGCTCCATCCACAGTGACAAACTAAAGACTCCCAAGACTCTGTTGTTGTCATGTAGTTTATGGATTTTTACAGCCCGGCCTGTGCTCCCTGCATACTACTGCATCGCTGTACAGCATCACAAATATTGAAATAAATGCAACGTGTCAGATGGGTGTGGAATTTTATTGACATGATGCATCTATAATTGCACTGCATACGATATACTTACAATCTTCTCTTGCAGTCCTACGATTTATAAAGTGCTAAAGTGAGATTTTAAAGGAGACACACTTTGCTTTTTTGTTTTTTTCCTTTTCTTCAGTGTTTTATAGGTCCTTGTGCATGTAAAAGTCTTGAAAGTTAAAAAGCTCAAAGTCACTGAAACACCTCGTCAGTAGTCCCACGACTTTGTGACATCAGCCTCCGTCACCTTGTCATACATTTACATAATTTATGCTTTGCAGCTAGTTTGAATTGATTTAGCACAGCTGCTCTGTTGTTGTTAGCGGTGCTGGCTCAGGCATGTGTGAGATGACCAGTCAGAGGAGACTGGGTATTTGGGGGGGATACTTATTTTTTAGTATCCTGCTCTCATCAAAAAGCCCTTACGTCATATCATATCTGAGCACCTCATACACAACTTTGTATTCATCAAGTGTTAGAACAGAAGATACTCCGAAAACGTAAACGGTGCATTTACATATCAAATCTGTAATAAAATATCTATTTGGAATCGATTCGATGTAATAAGAACAGCGTGGAGAGTGGGAGAAGGAGCGAGCAGCAAAACGATGACGATGAATTCGAGCAGACCAGAGGAAACATTTAGCAGTAAGTGGTCAATCTGGCAGTAAATGTACTGTATATGTTACATTGGGTCAGTTGATAAATGCTGCAGCTTATCAAGACCAATAAGTGTGTCTGTTGTTTCCCAGCAGCTGGAAAAGTGAAAGGGTTAGCCGCGATAACAGGTGTAGGTGCATGTGGGTTTCAAGGGTGTTACACAGAGAGGTTGGTGGAAACACAACTATACATATTGGAGAGAAAACCCCACTGTAGATCAGGAAGGAGCTCGAGGCCGGTGAGCTCAGTGTCAAGAAGAAACAGACTGAAGAAGACAGTCAGGTCTGTTCTCTCTGAGAGGAACGACGTCCCTCTGACAACAGCGAAAAACAAATGTGGCCAACAGGTTCCGTTTGTAACCATTAAAGTCTGACAAGGTGAGATGAAACAGTTTCCAGCATATTTTAGATAATTACTGTGCACCCAGTCAGAGGTTAAGAAGGTTAATTGCTCATTAAACAGAAACTTAGCTGATCAGCAGCATATTACTACTGGATCATTTGATGAAGGGCTACATGGCACTTTGGTGCTACTGTAGGGTGTTTAACATAATTTTTAAGGAAAGAAGAAATCAGGTAGCCTCGCATTGCAGGACTAATTCACAAATTAGCATTAGTGTGAAACTTCTCAGTTCATTTTCAATTTCCAAAGGGGAAAGGGATCAACGGGTGCAAACCAAATACCTCTGGAAGCAACTGGATGGACCTGCAACCAATCAGAGCAGCAGAATGTAGTGCGAGTATCAAATCTGGACTGGTGACGGTCCTCTGCCAGTGATTGCGTCAAAACCTGCTCTTTATTAGATTAACGGTTCCGACTGGCCGGACACAGGTCAAGTCGGATGGAGATCAGTAGGAATGGGAGGGAGCCAGACCAAATAAAACATTAGCTCACAGGTTTGTCTGGTTCCCAGGCTGCAAATTACGGCCAAGTGTTGAAATTTTCCTCTGAACTAAAAAACAGCAGGACAAGGAAAATGAAATCACTCACAGCAGTTGATTTGCAAACAAAGACACAAAAACCTTTAATTTAAATAGGAGAAGAAAAAAAAAAAAAAAAAAAAAAAAAAATCACATAAAAAACTGTACAGAACATTGAACATCGACTTAAAGTTCTTAAATAAAAAGACCCCTCTCCCAAAAATAACTAAAAGTAATAAAACGATAAACAAAGTGGGATGGTGTATGATACATTTTGTGCAAAAGAAGTATTCATTGATTCTTCCCAAACTGCACATTTCAATGTGAAGAGTGCCTCTCTCCACTCAGCTCTCACCTCTGATGGATAAACACAAGAGTCCCTCCCCTAAACCTCAACATAGTGTCTTAAATGTAAAAGAACCCAAAAATCCAATAATAATAAAATAGATTTATATTTTAAATATATATTTATATACGAAACATGCTGTACATAATTTCAGAGATTAAGAAATCCCTTTTTATTGACACCCAGGTCTGTCCGTGAACTTGTGCTTTCCTCACTCCCAGCAATGAAAATCATAAAATAATAAAAACAAGATTACTCCCTGTTGCTTTGGATACAAGATGAATGAGGAGAAAAGAAAAACAGAAAACAGCACTGATCAGAAAGTCTCTGTTTTTCCTGAGTCGAGGGAGTCACTAACATGTTTCGAGAGGGATACTGACGCACTTTTTTTGCCCGCCGTAGCTTCTTCACAGCCGAGACTGACAAATCTCACAGCTGCTGCTAAAAAGATTTTAAAAAAGGAAACAAAAAAAACTTTGTAAGGTGTGTCTGTTGTTCAGATGAGCTGAAAGTGGAGGGGGGAGGGAAAGAAAAAAATCAGCATGGCAAAGTCCGGAAATAGCGCGGCAAAGTCAGAGTGTTTAACAAACGTGGCTTTAACAGCATGCAGAACGCATTTTAACCCACAAAGAGTAAAACACTGTAAAGGGGGCATCTTTTGTAATGTCAGTGTGATCCCAGTACTCGACCTGCTGCACAACTGTGATACTTTTTTGTTTTTGTAATCCCCCTTTCAGTTTTCTCCCTTTGGCCAAAATGTCCTGCAGAAGAAGTCAATTTCTTCCCCGTTTTAGACCCTGAGAATGCTGGCCTCCTTTCAAGTTTCCAACAGGGAGCTCCAGAGAGATGATTTGGTGAGAAAACCAGCCTACGAGGCAGTCTTCTGGTTTGACGATTAGGTTATTTCTGAACCATTCAACCACTGCAGACATGGGGGACAAAGCTGCTGGACCTGGGGGGAAACATTTGGGGCCGAATTTGGTCGGACTGCCAGCTTCTTTTTTTTTCTTTCTGTGTGCGTGTTGCACGGCTAACCCTCAATCAGTGTTTCACAGTGGTGGAACAAAAAGAGTGCAAGAGTGGGAAAGAAACCAACTTAAAGTGACTTCCCGGGGATACTTCCAGTTATGTTACACACTTAACACAAAAAGACAGCCATTGGTGAGATGATACATATGTGATGACACCAAACAAGTTGAGGGAGGTGGGGGTGGAGGGGAGGGTTACAGTTGACAGAAGGCAGATTTCCAATTCGATACATCAGCACACCATATTGACAAATCCCGTTAAAGATATCTGTAAGACAATATTAATCAAATAAATATTCCACCTTTGCTTTCAGTATTTATTCAACTTTGTTTATTTCCAACTAAAACGCTGGATTTAACTGTTGTAGAAACAGCAGTAGTAGTGGGTATATTAGTAGTAGCAGGAGATGCAGAAGCAGTAGTATAGTAACGGGAGGCGCCGGACTGCAGGCAAAGAAAACAGAGCTCCCCACACAAAGCAGCCTGGGTCCCTGCTTATTGAGAAAGTCATGAGCTGAGTGGATCTGATCAGAGAGGGCGTCATTGATCGGTCATCCGGAGAAAAACAAACTCGGTGCCCCTTAAACACTGAGGAACTCTTCAAGTAAAGTAAAAACAACAACAAAAAAAAGGACATTCCACTCATCAAAAAAAAAAAAAAAAAAAGGCTTTAAGTTTCTGACACTCCCAGTTTGTTGGTTAGTGATCAAGTAATTTTCACAGATTGATCCTGATCCATGGGCACCAGCTCTGTCTGAAGTCATCCCACATCTCAGTGTTGCTAGTCAGATTCAGGACTCGTGTGCAGGCCTAAACAGACTGTAAACTAGCAGTAAAAGCACCACATGTTGGCTGGGATGGAGGGGAGGTTTTTTTTTTCTTCTTTTTTTCCCTGAATCTTGCTCCAAGACAGAACTGTTGAGTGTTGATGTTGTCAGGCACCTCTGTAGGAAATAGGCCAGAGGACAAAGATGACAATTTTGGTGGGGATGGGTAATTTTTTTTTCTTGGTGAATATGTTTTAATGTGCAGGGAAGAAGAAGAAGTGGAGGCTGACATTCGTCAATATGTACTGTTAAATATTGTTTGACACATGATGTAGGTCCGTGAGCATGGGGGAAACAGAACAAGGCTTATCATGGTTTCCACGTCCTTCACCTGCACATACAGCAACATACTGTAAGATCTTAAAAAAAATGGTTATGCAAACAAAAAAAACCAAACAAACAAAAAAATCCTGCTGCTGCAGATGTCAAGTGAGAGAAAGTCAGAGGCGATCCTCTATTCTCCAGTATAGAAAAATAATCAATCCTCAAGCAAAATATCCCTTATAATTGCACTGGCCTTTCTGGCCTGTCACTACTGTTCCAACCTAAAGGTTGTCCATAGAGACACTGAGTGCCTTTGTCAGAAGAAAACATTAAGAATGAGTTCACCAGGCCTTCATGAAAGCTGACTTTGGAATAAACAGGTTCATGATCTGACGTGCATCAGCTCCGCATGCTATCAGATGTGGAACTCCTTTGGCTGAGAAGGAGAGGGGTGATGTGTGTATATGACCAAATCCATCCAGTATTGCAGTGGGCCATTAGAAGAAGTCGCAGTTCCACTGAGTTCGTTAAAGGAGGGTTGATGGAATGAGTCCCGAAGGCTGGAATGAGTCTGGTCAGGGCGGCCGGGCCCGCTCCAGAGTCGACCGCGGTCAGGTGTGCTTTCACTGCAGAGAATGTCACTCGGGGTCTCCCAGTGCAGACTCAGCGCAGGTGCTCAAGTAAAGGCAGCTCTGTGGATTCCTCTCGGGGGGTGAGGGGGTCCCCTGCGTTAAGCAGGGTCGGATCCAACGTCTGAGTGGCTCCCAGAGGGTCTTGTGTCAGACTGGCCTCTTGTAGGGGTGCAGGAGGAGCAGGCTGTAAAAGATGAGACAGATTTTCTTTTTTTAATGTTTATCCCAGAAAACCACTACTAAAAAACATGACTAAGTTCTCACAACTATGAAAACATTCAAGCTGATTCAGGTATGTACACATCAACATGTATCTGCTGCTCTAATGTTGCTTTAAGAAACAAAATGATGTAAAACAGCACACAACAGGCTGTAGCAAGCACTAATATGAGGGTCCAAACAAAAGCAAGTCAACTAAAGTGTAGATGACACAGGTATAGTGACGACTTGTCTAACCACTGAGCATTTCTGATCATAATCTGACAAGTACAGAAAGTACTGTACAGTTCTGGCCCACTTCCTGTTTGTGTTCCTCAACTGCAAGAAAGTTGAAATCACTCAGCCACAGCTATAATAAACCGGTGCACAGTTTGAGTCATGAGTAGGTCATCAGCCCTTGTTTATATTTTAAAGTATTCAAAATTTTACTAATAATACATAACAAAGGTTGTAGGGCTGAAACTTTCATTTTCATTACCGATTACTTTCTAAACTACTTGATGAATCAGTTGGTCTATAAAATGTCAACAAATGGCATAAAACGTCCACACAAGTCCCCAGAGTCCACTGTAATGCTCTCAAATGTCAGAATATCATAGTAGACAGAGAAACAAGAAAACATCCCAATTTGAGAAGCTGGATCCAGAGAATTATAGCATTGTGTTCTTAAAAATAAAAATAAATAAACTCAAAATAATAAATTATACATTTGTTTGCAGAATCAAATCAATTGAATGATGTCGCTGCACCTCTAAATCAAAGAGATGCTTCTTTTAAATACTGTTAAGTAGGGGTGTGTCATATCATATTGTTCTCAATAAAACCAGTGTAATTCGTAATATGATATAAAAAAAAGTCATTTTGTGACATTGACAATACTCAAAGTTGTTGATGTGATGACTCCTCCAAATTGGAGCCGGTAGCAATGTTACTTTGGCTTTCAGACACGCCCACAGCAACAACAAGCGTGTCTGAAAGCCAAAGTAACATTGCTATTGGCTCCACGTTGGAGGAGTTAGTTCCAAAAAGGGGAACGACTTTAGTAGTGTGGAAGGAATTTCGTTACACAAGATCAAGTGTAAAATAACTATGGTGATGTGTTAGAACTGCAAAAAGTCTTATATACAAATAACTGAGGCAGTACAACCAACTTATGTCACCACCTCAAGCAGAGAAACACCTGTTTGAGTACTAGGGGAGCCAAAAATCCCAACTAGAGCTCAACCGCTCTCTTTTGAGAGTTCTAACCCTAAAGTATGGTTCAGTATTTTGTCATACTGTCACTGATTATTGCAGAAATACCTTGAAATATTGTGATATTATTTTAGGACCATATTGACCATCCCTACTGTGAAGCTGTATTTCTTTTGTTGGACAAAAACAGTGAGTGAACAGTAAACAAACCCTCTCACCTGTGTGCGTATGGTCTGTATTGTACCCTCCCCTTCCACTGCAGCTGGTCCGTTAAAGCCCTTTCTGCCTGAAAAACTCCACTTGCCAAAGTGGCTCTCATAGTGTAGTCCGCCGCCCTGGCCGAGGCCAGCCCGCTGGCCCACTCTGTGGCCCGAGTTCTCCAGGAGGCTCGCTGGGCAGAAGCGCTCTGGTCCTGGCAGAGAAGGAGGAGCCACAGAGCCACTGAAGGAGAGCTGGGAGCTGGACAGCTGCTGGCCTAGGAGCCCCTGGATGGAGGATGTACGCTGGAGGGACGTGAGCAGTCCTGCCTCCATCCTGCCCTCTGATTGGCTGAGCAGAGCTAATGGGAGAGGTTGGGGGTGGTGAGGCCAGTTCTGGTTTGGACCGACAGGGTTGTCTGTACCTAAAATGCAAGAAAAGACACTTTATTTAGTCATTTTTACTTTATCATAAAAACATTCCAAGTTATTTTGGCAAGCTATGATACCTTTTTTACTATATTATTTACTATATCAAGTCTAGACAACTGTATTTATTTCAAATCATGAATGAGTTTGCAATCCACACATAATTCAACACCATCTGCTTATCGTGCAAGATTCCTTCTATAAGCCTCTCAGAGATTCCCAAATCTCACTGATAAATTGTGTCTCACCCATGGAGGGCTGGACAGTGGTAATGTGTGGCTGGGGAAGGCTGGAAGCCGGTGTACTCTGGGTGGTGTGAACAGCTGGGTTGGTGGAGATGGATGTCGAGCCGCCTCCGCAGTCTGAGTCCTCAATGTTCCCTCCGCTGTTACAGCCAGCGCCACAGCCCTTCTGTAACCTGCAGAGAGAGACACATGCATATATAAATATATGGAGTATATTTACATATTAGCATTTGTTAAGATAGAAGAATACCTATCCCAGTCTAGCCCAAGGTTATAAGCTGATTTTTTCCCCAACCTGTCAGAAGCTCTGCAAGTGCTTCTGGCATTAATTTATTAATCTATAGGAGTTTGAACAATTATGTATTTATTTTTCTTGCCTACATTTTTTAAATACAAAATCAAGCCTGCAGATGACCTTTATTTCCTTATTTACACTATGTGCATGTCAAATAGTCAAAAACAAGTGCTTAGGTGGAAAAACAGCCTATCAAAGAGCAAAACACATAAAACTATATAAACTCAAACTCCTTTCCAAGTTTAGGGGCTTTAAAAACATATATAAACTATATATAACTGGATTTGAAATCTCATTGGCTACATGATGAATCAATCATCTGGATGCTGGTGTGTTAGTGGCTCAGGAAAGAGTAGAAAGAAGAAAGAGTGGTTCTCTTGTCTACACGAACACTCAATGGCTGTTGTAGGCTCTAGGGTGGGCATACAAGCTCATATCTGCTAAAATGAGCTGTCAATCAAACAGCTGCCATCTCAGGATCTAGCTAGTGTAGAGGGATAATGGTGCCTGCTGTGAAATGAGTATTTTTTTTTTTTTTTTTTTTTTTTAACAGATAAAGGCACGGAGAAGCAGTATTTTCTGCCATTTTGTCACCATTTAATCATGTGGTCATTTGGGAATAAGATATGACAGTTTGTGTGGAGTTTGATGCACTACTGCAACCCCCAGACACTTTATTGGTGAGTTGGCAAAACTTTGTACATGCTAGTTTGTTAGCTTTTTTGTTGGTTGTACCGTGCTGATGTGGTATTATCTTGAAATGGTTTGCATGAATAGAATCACAAGAATCTAAGCTTTCTAGCGATATATGGCATGACTAAACACTTTAAGGCGTTCACCAAATACAAACACAGCTAAGCAAATAGGCCAACTACAATCAACGTTAATTTAGATCACGTACCTGTCCCAGCTGCTGATGAGCCAGGTGTAAATGTTGTGTGGGCTGACAGGTCCTCCCCACACAGACCGGAGCTGGCTGTGCCCCCCAGCGTACGAGGTGGTGAGGGGCGAGACGTAGATGGGGTAGCCAATGGGCTGGTCGCACGATGAGTTAATCATGTTCCTCAGGGCCTGTTTGGCGTTTTGAATGCTGCCGCGCTCTGGGTTGCGATTCCGCAGGAAAACCAGCTCCTGCTGTTGCCCCGCCCACAGCCCACGCACACACTCTCTGTTCACCTGTAGCGGGCAGCACAAAGGTGGACAGGCTCAATATAAACATCAACTGAAGTTCATAGAAAAGTTAGATTAAATGACCAATAAAACTATAGAATAATAACTAAAACAATCCAGATATGGAGGAGCTGTGACCTTGATGACTCTGAAGCTGAGGAACCTCTTGTTAAGCATGATGATCTTGTATTCGTCGCTGCCGTCATCCATGATGTGGCGCAGTGCCAGCAGCGAAGGCATGTTTGCTAGAATGGCGCTGCGCCACACAGGGTCGCCCTCGTGAGATATCAACATCTTCTCCTCGTTGGCAGTGATGGCGTCATATAGAACCATAGGATCCTCATACTCATCTGGAGATGTAAAATGGTCCTGGAGGGAAACAGATTAAAGGTTTAGTCTCAGCTCAGTGGACAAAAAAAACTTCCATTATTCCAACCTCAGGGCTAGTGTTCTCCTTCTGTGAGAAATGCTACCTGATGCAATTTCAGTGACATCCGCACTCCTGGTGCCACTACACGATTCAGCAGGTCCATATCTGCAAACACCCATTCATCCCTGGGGGACGTGATGCGAAAGTCTCCCTTGAAAAGTGCATGGAGGCCATAAAGAAACGGTTCCAAGCTGTGAAATAGAAAAACAAAAATCACTCGTATATTGCGAGTACATGTAAGGGTAGTGATGTGTGGGAGACATGGTGGTATGGCCTGGTGCTCTCACCTTGCAGACATGCTGTGGGAGGCTGTGCCCAGAGCTCTTCTTCCCAGGATGCACAACCCGAAACAGAGGTTGACAAGAGGAGAATCTCTTTCACAAGTCACCGGCTATAACACAACACAGAAGTTTAGATAAATTATATTTTATTGTTCTACAAATAGTACGCAGGTTGGACCAGGATGAGGGTTTAAATATTGATTCTGATTGCTGAAAGTTAAAAGAGTAGATCTTTCGTTCATCTTCTCTTATTTTTTATATAATGAAGACAAAAAATGACCCACAATCTAAGCATAAAAATGGACTGTCTACTGTTATATTAATTATCCATAGGGCTGAAAGGGGCAACATATCTCAAGAAAACAAGCAGCTTCTGCCTTCATCACCAGATGTAGAGAAATGCTGAACCCCATTAACGCTCCCTTCATTTTTTCTCTAAATCGCCTTTCTTGCATTTCAGTCCCATTACCTTTTAACTAATTTCTTCATTTGCAGTGTCATACTGTGTGTGATTTTTTAATTGTATTTTTGGACAAATGAGGTCAGGCGACATTTGGTAACAGCTCAGCCAAGGATGGATATCCACCAAACGAAAAATAGAGAACAGAAACTACCCCGATTCAGTGTAAATGTTGAAGAGTCTAACCGTTTGACGCCTGCTGTTACAGTACTGAATCCAGTCCAGGTAAATCAAGCAGAAAGAGGAGGGGGTGATGCCAGAGGCCCTGTGGTCGTAGTCCTCGTCGATGTTTAGGTTGAAAGTAGGATCGCTGTCTACGTAGTTTGGCCCAAGACAAGGCCGCAGAGCCTCCTGAACGGTCTCATTAGTCAGCCACTCCTCCAGCTTTGAGGATCTACTCACGTAGTAGATGATGCTCTGTTCGAGGGAACAAACATGATCCAAATCATTCGTCAATCAAGATCAAAAGGTTAGACATAAAGAAGCATCAGCTCAAAGACTACAATCTTGAGACTTCGGCTTACCTTCACATAATACGTGATGAGGATCTTGCGGAGGTCGAACACTTGCAACATGGAGGCTGCGTTGTTGTCACTGATGCTGTAGCCCTCTAGCACATACTTGGTGGCAGCCACCTCCCAGGCCAGCCAGCGCTGTCCGAAGGCAGCGTTAAATGACAGCATGTGGGGGAGGTGACCAGGCTCACAGCAGCAGCAGCCCTCATCCTCCTCCACCCCCTCTGTGATGGCCTCCACCTCCCTCTGCTGACAGTAGGTACCTGGACAGATGTGAAGCAGAGCAAAGTGTTAAGTTTCGTAATGTAAATTAAAAATTAACATGAATCAAAAACAGCTAACTGGACTAAATCAAAAGGCGACAAGAATAAACATCCTCTGTGGGTGTGCATAAAATTAATTTTGAGATAACTCAGATTTTATAAATTTAGATCATAAAACGCTTCTTTTATTGGCAGGAGACAACCTCTTTAGAGAGTGATGCACAACACCCCATTTTTTTAATAGTCCTGAACAAGTTTAAAATAAATCTGCAGCCATGAAACTGTTCTTTAATTCAGAGGAATAAAAATATACTCCCAAGAACTGGCACAAAAAATCAAATCAAATAAAAATGAACAAATATGGGTACAGATGAGTAGTACCATTAAAAATACGAAGATGTCAGCTGCAGCCTGATCACTAAAATCTAAAGCTATTCTGTGAGAACACTTGCAGATAAACAACTAAAACTGAGCTCATTCTATAAGCAATTAACACCGACAGCCTCCATCACCCCCCCCTGCTGCTGACCTCTGAACTCTAGACCCCTCAGCTGAAAGGTGACCAGGCCGTTGCCGATCTCGATGATGTGCACTAGGGCGTTGAGGTAGTCCGAGGCGAGGATGAAGCAGTCGCCTGTGGTGTAGTTGCCCCAGCGGCCGAGCAGCAGGTCTCCACACAGGCTGTGCTGCAGTGAGCGCGTCAGGTGCTCATAGAAGATCGAGTTCAGATTGTTGTCATCAGCGCCTGTAACAATAGAAAAGACCATGTCCATAACTACAGAGCAAAAATAAATTCATGTCAGACAGAGGTAATTAGAAAGTGAGAGAGTGTTATAGCATACCTGGGTTGCGGTCTAACTGAGTGGCAAGTCTGGTGTTGGAATGATCGACGCGCTTGGTGCTGCAAACATGACAAACAATGCAAATACTTAATGTTAGGACTTTGAAAAATAAAAATAAATCAAAGAAATGTGATTTCATTTTTAGTACAAACACATACTTGTAGTCTCGCTCCCAGAATTTTACAGGTCTGGTGTACGAGGTGACAAACACGGCACTGCCTAGGACAGGATTCAGAGGGGTGGAGAAAATGGCAGAAAAGATGGCCTGGACAAAAAGCACAGCAGAGTCTGAAGTAACATGAGTTAAGGATATCAACAAAAAAAAAAAATACTGTTTAGTATATAGACCGTTTTATAAGTGAACATGTCATTATTATTGAATTGTGAATTATTCTGGATCAACACTCTAAACACCATGTCCACCAAGGGCATCAACAGGAAATGGACCTTCTTGTGAGACAAAAAGTTATATTCTCTGTGTAGAGCTTGTTGCAGTTGTATCGTCTGTGTAGGCTATTAGTTGTCATCCATGCTTTTTGTATTATTGATCTCTTACTGTAAATATTGCACCATGTATGTAAGATGGTGTCGTGCAGTGTCACTAACAGTGGATATTAGAGCCCTGCAGTGATTATTTGTTTGCATGTTTTGGTAACTTTTTACTCAGCACCTGCCATTTTTTAATGTGGATGTGCATGCATGCATGCTCATACATATCATTATTATTGACATAAAATCAATTACACTGAAGGATACGGGGCACGGCAAAGGGTTGAGCGAAGGCGTGGAAGGCTGAGCCCCAGGTAATCTGCCAGGGGGCGATGTATGTCAACACAAAGCGCAGCTTGTACAGCAGGTCCCACATCTGAAAATTCACAGGACACATACATAAAAAAGATACCACACATCATCAGCTGTACAACTACAAGGAAACTAAACTGTTGATAATACAGAGATTAAAGAACAACTGTAAAGGTGTACTCCAAGACCCTGTGACATCACTGTTGGGTGTGGTTACAGGTGCTACAGAGCACACATCTGACCACAACCAACCACAAACATCAGTGATGGGTGTGGTCTTTAAACGAAAGAAGGCAGCTTCTCAGCCTTTTGTCAAGTTACTTTTTCACAATAAGCTGTTCAGTGCACAAAAAACTGCTTCTAGATGAGAATAAAATTTAATAAATTCATATCGTTTGCAATCAAAATCCTCCGATGATCAGGTGTGTGTGCTAACCTTGCTGAAGAGAATGGACATGAAGTAGTAGTCAATCAGGAAGGTCTCCGAGAAGTGTGGATAGTCAAAGTGGAAGAAGAGCGTGGTGAAGCACAGTGTGACGTACTGCTGCGACGGGGCGCAGAAGGACGAACGCAGCAACTTCATGCCGGCTACTGAGATGAAGAGGGCTCGGCTGCTGGATGAGAAGAGACGGAAAGGAAATCAGTGACATGATAACACAGTTTATTGAAAATGTCTTCACTTTTACATCGACTACTATGCAGACAGGCTGGTCTAAAGTTTACAAAGGAAAAAAGGAAACGACTGTTGTGTGTCCAACCAGCAGAAAGAAACACACTTGGGGGTGGCTGAGTATGTCTATAAATTCTATATTCTACGGTACCTACACACACAGCCGACAGCACATTTCCCTGAGGAGCAGTAAAACAGTAGAATATATGGATGAGGTAGTTCGGAGACAGAATGAGGAGATCCTTACTAGATGTCCAGCTCTTTATGGTTCTGGCCCACAGTTCGAGCTTCTGTCGTGAGGGAGTTGAGCACCACAGCCGGGTAGATGAAATATTTCTCCACGCACTGAAGCCACGCATATAATTTCTCGAACCACATCAACTGAGCGGCGTCTGGGGCAAAAAGGAAGCAAAACCATTTTACACACTCATCGAAGAAATCCATACAGTCCAAACTGTAGCTTTTCCCCTCATTTTAACCCCAGCTGTAAGACAAACATGGCCAAAAATTCATTAAAGAGATTTAAAGATAAATATCTTTTACATCCCCAGCTGTTGCCAAATATGGAAATGAAACTGCTCAAGATGACATGATGCCTAGAAGGAAGATGTACAGCAGGAGGGAGGCTGCACCATCATGTTTGCAGTGTTGCCTTAAGGTAAAATAAAGTAGTTGTGTTGATAAAGACTATTAGTGATTTTTAAAATATGAAGCTGTTTAACTGTATGAAAATGACAGTTTGGTGCTGTTGTACTCTGTAAAGATATCTTACCGTCTTGCAGCTTTTTCCTTAAATATTTCAGCTGTTCATATGGTAGGTTTTCCTCTCATGCTAACATCGGCATGCACGTTTCTGTGTATGTGAATGAAGATAAAAGAGCCATCACACACACTCACCTCGGACCTCAAACTGACTGTACTCTCTTGAGCGGAGCACGGGGTGAGCCAAGCAGAACCACGGCAGCTGTTTGCGGAGCTGAGGCAGGAGATAGTGTGTAATGAAGCCGACAACTCCGGCCAGGATGTACAAGACAAAGCTAAGAGCAGGCTGTGGATCAAGAGCAGAAAAAATGGAAGGGAAAATTAGCCTTAAAAACTTTCTTTTTTTCTTTGCCAAAATCCTCTGAGAATTGTAGAGTAAGAAAAGGATCATAAACTCTGCTCCAACTAACTTGAAGGGCGATGAAAACTGTACTGGCACTGATGGCGAAGGTGATTACAGCCATGAGGGGACACATGACGAGGTCTGAATGAAGAATCTCCTTCTGCAAAGAGGTAGCAAAGAGAGTTTAAAATTACTGACACAGTGAAATCAAGAGTAAAACTGCAGTGTGTGCAGGCAGGTGAGCGGTGATCTTTACCACAGAGTTACGCAGCTTCTCTGGAAGAGGGTCCTTGATCTCCACAGGGGGTTCTTCTGGTGTTCGGTTCTCCAACTCTGGGAATAATTTCGACCGGACCAGCGACCTGATGGAAGGTGGTAATAAAAAAACAAGAACCATGAGAACTACAACAAAAACGGTGTAACATCAAAGTCTACACAGGCTGCGTTCAGGCACACTTCTCTGCGTGGGATCCTTGTGTTTTGGCAGCACCTGGAGCCCATTATAAAATTACTGTAATTACGCATGTAAGATGGAAGAAAATAGACTTAAAGCCTAAAATTTCACTTGGGGTCACAGTTACAGACATAAAGTGCAAGAAAAGGGGAGATGGTACGCAGCCTATGTAGACAGCTGTAAATTAATACACATAACAAAAACAAGTTTGGCACTATATAGTAAATAAATCTGTCACCATGCAAAAATCTATTCAAAAAAGACATACTGCATTTCATGTTTGGGCTGGTAGCTTACTCATGAGTGGCTAATGATTATCTACTGTGTTTTTTTCCGTCTGATTGACAATAAAATAGGGTCAGGTCTCGGTCTGTTGTCACTACTCTGTGGTCTCACTCGATGTCCCGCCCACAGCACTATTTGATTGGTTACACGTCACAAGTAACAGCCCATCAACGCTGAATAATCTGAATCTGCAAAGTAACTTGTGCTGATCGGCGCACGCAGGGTGTTTTTGCACTGTCTAGTGTTGTCAAAAATACTGAAATATTAATATCGATTCTTAATATTTGAAACTGTTAAATAACTTTTAGTAGTATTGATACACCAGAGCTGCGTTGTTTTTGCTCTCCTCTCCAACAGCGAGTTGACCCATGCGCCGCTGTAGTGCCCACATAGCTCCACCTCCTCCAGAAATACATCAACTTAGATGCTGTTGTTCTCAACACAAAGTACAAAAGCCTTGTTGTATGTCTTTAAATAAAAATCTAAAATTTGATGTCCTCGATGTCAATTCTTCCCTGTAACATCGAACATGGTATCAAATATCGATATTTTTCAAGGTACTGTATTGAAGTTAGAAATGTCAGTATCGTGAAAACATTGAATTTTGCGGTGTTTGGTGGTTCTTTTGCGCTGATGAGTGACCCTTGCAAATATTTTGGTTGATTTTGGTTTATACTGGTAAAAAGGGGTTGGTACTTGTGTCAGTCCCCTGTAGGGTTGCTGGTTATATAACTACTGATTATTAGTTTGATTTAGTCTGATTATAGCTGGGTATTGGTTTCCGTGATTACAAAAAATGGGTATTGGTATCTGCCCTGAAAAAAAATCATATCGGTCCATCCGTAGTGGTTACATGTAAATTGTCAACTGTTAATCAGTCATGGAATTAAAAAATAAGATTTTCAATGATAACCAAGGTTATTACTGACGTTGTGAAACACAAAATACTGACCACAGGATGGTGGGATCGCTGCTTTGGCGGCTGAGGTGGTAGGATAGGGCCAGCAGTAGGCCACAAAACACAGAGAACAGTACTGGCACATGGGCATCCCCCCACGGTGCCTAATATAAAACAAAACAACATAATATTAAATTAGAGGCTGTCCATATTGATTCTGATCAGAAATACCGCACAGACACGACTTTACTTTCATGTAGAGAGTCTCTCTTCCACTTACACTGATTGCACCGAGGCAAAATCCATACAGCAGAGCAGCTACCAACATGCTGCGTATGAGGCTGAACAGAGATGAGAGGGGGCTGGTAGTTGCTGTGGAACAGGTGACACAGAGAGAAGATCAGGAAGAACCTAAACACAAATATATTGTGCAGTTCCTAAACTGACAGTTTAAAGATGCTATAACACTTTCCCAGTTGCTTGACCAGGTTTTACATCTTGTTCTTACCAGTTCCACCAAAAATGTGCATGTCGATCTGCTCCAGCAGACACATCACAAAAGTATTGACCTGAGGTAGCAACCCAAACAGGAAAATGACCGGGAAACACAAGGCAAACACTGTGGGGCAAAAGAGAACATTTAATCCTGCTACAGTATCAAATACTGTTGAGGTGTTGCTGTGACTTAGACAGCAAGTACAACGGTGATGTAAAGAGTCGTGTATAAAAACTAACCAATGAGCATATCCCTGACACAGAGCAGGAAGTGTGCAGAGAAGAAGGTGACTCCATAGAGGGAGACGGGTTGCAGGCTGCCAGAGCGCCCAGATAGGTCAAAGATCCAGATCATCACACAGCACAGGCAGAAGTAGACCGGTCGACTGTACACAATGATCCAGTTATGGCCCTGTGAAAGAACAGATAAAAAGAGAGGCCATAGTTACAGACAGTAACAAGGTGGAATTCATTGATTTGAGGACATTTGAGTGTATAAAAAAGGGAAAACAGTACTCACGTGCATGGGAGAAGCTGCATCTGGTTGTACACTCTAAAACAAAGAAGCAAGAAATGTAAGCTTCGCATGGTTCACATACACTTTGCACTAAAAAATGCTTATATAGTATTGTATAATGAACACAATTGAAAAAACAGTGTGGTTTTAATACAGTATGGAAAAGGTACATTTGACTCTTTAAAGCTGTACAGATTAAGCCAGATTTCATTAACCTCAAACTAATTTTAAAAATGAGCAGAATTTCCACCAGAGTGGTTGATATTTGATGTAAGAACGCCTGATAAATTACAAGAATGATCAACAATCCTATTGTTTTTGTTCTGGCAGGCCTGAAATTGTGTTCGTCTGTTTTGCAGTTTGACTCAGATTTCCCACATCACTGCTGTCAAAAGGGCTGTTATGTAGTGTTATAGTGGCTTGGATTTAATATCATTGGAGGAGAATTTTGCATGTTGTTGACACTCTAGTTGTGACAGAGGATGTGCTGTGATACAAATAAAACTTCAAGGCAAAATAGGCAAACCACATTGTGTTCTGATATCCTCTCAGCCATCTGCGGGTCTATTTTTTCTCTTTCTGTCCAAAGTAGAATTAACTGAAGAAACAGCACTTCTCTTTTTTGTTTGACAAAATAATTCAGGATACTGCCATCTTGATAAAGAACCAAACAAAAACAACTGGAGGTTCAGTGTGAGCACCCACATCCTGACGGATTGATTAAACCATACAGTATAAACACGGAAGTTTTACGTTTTGGTTGTGCAATGTGCAGCAAGATCAATTAAATCATACATCCTCTGTCCAGCTTAAGACATTTGTAACAGAAACAAAATCAATACCAAATAAATAAATAATGAGATCGGATCCATTTCACTAATGAAATCCAGAGGTACGGCACCTTCAGTAAAGAGTACTGGCAGCTAGCAATGACCAGGCAGAACTGGAAAACCCAGATGTCCCTGAAAAAGCCCTGGAGCAGCAGTAGGAACCCCAAGAAGGCCACCAGACTGGCCAGCACCACAGCAAACACATTCTCTCCCACACGGCGGTTTCTGGAAACAGAAAGCAGAAAAATTCATATCATTCATTCATATCACATTTACTTAACATGTTATTTAATAAAGATAATTACCATGAAACCATATCTGCTGGACATGTAACTTGATTAAAATAAGCTTATATTGTGTTGGGAATCAGCCCCATGATAATATAGTGTCTCAGAGCTTGTATTAATTAGTTGTACAATGATGCTGCACATCACACTGCAGTGTTAAAATCTAAAGTGCATCGGGAAAATGTTTTGTCATTCTGTCTGGATTTCGCAGCCAGAGAACCGGGTTCTACATTTATAACACAGAACAGAAAAAACAAAAGGACAAGCAGGGATTAGACTATGGCTCAGATGCACTGACGCACATTATTCATTACATATTAGTCAATATTATGGACCACAGAGCACAAAATGCATTCGTTGTCTTGGAGAACAGGGGGCCAAAGAGAACATTATCTCTCCTCCACTTTAACAATCTGGTTTACCTGTCCAATAGGGCCAGAAGAGCCAATCGATCATATCGAACCCTCAGCCACTTCCCAGGCAGCACCCAAAAGCGATAGTACTGCTTGGGTTTGGCTTTCTCCTCAATCATCAGAGTGTTTTCCTGGGACTCTTGTAGAGACTCGTGGTCCAGATCAAACTACAAATGAGGTGAGAGATTAATTCAGAAGGAGAAATAAAAACAAAGAGAGTTGTGACGTAGTTACATGACTTTCTACCTGGAATTACCGGCCACAATAAAACCATAAAAGACTGCTAACCTCGGGCATTTCCAGAGGCACCCTGCGCACCTGCATGCCCTGTAAAACCACAGGTCTGGGCTGTAGCATGGATAGCACTGGTGCCCCTTCCTGGACCTCAGTGGAGGTGAAGCTTGAGGACTGGGACTGTCTCTCCCTCTCCCTGCAAGCGTCAAACATTGTGGAATTAATTGCAGTTTTTAAGTCATGGCTTTCTCACAGCCAATTAACTCCTATAGTCTTGGAAAAAAGAAAACCCAGTAATAACTTACTGAACTGGATCCTCATAACCGCCTCCAGCAGGTCCAAATGTGTAGGACCTCTTCACTCCTGTGACACAATGTAAAGAAAACTGAAACTGATACTTCAACAGGGAATTAATCACAGACATATTTGTAGAACCAAAAGATGATACAGTTGCATGTTTGTCTTTTCCCTCTTTTTCAACTTTATTTTGCATAAACTGAAGACATAACATAAAAACCTACAAACGTAGGAGGAAGAGGCAACATGACGGAGAATTTTGTTTTGAAGTTTCATTATATTCTTGTTTTTGTATCATGACTGTAATTTGAGGTTTGGAAATTTCCTAAAAATTCTGTGCATTTTATCTTCACATTATTGAAACTTCACTTATCAATCTCAAAAGCCATCTATATTTGGGGTCAACCAGAGTTTTTTCCGGGCCAATACTGATTTTAAGTAATCCAGGAGACCGATAACTGATAACTGGAACGGATATACATTTTTGCGGTAAAAATAAAAATCTTAGTGTCAAAGTCGAGAAAAATCAGTGATGGAATGTAACCAACTACAATTTTTCAAGTACTGTACTTGCTTACAATTTGGAGGTACAGAGCTTCAGTATTTCCATTTTCTGCTACTTAATACTTTGACTCCACTCCATCTATTTGATAACTTTAGCAAGTAAATTCAGATTATTAAGTGCTGATGAGCTATTTCTTGTGACATCAGATAGTGTTGTGGACTCTTAGACCACAGACTGGTGACGACTAACAGAGAAGGGATGCTGCATCAGAGCCAAAGTACAGCATTTTAAATGTTTTTTCTTTTACTGCCAATCAGACACTAAGAAAGACATTTAGAGCCAAGACAACAGACACTTTCACATGGACCACTACGATCAAACAAAACGCAGAGCATAATAAGTGATTGTAAGTTCAATTCAATGTCTTTCTTATAACTGCATGCATACCAATGAAAGGAATAATTAAAGTTTTTAGGAAATATGCTTAGTTAGATGGAGAAGTTGATACCACTCTGATGTTTGTCTGAGAAATATGAAGCTAAGACTGTTAGCTTCGAGACTGAAAACAGGGAGAGATAACTGAGCTAGCTTGGCTCTGTCCAAACAAATCTCCACTGGATATCTGGCAACATCATGGTGACAATTTCCAGGAAGTTGCTGTGCCCGGCCAAGAAATAGTTCGGCACACAACCCCCCAAAATCCGAACTTGTCGTTTTTACACTTCAGTTTCTGTACTACTCTTTGGACAGAGCAAGGCAAGCTGGTTCCCCATGTGTCCAGTCTTTAAGCTACGCTAACTGGCTGTAGCTTAATATTTGAAAGGACAGACATGAGAGTGGTATCAATCTTCTCATTTAAAGGAAGACTATGCAGTTTTTTGTCAGTTGCTGTTGATAAACAGATGATTCAAAGGTTCAGATAGCAAATCAGAAGAAAAACAGTTGATTGTTGAGTTAATATGGGATTGGTGACTCGCCTACAAACAACTATCCTTCCCAGAATCGCTGACACCCATAAACGTCCCCAACAAAGCAAAAAATAAGAAAAGACAAGGTCTCTAGACCAAACATTGTTTTATGTTTGTTTTTTAGGAAAAATCCTGCATTGTATGCCATTTACTTTCAGACATGAAAGCGAAGAAGCACATTTCCCAAAATGTTGAAGCATCCCTTTTAACGCCGCTGACTCACCGCTTTCGTCATAGAAATAGTGCACCGCCCCCTCTGATGTGTCGTCGAAGGTGGAGGCCTCATGAATGCCACTGCGGGGTAGCAGGAGTGAGGAGGCAAACTGTAAGGCTGAGGGAAGTGTGCGGGTCCGTGAATGAGAGGAGGTGCGAGCCCGCTGAAGGTCCTGAAGGCTTCGGAAACAAAAACACACAAAAAAAAAAACTGTTAAAAAACACTTCCAACATTAGCTGTAAAATGTAATTTTGGCAGCGTTAAGACTGAACTCCATCTGTCCCACTGAAGCTGGCATGTTCCCTTGGTGGTAGTTGCAATTAATTGTTATATTATTCATTTCTGTAAGACCTGTGGAGAATATTAATTTTCAAACAAATCCCCAGAAATATTTCCCCTAAAACACAGTAGCAATTTTAAATCAGGATGACTATTTCTTACAACCATCATAATATAAACAAGCCAACAGCTTTGAATACTGCAGACTGGGTAGAGATTGAGGCAAATAAAGGCCAAGGTGAGACAAGGTGTCAGCTATTACCCTCACTTGACTAACCTGGGAGGGGATCCCATGGTGGACGGGGGCGGTGTAGGGTTGCTCCCAGCATTGTGTCTCCTGCGGATGGCCTGGGTCCTCTTAACACTGCTGACTGAGTCGTGTTTGCCTCCATCCTCTGGAGCCATGGCTGGAGGAGGGTTATCAGTTACATCAATGGGTTACATTACAGTGTCAATATACATAGTCAAGGCACCATTTGCAATAAAACTGGACAGCATCTGCAATCTGACAATATCCTATTACTGGATTTTACTGTTGCCATTGTGCCAAGTTCATGTAGAATGAAGTTAATGCAAACCAGCAATCGACAAACAAGCATCCTGAACATTGTGTGATTTTATGCCCCAAACAGAATAAAGCTGTAAGATGCAATTTGTAAGAACTTTAGTTGCAAACATTAAAAAAAAAAAAAAAAAGATCTAAAATTATCAACAGAACGGGAAGAAATAACAGTTTTGACATTATATCTATATTTTGCGTTGTGGAGATCTACTGAAGTTAGCATGTGAACCAGCTAGCCCCCATCCAACATTCCTGTGTTAATGGTGTAAACAACAGTGACACGCCCCTGGTGCTCCGAGCTCCCAGTCTGGACCACTAGATGCACGGCTAACTGAGCTAACTAGCTAATGGCAGCAGTTACTCTGGTGATATTGCTGGCCCCTGTTTGTTTGGAGCAGGAATTCAACAGGTGGCCAATTCTTACATATTGCACCTTTAGCCAAAGATCTGAATTAACATATCACTCCTCTAAAATACCCTGACATCAATATATACACTTTTGATCACACAATTTAAAATCAAAAGAATTCAGTGCATTTTGATTCTGGTTTGAAATTCAACAAACAATCCTCGGGTGTTATTTAATCAGCTAAACACATCCTGGACCATACCATTCTTACACTTTCAGACATGCATTCATTCATGGTTCTATTTTATCCTCTATTGACTTCAGTGCCTTCCTGCATTCTGGCCTTGAAGAAAAGCTATAATTTTTTCACTGGTTGTGTTTTTATTACAGAACTTAAATGGTATTAATTTTGTTATCTTGATAGGTGTTAATTATGTTATTAAGTTGTCTTGCCATCAGCTCTGAGAAATGTCACCAATTGTTGTAAATTGCTTTAATGTTGTTTCTTTAACTACATTTTATTATCTTATTATTTCCTGGCCCAGATAAGGGGTTTTAAGGCTGCTTGGCTCTGTTTCATTGTAGAGAAAGACAGGTCCAAACAAGGAATACTGCTCCATCTGTGTGATCGACAGTCATCTGTCTAATTACAGATTTCTGTTCAGTGTTTGGACAGTGCAGGACTATTCCAGATGAAATGTGCCCATTTGGCAGATTTTTCACAATAAAATTCACTTGGGATTGACTCAGTTTGAAACAGGACTGGATAGACAACAAACAAAGCTGTAAAGTGTTTAGTTAAGCAGGTGGTGCCGCGGCTCTTGTTGGAGTTTTGCGGAGCTTGGCATTGGGTGGGTTTTTACCTGATATTGAAATGGCCATCATTCTGACAGATTTTGCATTTGTGATACGGTTTACGATTTTTGGGAATGATCATTTTTGCATCACAATTTTTATTTTAACTGAAAAACTAAAATTGTGATGATGTGACATTTGTTGGGGTCTTTACCAAACACATGTTTTCTTACATATGGTGAACAAGATTTGTAGGACAGGGCGACTCCACAGCACTACAGTACTTCATTATAACACTGTTTTGTGACACACTTTACTTTTATAAATAAAAAAGGCAGCTCCTTGCGATTTAGAAGCACTTAGCCATATTGTGATTTTCGATTATATTTCAATCAATTGCGTGGCCCCCAATTCTGCAACAAACCCTCCCTTCTTGAAGGATGATAGGCATACAGTTGATCGACACCTCTCTAATAAAGTTTCAATAAAAACTGAGCATCACAACCTTTAATTATTTATGCAGGATAGTTGTATTAGACTGCACTAGGTAGGTGCATCTAATACAATGCAACTAAGTGTGTGTTAAATACACGCATTTCACTGTTACAGCGCTCTTGTTTCAGTTTGCTGTTAGGGCTGCATGGTGTGTAAAATGTCTACTTTCCAGAAGTTGATTTATCACAACATGCATACAATTTGTGTTTTAAGTTTAAAAAGTAATGTAGATTGCTGGCTATAAAATATGGCACATAAACTGTGATGTGAATATATCAAATGGTTAGTTGACCCGTAGCAACTCTAGACACTGCAACTATGAGAGGGATAAAATGAAAAAAAGGACACTTTACACTAATCTGCTTTCAGTTTGTATTTGATAAGGTGATCTTATCTCTGGCTGTGAGATATGAAGCCGCGGAGGTCGAGTGAACAGTGTGTGGATTTTACTTTATTTAGTCTGTCCCTGACAGGTAGCCAACGTTAGCTTGCCAGCTCTCTTCAGATGCAAACAGTGCAGATGAATTAGTAAGCAGACTCAGTCTGTGCTCAAAGTGGATGTACTGTCCTTAAATGAAGCATCTGGTGCTGAGAGTCCATATGTGGCTGTGTGACAGAGTATACTATATTCATTTTTAAATATGCATAATGATGATGCCCTTCCAAGTGGTGCAGGACTTTTATGTATCTTACGGTTTTGCACACCTAGGCCTAAAAAAGGAAATAATAAAAAAATAGCTGTCATGTTTTAATCATTATGCACTAGCCAAAGAAACTGTGTTTTATGTGTTTATAATTAAGCCTATAAAGTGAACTTAACACACTATTGTACATTTTTGTATTTTCTATTTATGCTCGACTTTCGCAGTACTTGTTTTTTTTGTAAATCTATTTTCCCGTACTATGTTTATTGTAATGTGCTTAAATACCACAGCAAATTCCATGTATACGACAGTGTTGCTCACTTGTTCAATGAAATTTAAGTTCCTAGGATAAATTCTTAACAACATTGGTATTTATGTGATGTAACTCAATCATGAAGTATTGATATTGAATCTAATGAGGGGATCTGTGCTGATATTCTGGTTGTTGGGGGCTCAAGTTTCTTTCTGTTAACTTTACACTGTGTGCCAAATTTATGTGTGGCCAAAGCGACCTATGACAAAAGGCTCTACTGATTCTGTGGTCGTCACTGATTTTATCTTGATTTTCTTCTTCTTCTTTCTTTCTTTTTCACTTGTTCTTATTGGTAATAGTTTCTCAATTGCTAGACCAAAGGGGAAAAGAACAGTAATAAGTATCTGTACACGTTCTGTTTCGAGCTGCACCGATCAATTAATCGATTAGTTCGATTGAAAGAAAATTATTAGTCAATTATTTTGATAACCGATTGTTTGTCAATTTCAAGCACAATTGCTTTTCTTTGTCGTTTAGGATAGTAAAATGAAGAGTGGGTGTTGACTAGACAGAGAGAGGCCATTTGAAGACATCACTTTGGGCTCTGAGAAACTGTCCTGAGCATTTTTCACAATTTCTTAAACATTTTATTGACTAAACAATTCATTGTGATAATAATCGGCAGAATCATCATTAGTTGCAGCCCTAGTTCTGTTTCAACACAGCAAAGGCTCCTGCCCTATACTAATGTTTAGCAACTCATCACTGCAAGTCTGCCAGAGACAGAAGACCTCTGAAGGTTGTCACCATTTCTTCAGTGAGTTGTTTACAGAGTGAGGCATTAATGCGGCTTCTAGCCAATAACAACAAGGCTGCTTGAAATTAAAAGATGTTCATCTTGGCATGGCATCTTTTCGTCGTAAATTAAGTGGTAATGATCAAAAAGTCCAGGCCAACGTTGACCGGTCTCTCCATATAAAAAAAAACAAAATACTGTAATGCATGAATGTCACAGAAAATGTTTCTGTTGACAAAACGTTACAAAATATGACTAATACACCACTTAGCAGGGCAGTTTCTTTTCCTCATCTATAAATCTGCTTCACATTTATTTTACAGTTTGTAAACTACAAGATGAGTCATAAATGTGAAAGATGGCACTGATTTAAGGTCAGTCCAGAAATGTTTAGTTTCACATCTGTGACTCAAGTTGGCCTAGAAAAGGATAATGATTCTAAATCACACAACCAAATATGTTCAGCCATGGTCGATGTCAGGCAGCAAACTGATTTAATCCTACATGATAACCATTTATAAGTTCAGTAAATTTGATCTTTCTGTAGTTGCCAACACTTGATTTGTGTTAAATTTCAATAAAATAACTTTATTTGAAAGTTAAACTTATTTTTCAAGTGTCTTCCAATTTTTGGAATGCAATTTTTTCACTAGATATAAAATTATCATTTATTTTTTGCACAATAATGATGATAATCTACATGGCTGTGTTGGCTACAGTTAACTCTTTTTTGGTAGAGCTGTGTGATATGGCCTTAAAATAATATCACAATATTTTTAGGCAGTATCTCAATATTTTGAAATCTTGAACAAATGCTAGGATCGGCCATATATTGGCCAGCTCTACTTTATGACTACTCATGACATGGCAAAAGACTGCTAAAATAGGAGACATCATTTCCCAACTTACTTTTTGACAAAATAAAAGAGCAGGTGACATGCAGCAAATGGCCGCAGGACAGACTCAAACCCTGGGCCGCTGCAGCGAGGACAAGGCCTCTGTACATGGGACACCTGCTCTACCAACTGAGCTAGTGGGCGCCCCCTTCCAAGGCTGGTTACTTGGATTAGCTACTACGAAACACACTGAGAACACACATCCATCCCAGGATTCTGCCTTCATCTGCACCAAACTCCAGGAGGTCATTTAACAAAAACAGATTCTGGTAACCAACTGTAAAGTTCCTTCAACTCACCTCCTCCCACAGCTCCCTCTTCAACCAGCTCTTCTGCCCTCCAGCCCATCTGGTTTCCAGTCCAAGAACCTCCGAGAGAATCCAGCCGATGATGATGAGTTCCAGGGAAGCCGTCAGTGTGAATGGTGCGAGCTTCCAGGTCAGACTTGGAGATGGTGAGAGTGCGAGGTGCAGGGGTGGAGGTGGAGGGCATTGTAAGCAGAGTAGAAGGCATAGCCGCTGTGTTGCTCTGGCCTCCACCTGCCCCATCCATACTTAACACTCTTGCATGAGTCTTAGCACTCGCTGTGCTTGAAGAGCGCTGAGCAGCACGTGAATGTGAGGGGCCAGCAGTTTCAGGTAAATCCCCTTCCCTTGGAGTGGGCAGTTGAGCAGCAGGGGGGAGCGGGGATGTAATGCCAGTGTTAGCGAGGTCCGGGGAGTAGCAGGAGGTAGAGGAACTCGAGTCATCATCATCATCGTCGTCGTCTGAGCTGTATCGCCGCTGAGAGCCCAGGCTGGAGCCAGCGCTCATGTCGCTGCCATCGTCCTCGTCGCTGGAATCCTCAAACAAACTTTCACTGTAAGCCTTGGCGCCCAGTCGGTTGCGCACCGGGATGTAATCTCTGTGTTGCCTATGATTGTGGTGACGCCTGTAAGAGCCACAGTCAAAACTACTGCTTCCTGCTCCAGCTCGCCTTCGTGGAGCTTTCCTTCGGCCTGGCCTGTGCCCCACGCTACTGCCGCTGGCCCGCAGCAGCTTTAAGTCTTTAGGGCGCACAACCTGCTGAGCTTGCAGAACAGGCTGGTCAGGCAGTAAAAAGGGGGTAGAGGATATGGGCAAAGCAGGCTCAGAACACACCAGACCCAGGGCCAGCCCTGAGGGCACTGAATTGGCCTGCCGAGGAGGGGGTAGGGGAGGAACTGGTACGTTTCTGTCTAAATCACAAACCTCCGAGTGGCCACTGCTTGAAGGGGAAGAGTTCTGGAGAGGAGGGGGCTGTGCAATATCACAGAGTACATGGGGCAAATCTTCTCCTTCAACAAGTGTCCTGTCTAGCCCCTGGCTGAGGGAGAATTCTTTGGAAGGGGAGCGCAGTAACACGCTGTCTGACAGGTTGTCCGTATCACTGCCACCCTGCCCTGGTGGATCGTCTGCTGGCCTGGGGATACTGGAGCCCATTGCTGGTGCTGAAGCAGAAGCCTGTCCATCTGCAGGCCGGGGCTGGCTGAACGAAGGACTTTCCAGCTGAGTGGAGTCAGTTTTTTCACTGCGGTAACTGCTAACAGTGCTTAGTGTCTCACGGTCTGTGGTGGCTCCACCTGCACTGAAACAGCTGTCAGTGGATCCGGCAGCTAGTGCTACCCCACTGCGGCTGCCTGGGTGCTCAGTCCCTGGTGCAAATGCCACAGGGTCAAGGCCCAAACCCAGCAGATTTTCACTCAGCTCCTCACTTAAGCTGCTCTTTATAAGAGGGCTAAGAGGAGTGTCCCCCAGGCTCCCAGATTCAGCAGAGGGGCCGAGGGGAGAATAAGCCCCCAACCCATTGTCCTCAGGACTGTGGTGAGACAGTTGTTCTGGGAACTCCTCTACTTCCTGCAACTGTTCTTTCTCGCCTCCATCTTCTTGACTGGAGGGTGAAGGGGGGATAGACAAGCAGTCTCCAGGTTCTCCAAATCCAGCTGATACTCCAGATATTCCCATAAGACCAGGGAAATCCCCTCCCAGAGCAGCAGCAATGCAGGACTGGACCACACTGGGACCCCCTGTACGTTAACACAAACCAAAATCAGATTGACATGCACTTTGGATAGCTTTGACATAGGTTTTAAACTCTGCTTCTCAGGACCCAGAGCTGTTGTTTTTTTTTAATTTATTTTATTATACATTTAAATGCATGCACTACCCTTCATCCTGAGGGACAGAATCAAGTGCCATGCCTACAATGGGATGTGCACAGTATTGGTATGCTTACAGCCTGGGCTTCTGAGCAGTGACTTATTTGCACACAGGCAGGATAAGAAGTTGTTCAGTGTGTATGATGCTTGTCTCTGTTCACGCAGTAGTAGCAGACTTACTAATGGTGTCCTGGGAACTCTGGCGTAGGACCTCACGGTGAGCTGATGTAACAATCATATTATTGCTGCCTTGTTCCCGCATTAGCTCTTTGATATCTGTGGTAAAGGAAAAGATGTCACTAAAAAATGTAAGGACAATGTCCGCAAACAATCAAGATTATACATTATATTCCACTGTTTAGAGCTGCAACTAGTGATTATTTTGACTGTCGATCAATTTGTCGATTATTTTCTCGATTAATCGATTTGTTGTTTGGTCTGTGAAATGTCAGAAAATGGTGAAAAATGTTGATTTGTTTCCAAAAAGACCAAGATGTTGTATTCTAATACCTTGTTTTGTCCACAACCCAAAGATTATCAGTTTACCGTCATGAAGGAGTTAAGAAACGAGAAGTTATTCACATTTAAGAAGTTTGACTTTAAAATTATCATTTTTTCAAATTACCTGAAACAGATTTAATACCAAAACAGTTGCAGATTAATTTCATAGTTGACAACTTATTGTTTAATGGCTGCGCTCTACCACTGTTTAAAATAAAAATGTGGCAATTCTGGTATTCAGTACAAAAACACAGAATTCAGAAACTTACCCTTAGTGCCCCCTGAATCCTCCAGCTGGGGCAGAAACTCCTGGAGCATGAGAACAATTTAAAAGTAAATAAATAGTTAGTGGTTAGTGCTTTAAAATATATACATCAACAAGGCCATTTTACATTTTCTAACGAGTACAATAGCAGAAACAATGGGGGAAGAAGAATGAAGACAAAATATGGTAATCCTCACCGACACCTGGTTCAATCCAAACAGAGAGTGCTGGGAGCTACAGCGCACTGGGGGTGTTGAGTTGACCTTCCGAAACACAGTCATCTCTACACCAACATGACTATCCCTGTGAAGAAGTTACACACAGAAAATATAAAAGGATTCACCATTTCACAACAACGTGTTTCCAAAATCTTTCTACAAAAATCAGCCAGAAAACATCTTCTCACCTGTGCTGATTCCCGTCATGGGCACCTGAACCTTCATCTCCTTCCTCTGTCTTTGGAGCTTCAGCTGTGAGCGAGGCCTGCTTCTTCTCTATGATCTCCCCGAGGTCGAACATAGCATGAAGCCGGTAGTTCACCACCTTAATGGCTGTGAAAAAGACGGCCACCACAGCAGAGTACACGCCCGCTACCACCAAGCTGGGAGGAAGTGCCTGAGAGAGTGAAAAGACAACAGAAACTGAGACTGAATATGAGACATTTCAGTCCACCTCAGGGAATGTGTAGGGGTGTCATGATTTCAGATCTAAAATGAAAATCGATCGAAAATAAGCTTTCAATTTCGGTCATCGAAATCAAAAGCAGGACTGACGATTCTCACAGCATTTTTCTTGTGTCCAATTCTGCCAACTTTCACTAAAAGAGGACACAGCTAGCTTACTGGTAGCATGCAGCTGCACTTCCAGACACTCATCGTCTGAGCACGAAGAAGATTAACTGACTTGTCGTGGAGGAAACTTCAACTTTATTGGAGATGTGAGGTTTATTTTCTCATTCAAAGACCCTTTACTGATTTGTTTGGGAAGAGGGCGTACTCGTGGGGAAGAAGTAAACTGAACAGAACTGATAACATTGCCAGAGATCCTTTATTAATCTGTTCAAGAAGATGTTTACTCAGAACCAATTGGAAAAAACAAACTTTGTAAGAAGCAGAATTTCTATCTTTTGTTGTTTCTTGTTGAATTCCTGAAGGGACGTATGTCTGTTGGACTCTGGGATCTTTATTTCTGGTGAATATTTTTTTTACTTGCCCTAACCTGCAAAAAGTGACAAAAATCGTGACACCCCTACAAATAAGTACTGCAAATTATTTAACACTTGATGACAAATTGTAAATCTCAAAAACAACATCAAACCAAACACATACTGTATGTCTCATATGTCTCATTTTAAAGAGGAAGCTTGTACACAGTACTATAAAATCATTTCTTATCAAAGATGGTAAAAATTAGGTGTTGACATTAAACTAAGTACTGATACAATTTATTAAGTTATTTTAGATGAGTCATTTTTAAATAAGGGTCTATTTTATGAAGATCTGACCATTCCTACTGGCCACCACAGCAACTTTGCAACTCACTGCAATGTGCAACCACAGATGTTCTGTCTGACAGCAAATTTTAAATGTATGCCCCACATTATCAGTTGTGAATGGATCTTGCAGACCTCCTGGTCCAACTTTCTTTGCATGCAGTTTTCTGTTACAAAGGAGGATTAAAATGCTCATTTTGATGCATTCACTTTCATTTTCACAATGACTGGTTTGAACTGATGATTTGTTTCAAACCTGTCTGGTCGTCTGCCTACCAGGTTGCATAAAGTTGGTGGCTTAATGTAAACACAGCTCATACAAATGATGGTGACAAAAACAACATCAAGACTGAACATCAAGTTTCCCTTTAAATGCCACCTCATTTTGTGAACACAGCCGTATTGGATCAAGTCTTTCATCATGATTTGCACAATTAGAGGACTACATATGAGGTAATGTTGTGGTTTCTAGTCTATTGTGTAAATTTCTTGTGTAGTTGTCATGTCTGGTAAGTAGAAGTAACTCTGCTTGATGACATTTGGAAATTTCTTGATGAGGAAGGACATGAGTCTGAATGTAGTGGTTTGTCAACCTGACGTGAAAATGTGCTTACCATGTACAGCAGAAAGGGGAAGGCCAGGAGAAATATCCAAAGGTAGAGGTGGAAGCAGTTGGAGAACGTGCTCTGATGGGGGTCCACGTACCAGCCTCCCGTGAGCGAAGCCCACACGCCCTGCCGCAGTATCTGAAGAGCTTGGGAACCCATCTCCACCTTCAGGCTCAACCACAAGCTGAAACGCTTCCCGCAAGGCTCAAAAAACTGTGCAGCAGTTCGAGCCACAGTATCTTGTGTCTATGATGGCACTTCCATTGGGGATGGCAGGTTAACCAAGACTGTTTCATCAAGGACAATAGTTCTGTGTCTTGGATATGTATACTTCAGTGGAGGTCAAGAGTCCTTGCATATTCTTGTGCCAGTATGTGTCCTCTCCCTGCACCGACGTTGCCACACTCTAGCCTAATCCTTGTTGGGTAATCAGGAGAGTGACTTTTTGGCACATTGGTAACCCACTGAATGTATGAAAAAACATTCATCTGTAAGAAAGATCACAACTGGTTTGTTTCCTTGAATGAAGCTACATTTAAAACAGTACATTTAGTGGGAAGAAATTCATTTTTAGGCATTTTTCCCTTCATGAAATTACACTGAAAATCACATATTAAGTTAGCGGTCCACATCAGTTGTGGAGGTAAATTCAAACTATCTTTCAACTTGTCTTGCTTTACTTCCTTATGTTCACATAATCATTATTAAACGTTACAGTTCCCACTTCATCTCCAGTCCATCTTGAAGTAATTCAACAAAACATCAGATTTGTAAATGGGGCTACATTTGTGTTCGGTTAAAACATGACCATTTAACACCACATACTTAATTTCCATATCAGATCATAGTAATTATTATCTAACCAGCTACTACTGTGCAGATTTTTTTTAACTGATCACTAAACTCAAAAGGTGAGAATGACTTGAGCTGACACTGTCACTTCAACGATTAAAACGAGAGTAACTTTTATCAGCCGATGTCTCCTAACCAAACCAACACAACAGGGAAGCTACATGACATAGTATTTATATTTTTCAGATTTTAGACACGACGGCAGAGCCTAAAATGCCCTGTCTTCATGTCCAGGCCAATGCTGTGCCAGCTAGATTAAGTTTTCTGATTGACATTAGCAAGCTAACAGACAATTTAGCCTAGCTTACGAATATCTATAAACGGTAAAATTCGACCTATTCCACCACCGCCGCCTTCAATCACTTCGGCTAATGTGGAAACATAATCGACAGCAGGAGCACTCTACTGCAAACTGGCTGACAAACGTTAAACATCATTAGATAGCTTGACGCTAGTTGCCGGCTAATGCTAGGCCGCATATAGCTACTCTATCAGCATTTCAACCTGGGTAATGTCCCTCTCGTTAACTGAGTAAATGCAACGCCAGCCTGCAACAACAAGTTAGCTTAACCGCTGGTCGCTAGGTTAATGTTAGTTGCTCGTCATTAGCTACTGTTAGCTTAGCTCAGCTCGATAGATTTGATAATTGTGCTCACAGTGAAATGTTTTCCACATTTGGATCCCAGCATAGCTTACAATTAGCATTAGCTGTCCAGCTTGCCTCATATCCTCCTTCCGCATCCAGTCCTTGCAAAATCTCAGAGCTTTCCTGCTCAGGATGCTAGCGAGCAAGGCAATCGCCAGTGTCCAAAAACTGTAGCTTCACTCTTCTGTTGGCGTTGGCTAACTTATCATTGTTCTCCCAAAGTCCCCCATCCTCTTTGGCTTTAAGGGTAGACGGACACGCAGCGGGAGCGGGGGTCCTCTCTCATGGTGAACGACAGCTGTTTCTTGGCATAAACGGTGCCTATGTTAAAATGTTTCAACAAGCTAGCTAACTGGGTAGCTAGCGCTAGCTAACAACTAGTTGACACACACGCACGGACGCACGCATGCACGCACGCACGCACAGAGAGCGATCAAGCGAGCGAGAGAGAGAGATTCCCATGGCGCTGATTGGCCGTATGCGCTGACGTCATGGGAAGGGTATTTTTTCCTCTTTTATTTCAAAATATCCAAATAATATCTGATCAATACCAGCAGGACTGCGAGCTGCTGGATGCAATGAATACATAAAATAAAGAAACACTGCACATTATTTTTTAATTTGATTTAATAGGGACGATGCAGTTTAACATAATGTAACTGATGTGATTGTTTTATGAAGGTGTGTGAACATGTGTGAGGTGTCTTTCAGCAACAACAACCTTTTTTTTTTTTTTTTTTTACAAGACAAAATGTTAACTGTGTTTGCCAACAGTATAACTGACGGTTGTGGAGCTCAGTCAAGCTCCAAAGCTCTGATTTAAAGAAAAATAGTGAGCAGTATCCCACTGTTACATACGGAAGCCCTAAAGGGCCATGCATTCATACATTTTATTTCCTCCGTTTTCCCGTGATAACGAGTTCATTTCATTGGTTTTCTCGAGATCTCGAGTTATTATCTCGAAATAACAACTGCCATTATCTCGAGATGTCGTGATAACGAAACTTTGTTTTCCCGAGATAACGGGACAATTATCTCGAGATAACGAAACTTTGTTTTCTCGAGATAACGGGACAATTATCTCGAGATAACGAAACTTTGTTTTCTCGAGATAACGGGACAATTATCTCGAGATAACGAAACTTTGTTTTCTCGAGATAACGGGACAATTATTTCGAGATAACGAAACTTTGTTTTCCCGAGATAACGATATAATTAATTTGAGATCTTGAGAAAACAAAACGATAGTGTAGTATATTAAATCATTGCAGGAAACATCATTCAGTGTAGCAATGTCAGAGGAGCAGGAGCATATCGATCACCGCATCACATATCTTTTCAATCAAGGCCTGACACAGGCTGAAATAGCATTATGCCTTGCTATTACAGATAATATACACATTAGTGTGCGTAATCTAAAAAGATGGTTAGCAAGGCTTCAGCTATATCGGCGGCGCAATCCAAGTGAGCCTGATGTCGTCGTTAACTACATAGCTGACCAGCTACGAGGTCCAGGGCGTCTCCATAATCTCAGGCCTATCATATCACAGTCATTATCTCGAGATCTCGAATTAATTATATCGTTATCTCGGGAAAACAAAGTTTCGTTATCTCGAGATCTCAAGAAAATTATCCCGTTATCTCGGGAAAACAGCAGTTGTTATTTCGAGATAATAACTCGAAACAAATGAAATTAACTCGTTATTAATGAGATATCTCGAGATCTCGAATTAATTATATCGTTATCTCGGGAAAACAAAGTTTCGTTATCTCGAGAAAATTATCTCGTTATCTCGAGAAAATTATCCCGTTATCTCGGGAAAACAGCAGTTGTTATTTCGAGATAATAACTCGAGATCTTGAGAAAACAAATGAAATTAACTCGTTATCACGGGAAAACAGAGGAAATAAAATGTATGAATGCATGGCCCTTTAGGGCTTCCGTAGTTAAAGCCCTGTTCTGTTTTTTGCTCTTTTTTTATTGTTTCTTTGCATCCTGCAGTCATTGCCCAACTTTATCTGCTGCTCTTCTGTTTCATGGGATGTTTTGGGAATCCCAGAAATGAATGTAACCACCATGAGATATGAGAACGAAGCCTCAGAATACCCTCGTCACTTCTGAGCTTTGACACTTTTACACAGGGGAAAGAACGATAATTCTTACAATACAAATTTGCAAACACATATTTTAGTGGAGAGCCAATGAGAGACAGTGCAGGTGAAAACAGAATTATTTCATCCAGTTATCTTGTCAATTTTAAATGTTGGGCTGATTTGCCTCCACAACACGTCTCCTTTCAGACTAGCAGTATTTTTTGTTGTTGTGCCAAAATACACATTTAGGTGCTAATTTTGTTTGAAGGAGTTCACAAACTTTCAGTTCATTTTTTTTAATGATGTATACATTACCTTGTACCTTGATGTGAATATTTATACAAATCTTATTTAATTTGCATATTTAAACATAAAAATGTCAGAAAACGTATAATTAAGTAATTTTTTTCCCTATTCACCATTTTTTGGGGTCAGAAAACTAAGTTTAAATACATATCATCCCTCAAAATGAGTTTTTCCTCATACTCTGAGCCAGAAATATCCACTTTAGCAGCACTTACATACACAAAGGTTTTCAGTTTCATCCCATCTATATTGTGATGGTTTTAATGAAGGGGGTTTGTTCATATATCACTCATAGCCTGATTTATGAAACATTTAACCCCTAAAAATGTGGCAAAAATTGATTTTTTTATGGAGTTATAATAAGAAATAAGAAAAATTTCCTCTGTAAAAACCTTTGAAAATACTCACGATATGAAGAAAACCTGGCCTGGATGTCAGAGGAACAGAGTCAGAGGGGAAATGACACAGCAGTTGTCATCGGGGCTTCTCTTGTCAAAGCTGTTTTGTTGAATTAGGCTTGTGACATCTCAGCATTGCTCAGTAGTGGCTTATCGTATCCTTTAACCACCCTCCTTGATACCCAGTGTCAGCACAGATCAGCCCTCACCTACACCAGACCTGTAGTGACACCACGGCTTCACTTCTCCCGCAGGATTTTCCCCATCAGTCTCAGCACTAACAGGCTAATGGGATGAGTGACCCCGCCGGCTTGAAATACAATCTCTCTAAATTCTTGTCTTTTGAGATGAACCTCATCTGCTCTCAGAAAACTATTGACAGCAGCTCAAAGTGAGGGCAACTAGAGCCTATACATCACGTCACTCTGGTGCTCAGTGATGTGGACCTCTCAGTTAACCTTTCTCCACGTCTCACAGTTCCTTATGTTCTCACCAGGGGGTGGTCAAACGACACAACACATGTTACTGCTGACAAATGCACAACAGATGATTGTTTCTCTCCAGGAGATGGTGGAAGATGATATGGAGGATGCTCCATTTTTCTTTTTACTGGGAATAATCAGCAAGTCAGGAGACCCCCCCAAAAAATAAACAAAAAAATGATGAAATGAAAACGATGTCTGTGTTTTTAGATAATCAGATATTGTGCATTTTCTGTTGTAAAGAATAGATTATTGGTTTGTCACTCTGTAAAGGCTGATGCTCAATACAGTCACAGTATTGAGACCAGATTAAAGGAACACTCCAGACATTTAATATGGCACTGCAGTAAATTTGGGGGCCTTGCAAGAGACAGAGAGAGAAAAAAGAGAGGGGCCAGAATTGGTTCAGCAGATGCCAAGATATCCCGACCTGTAGTCCCCTTTAGCGGTGGAAGAAATATTCAAATCCTATACTTAAAGGTGCAGTCTGCAAGAATTTTAGTTGAAAACATTTTTAATAAATCACTAAAATGTCAACAGAATTAAAGGGAATATCGGTTTTGATGACGTCTTTGTATTATGTTGAGGAGTCGTTTACTGAAGTTAGCATGCTGACCAGCTAGTGGCGTAAGCACCAAGCTCTCCGTTCAGACTGCCAGCTGCACGGCTAACTGAGCTAACTAGCTAATGGCAGTGACGGTTAGCAGAAACTAGCGGTTGCTGTGGTTGTATGCTGCCTCCTATTTGCTTTGAGTATGAATGCGACAAGAGGCCAATTCTTACATACTGCACCTTTAAGTAAAAGTACTAATTCCACACTGTGAAAATATTCAAATACAAGTAAAAGTCTTGCATTCAAAACCTTGATTCCTCTCAGTGTTTCACTATTATAGATAATGTTTCTGGATTAATATAACCTCTGCGTTAAAGGATAAGTTCATCCAAAAATTTTAATTTTCTCATTATCTACTCACCCTCATGTCAATGGAAAGTCAGGTGAAGTTTCGTAGTCCACAAAACATTTTCTGGAGCTTCACAGCAAAGCAGCGTTGCAGCGCTCTCCTGAACAACTGAAGTAGATGGGGACTTGTTTTAAAACATAAAAAAATCAACCAAAAAAAAAAAAAAATGCTTCCATATAGCTCATCTGCTATAATTCAGTCTCCAGAGAATTCAGTCACCCCAAGATCCCAAATTGATTTGAGTAGACCTTTGTTGCACCCTCTTTTTAAAGCTGAAATCTTTACTGTAGCTGCTAAGCTAAAAGCGTTAGCGGTCACCATGTATGTATTGGGTGCCCAAGCTGGACTGTAATGGTGTAAATATCTTCTTTTCAAATCAATTTGGGATTTCGGGGCTTCCAGAGAATAGGATTACTACGGATGAGTTGTTTAGGAGAATGCTGCAGCGCTGTTTTGTGGACTGCAAAACCTCACCTGACTTTCCATCAGCATGACGGTGAGTAGATAATGAGTCATATCTCATTTCTGGTTAAACTTTCCTTTAACATGTGTGTTGGCTTTTATTTTTGTAGATAATTAATATGCTGTCGGTTAGTTTAATCCACAGCAATATATATTCAACAAGATCATCATGTTTGTCTTATCTCTGTAAAGTCAACTTCTCATGAGCTCAGGAAAACAGCCTGTTTTCAGCTTTGTGACAATATATTTTCCAGCTAATCCAAGAAGTTTGTTGAATATTTTATTTAGCTTAAGAATTTTCCCAACCCATAAAGGAAGACTTCATCCTTCAGTTCATCACAAGCATTAACAATCACCTAATTTGGAGATATCTGGTTCTCACTGAACTGAATGGATATGAAAAATTATAATCTATAAAAGTAACCAACTAAAGCTGTCAGACATATGCAGTTGGAGCAGAAAGTACAATTTTGGCCTCTGATGTAGTGGAGTAGAAATATAAGGTTGCATAAAATTGAAATGCTCAAGTAAAGCACAGTCACATTCCACCACTGGTCAAACTCCCCAAACACTGGCTCCTTCACTTCTAACAATACAACATGATTGCGTCAATACAATATGAGTTTGACCGAGTTACTATAGATTTCAATTTCAACACGTGCCATGAGCGAGACCTGAACCTATCGCACTCTGGTGTGAATCACCACTGACACATCAGCTGGTTTAATATATTGTGTCTAAGGCAGCCTCCCAAATATTTTTTTAAAACTGCTGCAGTAGTGTCAGGTGCAGAAAAACACCTAAACATTTCATTTTATCATAAATTATGGACATCCAGGCTTTCCTCACACACCAGCGCCCAAAAGAGAGAGTGAGCGAGAGAGAGAGGGTAGACGATGATGAAACTCTAGTGTAAGACACATTTTTAAAACCCATCATGACCTGCAATTTGTGTGAAACGCTGTTCCTTCATGTTAAACATGTTAACTTATCTTGTTAGCTAAGTGTGACCTTTGTACAATTACACCGATGTGAATTCAGTGTTTCTTTAATCCCAAAAGATTCACAACTCCCAAAGCTTCATCATCCGCCCATCAGTGTATTAACATTCACATTTGGAAATATGTGTCTATGAGATGGTCACTTGTGTTCTCATAACATACCCTCATTTATTATTTACCTGATTCATATCAGTATCAGTTTGTCCTATAATGTCTGTGTTCAAAAATAAAAGGCAAATAAGGGGCATTTCCTTTGTGAGTCTACAATAATCAACACACAACACAGGTGTGTACAAAGTATATAATCAAGTGTATTTTCATCTTTATCCACGTTCTGTACACATATTAAGATCCATTTCACATGAACACTATACAATAGCAATGAGTGAGGAATGGAATATTTTCAGAGCGCTGAGCAGCTCATGTCAAATGGCACTTTCATAAAAAAGAACAAGAAATCACAGAGCATGAATAAGTAAATGTAGACATAACTCAACACAGAAAATGGCTTTATATTATCAGATCCATTGAGTAACAGATTCAGCACATATAAAATGCACAATGCAACAAAACAAAACATTTGTTTGTTCCATCCTTGTGTTTTCTCTGCATAATCTGAGCGGTAAATAATGCAAAGAAACGTATTTGCAGCTATTGGAGGAGAGTGTGCTTTTTGTTCTGGATTGAAGTAAAAGGCAATCTAAAATGTGTGTGTTAAGAGGAGTGGTAACAAGATACATCGAAATATCAGAGAAATATCAATACAATTCACAAACCTTCAATTATTCATCTCATAGAGTAGTCTTTTAGTAACTGATAGAAAAAAACAATACATGTTTGGCTGCTTTACAAGGAATATCTATGTCTCAAAGATATGTTTACATTTTCTGTGTGCCTTTGAATTATCCCATGACAGTTTTGAGAAAGGAACAGAACAAGAAAGAGCCAGCCTCTGGTGAGGCGGGTTGGTTCTCCCTTTCCGAGAAGACAAACTTCTTCAAAATGTGATTCTGCGTTCCCCAAAAATTCCTGTAGAGTTCGGGCTCCAGCAGTTCTGATGTCGTCGTGAAAGCTGTGTCGGGGCGCTTATTCTTCTTCACACCTATTCCCTCAATCTGCTAACCTCTATATGTACATACAAGCAATGTTTACAGAGAAATACCTTCACTGGTGTAGACTGACTTGTTCACAATTATCCCCACTTGGAATGGCATGGCAATTTGACTGTGATATCTCACATTAATCATGATCCTGATCCATCATACTGTAAGGTTCACTGGCCGGAGTGTGTTGAGTGATTTAATAATCCCTTTAAAATGCTGCTAAACATCATGCTTCATTTATGATACTGCACCAGCAACATAACACCTTCTCCCGTGGACAGAGGCAGAGTGACTTAAACCACACAACATAACATGGAGGCTGCAGAGATGATCTCTAATCCGAATAAAAGCTTTCTCTTTTAGAATTACTGGGGTGCTCTGTGCTCATCTACCATAAAAATTCAATAACTGGCCTGGTTCTGCCTCATATATTATAATGGGGACATTGAGACTTGAGATAGAGCATTACAAAGAAGTACAAAGAAAACATTTAGGCAAATCTGTCCGGATGTTCTCAGCACTTTCTTCACTGTACCATGCTATATACAAAGCCAAAGTGGATATGCCTCGTCCTAGCTTGTTTGAAACATAAAAAAATGAAAAACTCAGTGTATGCAGAATGAGTGCACGTCGTGACACAGAGGATGAGTCAGATCTTGTGCCGTAGATGATTTTTTTTTATCACTAATACGAGCTGGGCAACCTCGACTTTTGAGAGAAATGTAACTGTTAAAAGCAAGACACGATTGCTTTGTGCAGTTGTGTTTATGTGGCCTGTGAAATTTCTCTGATGGTCGACCTGACGAAACATGGGGAGCGAAAGAAAAGCTCTCATCCTCTTGTCTCAGTCCACACTCGCCTTCTCCGTTCTCAGACGTAATATTCTTTGTCTTTGTTCTTTTTGCCTTTTGTGATTGCCTTGGCCACAGAGGCCGTTGCTGTGCTTTTGTCTTTGACCACTGCTCCGTTGCCCTCCACAGTGGAATTGTTGGCAAAATTGTGGCTCTGGTCTGTCTGGTAGGAGCCCTCGTCCCGGTTGCGGTACTTGTACATGGCATAGAGGAGGATAAGAATGCAGAGAGCAGCAGCAGCCACGATACCAACCACCATCCCCGTGGTGCTACTGGACTCCCTGATCACCTCCACGGCACCGGGTTGGCTCTTTTCATCGGAGGCTGTGGGGTTGGCTGTGGGCACATGGGGAAAATTGGGGGGGTAAGTTAGTCCTGGTGTGTTTCGGGAGGATGGAGGAGCAGGGGGCAGAAGCACCTGGTCGCGGGTGTTCATTTTGCCTGCAGGGATGTGGAGCTGGTCAGGGTTGGTGGTGGGAACATAAGGAGGTAAGGGGCGGGGTTTCTGGACTCCACCCTCACCAGCGGTGGGAGGTGGAGGAAGGACTGTCCTGTCAGTGACCATGGGGGAGTTATTATTGTAAAAGTCCTCGTCATCTGATTCCGTCATCTCCCCAGAGCCGAAGGCCGAGACCTCCACAGGGTCACCACAGTCCTCCTGGTCCGGGGGGCAGGAAGGGTGAGGAGGGAGTATCAGGGACTCTTTGGTGGTCTCAAGAGGGGATAGGAGAGTCGGGGGAGGAGGGATGACGGGGTAACGGGTGGCGATGGATGGGGGCTCAAGGGAATCCACTGTTATAATAGGCAACACTAATTCACCTCCTAGAAAGGAAACAGAAAAGGTAGGGGATCCTAAATTAGAACAGCATGATAATATGAATTCTGGTTTTAATATGAGCTCATTTAAAATAGAGGCACAATCTGTTCATTATGATGAATATTACTGAGGAATTAGACTAATATTAGCTGGCTTATCAGTGATATCATTTATAGAGATCACAGATTATCCCGATCTATTATACAAAAAGGTATTTACATCAACATTTGGCAAAAACAAATTAAAAACACCATGACGTTGTTCTTGAACGATGTATGCAGCTCTTGATTCTCACATGGAGCCAATGTGTGGGTGTGCAGATTAAGAGCGTTAGTAATATTATAAAAATCTTATGCAATATGGCAAGAACATTAAAGAGCTCACATGTAGACACAAACATACAAGATGACCCATGAAAGGCGGCAGCTGAACGAAGAGCATATAACAAACAGAGCACATGACAAACAAAAGAGCAGGAAATCGAATGTGTGCACATCTGTAGGCAGGGGTTGAGGGGTGACAGGAGAAATCACAGACAGGTTATTTTATGTAGGAATCACATGTGGAATTATTATTATGGCTTGCTGAATAAACAAATAAACAGTGTGTTCTGGATTGTGTTATAGAAAAGTGAGATTTCCATGTCTTTTTATTACAAAGCCGGTGTAGTTGCTATATACAGTATTGTACTGTATTAATTTGAAAATATCAAAACACACAATACACTGAGAAATGCACACAGCCCTTATTCACAAACTGTGCCAAGACCCTGCAAAACTAAAGACATTCCATTCAGCCTCACCTGTACTGTCTGTGCTAAATATTAATTAGCAAATGGTAGCATGTTAACATGCTAAATTAAAGGTCCCATATTGTGGAAAGTGTGATTGCTTTTTTTTTGTCTTTTTTGATTCCAAATGCTACATAAATACAGTCAAAGTATCAAAATGCTCTATCCGTGGAGAAATGCACATATTCAGAAACTGAGCCTTCAAACGAGCCATCAGGACTTCCGTAAGGTTGTGATGTCACAACGATACAGTCAATGCCGTCGGACATGCTGGTGGTTGCAAAAAAAACCGGCAGAGCTGATGTGAAAACATGGTGGGCGGTGCTTGCTCAAGCCTATGAGAGCTGACCAATCAAAGTAGACTGGGCATTTCGGGAGGGTTAAAGAGACAGGCACTAAACCGAACATTCAGACAGAGGGTGAATAGAGGTGCTGCAGCAGTGGACAGTATGAAAAAAATAATGTGTTGTTCATTAAAAGGAGCAGTATGAAAGAATTGGGCACCTGTTGAATTCATAATTTTAACAAATAGGGAGCAGCTTATCACCAGAGCAACCACTAACTCATGTTAACTGCAGTTGCTGTTAGCTAGTTAATTTAGCAGTATAGCTAGTTGTCCTATTAGCCTACTCGAGTATGCCCAGACTTGGAGCTCGGAGCGGTGGGGGAGTGTTGATGTTAACACCACTACTAGCACTAGTTGCTGGCGCTAGTGGGTTAGCATCCTAACTTCAGTAGATGTCTCTGTAACACCGTACATAGATGTCTTTTACTGTTAGTAAATGTTCTTCTTTTTTTTTTTAAGGAAAAATCTTACAAATTGCACCTTTGAACATGTTATTATTAAGTAGACACCCAAATTAAAAGTATGAAATTGAGATTGAGTACAATATGGGACCTTTAATCACTATTTGGATAAAGATTCCCAGTTATCTTTAGCTGTAAATAAATTATATATTCACATATGAGCGATCACAGCATGCATTGACATTTTACTTTGATCAGACTGTGACGTCAGAGCGTCACTGTGACATTTTCCTGGTTTAATAAATGTTAAATGAAATGAGTAAAAGAGTGTCTTCTGGTTGTTGAGGAATATTGCAGAGTTTGGTTATTTATGGCCACCAGCTTCTGTCTCATCATTATTTGAGTCACACTTTGTGGGCCAGTCAACAACAAACAATTCTGATAAGGTCATATTAATAATTGAGGCACCCGTAATAAGGCCAGCCTCCTTCTTAAATTCCACGGCTTGTTTCTGTCTCAGCCTGATCTTCTGTCCACTGTCAGCCGCTCTTAATGACTGCAGTGCACTTCATAAAGATTTTCTTCCAACCAATTTAGTGAGTTAGGACTTAAAAGCTAACATACAGGGTGAATTGATGCTAGCTGAGTCTCCCAAATGAGGACAGCTGTTTGACAGAGCCCCTGAATAAATTAGTGTATGATAGCTGCAGAAACATAAAACTGTTGAGCTGAAAATGTGACACTAATGACGCCCATCTGACGTCAGTGCATTAGGACTGTACTCGGAGTTGAATAAGAAGCTGCACTCCCATCTTTGTTCACCGTGGTTGACCCACCTGTTCCTGGCTCACACTCTTCCAGGTCCTCATCATCACTTGGACACTCGGCCGATGCCACCAAAATATCATCAGAGTTCTGTGGCTGAAAGGAAAATGGAGATTTAAAAAAAAAATGTTTTTATCAAACACACGGTCAACATGTTCTCATTGTCTAGATTTTTTGCTCACTTTGTTTAATGTTTCTGGTTGCTGGCTGACTGTCCTGTTTGAGAGAAAAATGCAGCTCTGTACCACTTTAGTGTTTTTGCTTGGAGCAACACTAGCAAGACTACAAATCCAAAATGTGCCCAAATGCAGCTGCTTTTTATCTTTCACCCCTGTGGCTGGCTTCATGTGTTCATAAACAAAGCACTACTACTGGCAGAGTAAAATTCTCAGTAGGATAAATGTTGTACATGTTTTCAGTTAATTCTATATATTTGCTCCCTGTTTAATTCCTTTATATTATTACCACAAAAGTATAAAACGACTGACTTAATCAGGGCTTCAGCATGTTTAAATTGGATTTTAGGGTGCACAATGGACTACCTGAGCAGAGCGGGGAAAAGATAGTACACTAATGGATTAGTTGGACAAATTGAAAATACAGTGAAGGCAATTTGAGGACAAACTGGACTGGAGAAATGTAATGAAAAATGCACTGTGTATTCTTATTAGGAGAGGCAGGGGGATTTGTCTTTGAAACCTCAGGACTCTAAGAACAACCACTGAAATCCTTCCAAATTGGCAGGTTCGCAGGGATTTGGACAAAAATCAACTCATTTGAAATGGTGGTTGGTGGGTGATGTTTCACCAGGCTGGATGCAGTATTGTGACTTCTCAAAGTGTGAACATCTGTTCCTCAAATTTATTCAATAGAAAGTCTTTTTTTGCATAGCTGCACTTGATCAAAAATAATATTAAAGCATGAATGTCGTTCTCACCTTCGCACACTTGGAAATAAAATGGCTTATATGATGAATTAAAAATCTGAAATGTAGGACCAAATCTGCTAGAATACATGCATTGTTTAATGGATTTAACATTTTATTCTAAAAATGACTGCATATGATATTTTTATATATGTGTGTAATGCATTTGACAATAACAACATCTGGTTTAATGATTTCACTGTGTAAGAATTCTTCTTCTTCATGATACGTGTCGGTGTGTCACATGAATTATTGCTGCAGAGTTTATGTGGTTTGGTTTAATTTCAAGGTTTAACAGTAACTTTCATCATGAATACCAATACAAGAACTGCTTTTATTCTTTAGAGAGTTCATGTTCTGCTCGACCCCTGCACACATCAGACATCAGAGTTCAACTTCCTCTGACACACTGAGCTCTTCAAACATGAATTACCATAACATTTTGGAAAAAGAAGCAGATTTTTATTACTTTACTTTCAATAAAAAGTTTTCAGTTTCAATAAATGGACTGGGGCACCTTTTTCCAAAGTTGGAACCGAAGGATCACATGTCATTTCTGATTGTCCTTGGTTATGTGATCGTGTTCTTTTATTCGCATTGGATGACACAGTAACATCTGTTAGTACAAGTTAAACTTCAAAGTGCAAATAACACACCATAAATGAAAAACCTCCAGTTATAATTCATGTTGTTATTACATATATTTTGTTACTATTAGATTACCAATATATATCTTTTTTGTGTGCTTTTTAAAATGATGCAGGTTAATGATTAAAAAACAAACCTGCAGTGTGGGCAGAATATCAATGTGACATTGGGATTAAATAAGCATGGACGGTTCAGGTGTATTACTTTTTAACTTTTTATTTTGTTGAGGGGAATGCCAAGTGAAGGGATAAAAGGTAAATATCGTTTAAGACCAATTCCTCTCAAATGTTTTCTCATGTATGTTTTTAAAAAAAAAAAGTATTTAATGTATTTTGTTTGCTATGATATGTAATAATAATTCCCTTGATTTATTTTCTATCTGACTGCTTTCAATTTAACGGCATGGCCAAATGACACATAACATTAATGGTTGGATGCGTTTGTATGAAAAAAGATTGTACTTCTTTATTATCTTCTTCGTCTTTAGTTTTTAACACTAACAAGCTATTAACTTTATCATTTGTATTCATTATTTGTAATATTTGGGTCAACACAATGGATTTTTTAAATACTCAATGAAAAACAGAGAATCAATAAATATTAAATTCTTAGGAATGTTCATTAAATATTGCAGAAGATCTCCACAAACCTGCTTAAAGAAACATTAAGCTTAGCTTCAAAATCATTTTGTATGTAATAATAATTGTAATAAGGTGAATGGTGTTTCTGTCACAGCCACTCCGCCCCTCCTCACTTGTTCCTGCACTGTGTAACTTCATCATCTCAAGTTATAAACCAATTAACTTCCAGCTAATGATAAATTATGCTCTCTTTCCTTGATAATCTCTCTGACCTTTGAGATGCTCTCTCTCAAGCTGGGAGAACGCTGCCTGCGGGTGGTGGTGGTAGCCATAGTGGTGGTAGTTTCCATGATTGTGGTGGACATGTCAGACACAGCCAGCGGGGTGGCAGAGGTGGTGTCGGTGGTCACCACGGAGAGCGAGTCCCCGACCAGACGCAGGTTCCCCTCCACCTGTACGCTGGGATCGTTTTCTGCAGCCAGTTTGAGCACCTGGAGGCCGTTGTAGTAGAGCCCTGAAATCTGACCCTGGAAGGGCCGACCTTTGTCATGGCCGCCAATTTTAATGGCCGCCTGGCTGTTAAAGATGGTCAACTGTCTCCCTAAAGCCAGACAGAGACATAGAGATAGAAAGAGGTGGAAAAAGGGAGAGAACAGGCGGAGCAGACATAGAGATGTCACATGGGAGAGCTTGCACAGGAACACCATTTGAACCAGGTGGGTTTTAGTGAACAATAATAGTTTGTAATTTATTTAAAACTTGATTTAGATGTTAACTTTAAAAGGGGAAGGTTAATTAGCAGCAAGTTTATAATTCAGACTTTATACATGCAGGTTACAACCATGAGAGGAGGCTTACAGTCTACATTTAAGCGCCTATTTAAATGTTTTGATTGGACAGAGATAGCAATTTTAAATATCACCGATTTAGCAAACTGTCTGTAGGGAACAAAATAATTTATTTATCTCTTAACTCCAGAACAGGTGGTGCAAAGATGCATATCTTATGTCTTCTTCTCCTTTTTTTCCCACAAAGATGGGCCTGTAATTAAAATGTCTTTCTAAACTTCAGACTGTGTAAAGCTGAATGACAGAAAAACATCCCTCCCTCCACTGACTTCATGAGCCATCAGGCCATCGAAACATGCTCTGCTCTGGGATCCCTCTGGTCCAATTGTTTCACCTCCTGAAAGGGGCAACGATATCTAACGGCACCATTGTCAGCAGCTTCACTGATAAGCCTTGTTACATCAGAGGAGGAGGACTGCAGTAATGGGCCCATCTCAAGAGAATACTTATTAGCAAAGTTAATGGCTGCAAACAGTGATCTACTTTAACAGCCTGTCAGGGCTGTTTTGTCGCAGCAAAAACAAACTTCAGGCTTGAGAGTCTGACGTGGATGTTGTAGTACAAGGCAAAGCAATACAAGGTTGAAGGAAACAAGAAGGGGAGAAGGCGTTATTCTGGTGTGATCAATTAAAAATTTTCAGTTTAAGAAGACAAAGGACCCGCTCCACATGTTAGTTTCACTGGTGTTAATGTAATGTTACACAGCATTTTAATGGTTTTTACTTAGAATAGTTACACACAGTATCTAATTACACACAATGGTTAAGGGGGACGATAGAGGGTTAGACAAGGGTTATGTGTTTTTAGTTAATCGGTTTAAAATATTCGTTAAGGTGCAGCTTTTCCACAAGGTGTAAGGATGACAAAGAATAAACAGCAAGTATGCTTTACCCCACTTGCTTATATTACTTATTTTGAATTCCACTTGAAGCTGTTGTGTGGTCATCAGCCAATTGAAATTCCAATTAAAATGGAGGTAGACGTCTGGGTAACTCGATCCTTGTCACCCTTGTCTTCTGGCACTGCACCTCTCATGGGGAAAGGTTATTTAGTAGTTAATTAATTAATCAATTAATTTTTACCTTTATCGAGTAGCCACTCGTCAACTACCCGACCAAGTCTGTATGGGATTCTTTGTCTAGCAATAGCCAGTCGTTCATTATCATAGTGTCCTTCAAAGAATTTGGAGAGACAGATTAAAGGTTAAAGTCTGCAAGCTGAAAGATCACATGGTTAGAAACAGTGTTATAATGGCCAACAGGTTTAACAAGTTATCAATTTTAACCCAGCTGTGAGTTAAAAGAAACTTGTGCGTTACTTAGTGTTGTCTAGTTATTACGAGTAACAGTGTTAATGCTAATTAGAGTTGTGTTTAGGCTATTTATAATGCTACTCTAGTTAGTGTTATTTATTTAGCTTTTTTTTTTAAGAAAAACATAATCTTAGGTAAACAGCAATTACAGTAAAATGGAAAATAATTTTATGTACTGTATAAAAAGAGGTTAATTCATGTAAACATACAGCAGAAAGAGATATCAGTCACAGAGTGCCAAAGTCTCACCCCACTTCTGTTCCACAACGTATTTTAATAATATACTCAATGTTTTATACTGCAGTTCCCGTGAGACAGCTTGTCAAAAACTCACAGGAGTTTAAAATAACATTGCTGATTATGTCTTTCAAGGATTTCAAACTTTATTAACAAGTCCAGAAGTGGCTGAAGCTCTTCTGTAATTCTGTGGGCTAACAGAACAGAAGCTACTCTCAGGTGGGGGCAGGACTTCAGCTCTCTATTGAACACATGCAAACACAGAAGAATATAACTAATCAAATGAAATCTGCAACGGGAAATATACTGTATGTTACAAACTTCAACAGTATGAAATGGACAATAGGAGAGCCCAGTGAATGTCAAGTGTCATAAATAGCTTTCATTCAGTTTTGCACTTCTGTAGCATTGAAGAGTTTCTATCACCAGCAACACGGTTTCTGCAAAGTTCTGACTTTAAAGCTTCTAAATTCTTGTTGACATTATTTATAATTTACTACATGTGTCGGGTACCTTGTTTTTGTATGTAGAGTTTATTAAGAGCAGGTTCTCTGAAAACATGTTTAACCTGCATATTATGAACGTAAATAAAAAGTGTTGTTGGACATAAGACAGTAATGAATGGATAAAAAGGATTAGGATTATAACGCAACATGGAAAAGGAGGCAGAGTACATGACAGTGTGTGACAGTTATAGTGAAGCTTACCTAGACTATGTTTTTGACTGTAAGCTTTAATATAGAGCCGGTTTAAAAATAAGTGAAGCTGCACATTCATTAAGGCTTTAGAGAGCTGCAGGTACTGCCCTTGTATAGGAGCTGCTGCCTCACTAATGTTGTTCGACATCCATTTAAGGCCAACAGATCAATTATGTGTCTTTACACTCCTATTAAGCTTTAATAGCTTTTTTCCTTCCCTTCAGTGTTTTATATAGGTTCTCGTGCGTGTAAAAGATCTTGGAAGTTAAAAAGGTCAAAGTCTGCAACAACAGAAGCTCCTCCCTCCCACAGAAAACACTGCTCCTGAAATGCTCGTCAGTAGTCCCGCCTTTATTTCCTGTGACTTTGTGACATCACACTACATGATGGAGTCAAACATAATTTATTGCACATAATTTATGTCTAGCGGCTAGTTTGGCATGTAAGAATTGATTTAGCACAGCTGCTCTGTTGTTGTTAGCGGTGTTGGGTCAGGCATGTGTGAGCTGTCCAATCAGAGCAGACTGGGTATTCAGGAGGGGGGCCTTAAAGAGACAGGAGCTAAAAGAAGAAGCAAGCGTCTGGTGTGTTTTTTGAGCACTAAAGCATGTAAACCTGTTCTAGTAGTAAACCAAAATAAAATTATGAACCTGAAAATGAGCTTAATATGTCTCCTTTGATTGTCACCTGTGTGATGTACACTCCCTTTCCCCTTGTTTATGATTAATGCTATTATGCGCGTTAGTTATTCACCATTAGCAATATTTTAAAAACCACTGATGACTGAGTGGGAGCTGACAGAGAATACACACAACACAAATGGCTGTCACTGTTACACAGTTTTGATTTATGTGCAGCCATGGCATGTGTGCATATGTGCGCGTATGTGTGTGTATGTGTGTGCTTTGAGCACCAGCTGGAGGCAGAGAGGGGACTTGGTTGGCTCCCACTACGCCAGCTGGTGCACCTGTTCTAAATAAGGTTAATTGGTTGATTGGTTCAGAACAGGTTAAAGCACAGCCGGTCGTGATCAAATTATTTTTTGGTCTACGTGTATTTTAAGTATCTGTGTGCATAGGTTGGTGCGCTTTAAACTTTTTAGATGGTAAAAACCTGTCTTGTCTTTTTTACCAAGGTGTATCTGTAGATACTTTATGTTTGTTATTTTTGCTTGTCGTAATCTAATTTACATTTAATATTCATGTGCCATGAATGTATTTTAAAGACTAAAATCCATCAAGATAATTTCCAATTATGGAACGGATAAATGTATATGTAGCTAAGGACATGATGACCTAAAACATACAGCAAGATAAGGTAACGTTCCCATCCCCAGGCAGCTTAATTCATTATTATGTTTATGTTAATGTACAGCGTGTTATGTGACAGCATCCGGCTGTTACCTGGATACCACACCTATTATAACATTTAAATGTATAACACATGTCTGGCTTAGTCATTATCGAGCTGAGCCCTTTAACTGACAGAGTACAGTATGAATTCATTCAAATCCATCAATCTTTTTATGTAAAACAGACATCACGGAAAGGTCACCTTCCCATGATGTCTGTGGACAGATGGATATAAATTTAAGCACGTTCACTGCAAAACTGTCAATGTCAACAAGAATGTATCAGCTGAATAAAAAGAGCATATTCACCCTGCTTAGTGAACACCATCTCGTTAGACCAGAGATCAGTAGATTAACATCAAATAGATAAATAGCAGATTAGGCTCATATTTATTTTGAACATCTTTTGGAAACGTCTAGAAAATCCTGCCTGATCCACATATGCCTATCCTTAATATACTCATAAAAAGCCAATTTAAAAGGAAAGATGAGGAAAAAATGCTGCTTTAATTTGCAGTAAATTAAGATCTGTGTCTCATCTGCTACATCCTTTCGCACCTGTCTGCCAAACTGACTGCAAAAACGACAGCTGCTGATGAAAACCCACTCATTGCTACGTATACTTAGCAAGGCAGCTTGAGGCAAATGTATCAATTCCAGATTATAATGTTGTTTAGCCGATATGGCATGTCCAGTTCAGTGTGTGTGGCAACTTAATAGATAGCTGACAGAGCGATGAAATAACTAGATGGGAGAGTTGAATTAAAATACAACACTGGGGAAATTGCCAATCTGTTTTTGTTTTTTGCAAACAGTACATTTCACAACTGCTGCTTCGAAGATTTATGTTTGATAGGCAGACATGCAATCCTTCTCTCTCTCCATGCCTCCTGTCTATATTATCATGTAACCACATAGTTTGTCCCGGCAGTCTTACCTGGTGGATAACGCTCAATGACCGGATGGTTGTCCACCTGGAGAGTGGCATTGCCACCGCTGCGTGTGAAGCGTACAACATGGTACTTGCCGTCATTTACTATGACGGCAGGCTCATCGATGGTGATGTCATCTGTCCCCACATTGAAGATGACACCGATTTTTCCTTGATCCTGCAGGTGAGAAACAGAAAATGAATGTGAGACATCAAACAAAAGTATTTAATTGGAAATATTTCATATCCTATTCACTCAAAATGTCCAGACTATAAAGTTTCCGTATAACTCAGAGTTATCGAGCAAGAAACCTTGTTAAAGAGGTAAAAGCATGTCTGTGTTTAAGTACCCATACTATAAAACTATTTAGTATGCCAGAGAAAGATTTAGTTGTCACAGGGGACGATAAAATAATTAATTGTGGATCGTGATAAAAACACTCACAAGAAGTTGATCGTGGTGAACTTTCATTATCTGTGAATCGAGATAATCATGAATATCCTGACAATAATTGGAAAAGCTGTCTAGTTCGCTAATGTACAGTCCTATTTTGGTTTCCTGATATATTTTGAAACAAAAAAATGTGTGTCCTACCTGTGATGCAATAAAAATATTTGTTTCAAGTGATTCCAGTAAGTTTAAGAGCAATTTTTGCTTTCATTTGAAGTTTTTAGGATATTATTATTATTGGAAAAATATGGTAAATTGCAATTATGTTGGACAGGATAGGACAAGATTGTGACAACATTTTGCATTAATTTTGCTTTTCTGACTATTCTGACCCACAATCCTCTGCGTACGTAAGATACGTCACATTGACGGGCCACAGAGGAAGCACAGACAGATGACAGCTCATTTATCCATGTTCCAAATCACATACTTTTCCTTTTTATCTTACGTTTCGCGCTACAGATGGTGATAGATGTATGAGCAAGAGGGTCAAAGTTCAAGGCAAAATGTTATGACAATTAATAATAATGTCCCAGTTGTACGCATAATGCATCCAACACTACGTACTTTGTAAGGGACGCTGCAGTATGTATAATAAAAAGAAAAGTACGCAATCTGAAATGCAGCACATATCTTTCATGACATGGACAGTATGCTTCTTTAGGGTTCAGCACCATCCCTCCCCCAGCAGCCCGCTCAGGTTTCCTGATGTGGATCACTCTTGACAGAATCCTGCTGCTTCTCTTTTGGTTGACCAACTTCTCTCCCTGTCAGCAACCTCTGCCTGCTCCTGCCAACCTTCCTCAAAGATCAAATCTGCCTCCTAAGCCAGCCTTTGGGTGCCACTAATAAGAAACATTGGAAACAAACCGTGTGGGGTCTCTGTGCCTGTCTGGCCTTTGCACATTCGCCGCCTTGCAGTCTGTCTAAATGCAACACAAGGTCAGGGTGCTAATGTGGTTATAAAAGACACTGTGAGAGTGCACAGAGTACTCTGCTGACTTTCTACAAACTTAGTGTGGTAACCTTTGTTACTATATAGAAAATACAAATAATATATAATATAAAATTCTTACAATGTGGAAGACTCATCAGTACATCACAGTATGACACAGAACATATTGTGTCTGCCTGAAGGTTAGGTGTGGTTGTGAAGGTCGACAATACTTAACTTTAAGTAGGTGATAATGCAACGTGTCTCTCATGACCATAACATTATATTAATCATAAGTGACTTTCAGGCTGTGCAGTTCCCCCCCCCCCCCCGCATTATTTGTCTTCTAAGACTCGGCAGGTTTTTATTCAAACAGCCTCGACTCCAGCAGCTGGTGGCACTACATCACATCTTCAACCAGTGAGGGGATGTAAACAGTGAAATTGGCTCATGTAATGTTTTATTGAAATGAAATGCTGCAGACTTCTGGTCCTGCATGGTACACTGTGTGCACAATATTTACTGGCCTTATAGACATGGTGTAAATATCTACCACAGTGGGTCTTTCATTTAATATGGTTTCCCTGGTTTGACTGTCAGAACCAACTTTCACAGCTTATTCTAGGGCTGCGTGACATGGCCTTAAAATAATTCTGCTATTATCATTATTTTGAAATCTCCTCAAAAGCACTTCAGAAAATCAGATATCACGATATTTTTGACCACATACCTCCATATCTAGATTGCACCAATACTGTAGGGATGATTATTGGTACTTTCACAATACATTATTGCAATTAATTTATGATTAATAATCATTAGCATGTGGATTAAGTGAGAAAAGGGATATATTAGAACAAGTAGAACAGTTTGGTAAGTTCAGAAAATTACATCACTTAATTATAATGTGGCCTTTAAAGCCAGCAAAAGAGAATATTTAAGTAACATCATATTGCGATATCCAAAATCTAAGACGATATCCAATCCCATATCACAAAAACAATATAATATCGACATATTGCCCAGCCCGAGCTCATTTCTCTGCCATTTATTCTCCTTCTATCATTATTTCTATATTGCATTACTGACTCATACCAGGTATTTGAATATGTCGACGGAAATATTTCTTTTCTTGCCTTGATGGAGGCTGCTATTGTGTAATGTAAAACCTGTCTCAGAGCTTTGCGCTCTCCCCTTAATCATATTTAAAATCCCTCTAGAAACCTTTTGAATATGAAATAATTATTCATGCTGACACAGTTGGTGTTAAGTACAGAAGTGTTAAATGTCCTCAGAGACCTTGAACCTCGGTTTTATAATAAGATTTGAAGTTTGAGAAATCAACTTCCAACTTATTTCTATAAAGGAACTCCAAACAGAGTCGTGTTATCTTTTCGAATATTTAAGTCACAGATTTATAACACTTGAATGACAACTGGTAATCAAAAGTCAAAAATAGGGTACAATGTCTTCCTGCTGAGTTACTGATGATAAGTTGTGAGGAAATTAATGATGAGCAGGAAGTGGCAAGGTGTTCTACCTTGTTGTAAAAGAACCCCGGAGTCACATTTCATCATACAAAGTTTAAATTATCACCTTGTTAGTATGTAACAGGCACAACTACAGGGTGGTATGGCCTCAGGTCAAATTCAGCCCTCTGTTGTTTTCTGGAAAACAATGTCTTGAGCAGTCTGCGGGTGAGCTTCATATAACAAAAGATTTACTTCTATTTCACGAACTCACTCTTGGAGCACGATTACAAAAACAGCCCCAAAACACCTTTTGACAGCTGGCAAAGCAACACTGCTACCATCATGTTTCAGTAAACATAAGCTTGGCCTTTCCGGTTCACTTTTTTCTTTTGCAAGCACCTACTTGATGCCCATGTGTTTGGGTATAAAACTAGTCAGGCATATATTCATGAAAATTCTCCAACCTAGCTGTTTTGACATCAAATCAACATTTCCTTGGAGCTTTCACTGTTTCCACCGGGGCTTTCAGCTGCAGCCTCCTCTAATTCATATTACAGGAAAAGGACTGATATTATAATGACATGTTATTATGAGGATTTATCTTTGATGAGATTAAAAAGAAAAAAGACAGAGGCAGAAGGCAATGACAACTGCCACCTGATATAAACATAGCATAGGGTGGACAGAGGAAGACATATATCTCAGTTAATGTCCGTCCGGCTGTCTTTCTCTGTGTTGGATACGGTTACTGAAGCCTTCTCATCAGAGCCAGAGGGGAGTTTATGTCTACAGTGTTGGGAATTGAGAGACTCCTCTTTCTTTTTCCCCACAGGGATGATAAATCTTCACCACACTCGGCATAGTGATAGATGTGTTTGGCTAACATAAAAGGAAGCTAGTAAATAAACACAATCGTAAAACGCCTTTTTAATCCAATTCCTTTCAACAATCCCTTTGTTTTTGCTGGATGGAAATGACAGATCATTATAAATAATAAAAAAAATAAATTCAACTTCAAAATGCTCCATGCGATATAATGTGTGCTGTTTTCTAATTCTTTTGAACTGTTGCACATTTCCCAAATGATCAAAGCCACCTATTTTCCTCAAAAATGAGCCCCATCGAAAAAATGTATCGCAACTGTGGGAAAAAATTCAAAGAGAAGATTCTTTAGCAGTATTTAGCAACTGCAGCATACAGCATCAGATTTGATCGCAGCTTATCTATCATAAAATTGAAATGAAGAAGCCCAGCAAGAAGGCAGGTTGAGCTCTGCCTTTGAAAGTGCCCTCCTGAAAAATGCACATTCATGAGTTTTTCTGTGAAGTGTTTCCCATTCCTACACAGAATGAGGCAGAATATTTATTAAGACTTTTTTCCTGTTCAGAATATAATTTTGGGAGCCAAATTGGTTCAGCCATCGCTCGATTGATGCGCTTGCACATCAAAATGCATAAGAAATCGACTTATGGAATCAGGCTCAGCCGACCCTCAGCAGGTTACTTTATAATTTCATCATCCGCACGTCTTCCTATAGTTCGGAGCTTCTTCAACATTTTTTCTAATTGTCGTCATTTTGCACAATGAATCTTCTGTTTTTGTTTCATCTTTTAGTCACTCATTAAAAGCATGACCCTTTGAAAGTGGGAGCTCCTCTCATGTACTCTCTGGCGAATATGGTGATGGTTTGAGTAATTGGTCTTTGAAGCTTGTGTATGCACCATCCTCCAAGTTGCAGTTTCAGTTAAGCATGTGGCCGTTTTAATGCGGCAATGCTCTGTGCAAGTCGGTGCATTTTGTTGTGTCTGGAGTTATCTGTGATTCAGAATTGCTTGTTTTAATGAAGGAGTTCAAGCACAGACAATCAGCTGCGTCATGTGCAGCTGTAAAAGCTTCATATTTTCTTAATCATCAGTGGATGGATTAGTGGTCGGTCTAATGGCCGTATCTGTTAATCAAGAGCATTTTGAAACACAATAAAAATGTTCTGTTCTACCAGGCCCACATGTATTATAACTCTTCAAAGGTAGTTTCTAAAGGAGACATTTGAACCTTTTCACTGCATTATTCACACCGTTTTGAATGGAAAGCTTGATATCCAAGGAAGTTTTTAAGAAGTGAATTCTGTTCCAAAGCACCGCACCTGAAAGCCCCCAAATCCCTGCAGCACTAAAAAATGTATCATTTGTTTCCTTTCCTATTTTCAACTCTCCCTTGTGGCCAGTGTTATTTTGACCAGCTTCTCTCTGTCTTCACCTAGTTTCTACAGTCTTCTGCTTCTTCAATGGCAAGCAGACAAAGCAAACAGGCATATCTCTTGTGATAAAACGTGGAATTAATGAAATACATAACTGGAACGACAAGAAATGACAACTTGGGTCTCTGCAAAACAAAAAGTGTGATATTAAGAAGCTTAGTTTGAGAAACCAAAAACGGCAACCTCAACACCCTCTGAACTCTTTTTTTATCCCCTCCGCTGAGCAGTAATAAGGTGTCAAAGTAACCAATATGTCAGGGTGCAAGGACTTGGCAGATGCTGGAAAAACATCCTTTCAGCTGGCTTTGCGCGCTTGCAGGCAGCAGTCATCAGCATCAACAATGCATTCACTTGCAACAGTCCAAGGCTGGCAAGGTCAGTTTCACACTTCTCAAATTTGGAATACAATTTAAATAAAAAAGACAGTTTGAAAAACAGTTTGAAAAACATCCAGGGGAGGGTTTTTGTACCAAACATGTCTAGAAACTGAGAAGTCAAAACAGGCACAAACACAAACATTTCTCGTTAATGTTACATGTACGTTTGAGCTCTGAATTTCAAAACTGTTTCTGGATATTAGTATCCATTTCATTATTACCGTAGCTTCTCTCTTTTGAAGGCCACAGTTAACTTTCATTAAACACCAGCTTTGAATAGTGAACACAAGGGTAACTGGATAGGACCGGAAGACACTGTCCAGTGAGCGTGATCACCTTTGATTAATTAAATTTATGTTTTGCACATTTGAACACAAAGCACAAATGATACACACACACACACACACACACACACACACACACACACACACACACACACACACACACACATATATAAATTTTTGGCCTTTTCATGGCTTTATTGGGCAGGACAGCTTAGACCGATGACAGGAAATGGGGTGAGAGAGAGAGGGGATGACAAGCAGCAAAGGACCACAGGTTGGATTTGAACTCTGGGCCGCTGCAGTAACGACACAGCCTCTGTACATATGGGGGGCACGGTCTACCAACTGATCTCCTGGGGTGCCCCTAAACATTTTAAAAAATATATATTTCATAACTTAAATGTTCTGAGTAGATTTGCTCAAAATAAATTGAGAGATATTTGGTTTTAAAAGGTTTTGAAAAAATTTGACATTTCCCAGCCTCATCAGCAAACAACCCAATAGGTTGACTATGAAAGCAGTTTATTACGACCCATTTTTACGTTTCAGGTTAGCCTCGAGATCGAGAGGCTGTAGTAAATATTATGGCGTAGAAGTAACGTAGATATTTTAACCCAAACAAAAATGTACTGGACCTAACCAAGTAGTTTTCTTGAATCAACCTAACCAACGTACAACCAAGGTCCAGTCGGCTTGTGCTGGTACACTGCAACGGTCACGTCGTTTTGGGAGCGGTGATATATGTCATTTTGGGAGTGACTGACAAATGTCATATTCAGTCGTTCTGATGGATTGGAAATAATTCATTAATGTTAAATAAAGAAAATTCAAGAACAGACAAAATCAAAGATAAAGCATGTTCCCTTCCATATGCTTAAAAACTGCCACGCTTGTGCCATGTTGGTGTGCTAACAACAAAGTGTGTGCTAATAAGGATCGAACTCCAGTTGCGATTTTTGTCCTGTGCTTTGACAACAGGTGTGATTTTAATTATTACACCGCTTGCAGACTTCTGACAGAGCTCCCCTCTGGCCTTCATCATAGCACATCTGTCCTGTGGCTACATACTAAAAAGGCTGATTTCCCTCCAGAAAAGACAGTTGCTGGCAGCTGCCGAGGAGTCACTTGACTCCACCGACAGACGCACGTGTTAATCACCAGAAAACATCTCTCAGTTTACCTGCGTCGGCTCTATTGTATCTTCTTTTGGGTGTCATAATTAATCCGTTCCTCTGTTATCTCAATAATTGGACTCAGATGTCATTAATCAGTAAATCATACAAGCTGCGACAAACTCTGTTTGATGTTTTTGTGCTTTTTGTGTTTCATTTTATTCTATCAGGATTGTAGCATCAGTATTCTACCAGCAAGTGTTTTTGTGCTAATAAGACATAGTTTGCACCTTCATCAACATATCGAAGGAGAAATGCAGATATTGTCCTCATTTCGGATAAAACTTAGTCACCATTGTGGTTGTTTCTCTCCAAGTCCATGTATGTAACATTTACATGATTGTTATTAGAATTTTTGTGCTCAAAAACAAAGCTAGTCATCAACTGTTTAATCCCAAACACTGGAATATATAACTACGATGTGGCTGACTGATTTCCTTTGTCATTATGTTGACAATGGTAGAAAATAATATATACATTTGTTATCTTGTGTTTACAGGCAGAGTGGACTGATTTCCACTGTTCCAGTTAGCCCCCCCCCCCTCCCCCGTCACAATGTCCTCGTTTGTATGTTCCTTTTCTGACACTGCATTTAGAATCATAAATATTTAATGTGTCTTTACGTGCATATCACAGAGTGAAACATTGCAAAGCACAACAGGAATGACTATAAGGGTAATTTGTGCCTTATTCTGCAGAGAATGCAGCTCATATCTGTCTTAATAAAAGACTAAATTTCAGATAAATCTGAAAGGAACAAAAATGTATGGGAAAACATACGTAATCAGTACTTTCCCTGTTTTTGATTTGTAAACCAGACAAATATTCAGCTGCTTTGGATCACATAAAAAACACATTAAAATCTTTGAAATGTTTTATCCGTCAGAGCAGAGTGACATGCCAACGTCTTTCAGTGTTTTGTGACATTTCTGCTTAAAGCCCCAAACTCTCAAAACTTCCCATCCTTACTATGTGCAGCTGAAGATAATCTCCGAGCCCATGGGTGCTCTCCACTCGCACCAAGATGGCGTCCTTCTGCTGAGAGCTGAAGCCCACGGCTAAACGGTCGGCTCGGGTGCTCGGCCGCTCGTTGGGGGCCCAGGTGAATGTGATGAGGGCCCCGCCCTTCCCGAAGATATATGTGGTCCCAGCTGGGAAAGGAGACAGAAAGAGAAACAGAAGTCAGGCGCATTAAAGAGGAACTTTTTTGAGCTGTAAATAGGTAGAATTTAGAGAATTAGTAGAACAGTTTTGCTCCAATGTTTATCCAACTAAATCTGGCTTAGTCTGTGCAGCTGGTGTTCAGTTGGAGATGTAGCCGTCTTCAAGGACAACTATTCTAACGTTATTTATTTTTAGTATTTAAAGTGCCATTCCCAGTATGAAGATGAAATCCCTCTCACTAACTCACAGCCAGTCCAACGCTGATTTCCACCCCACTGCTCTGCACCGACTATGTCTTACATTTTTCAGAAATAATGCAGTAGACAGAGAGAAGCCCGAATGAGGAAGGGACATAGAAAAATTTATCAAAGAGGTTGGCTCTCCTCTTAAATCACAGTTAAGTAGCCTCATTTACAAAGTATGATGAAGCTTTACATTCGCAGATGTGAACTAATGGCAATAGTTGAGCATCACAGTTGCATCCTTTATTTTCATTAGTCAACATCACTGTGAACACTATGGACAACCAAAAGTTAGGGCGTAGCTTTGCCCTGAAATTACCTCAGAGAATCAGTGAAACGGCACATCAAGGATGAGACATACAGATTACATTTACAGCTTTGCCTACATGTGATATTAAAAGCAGCATTTCTTTTCTTGTCAGGTCAATGAACACATGATGTCAAACATCATCTACAGCACAATAATTACTAGTAGAGTGCAGCTCAGGCCATATTTTTCTGTCCCAACCCAACTGAGTCTGAGAGAGTGATCAAGCCTGAACCGACGCAGTTCATGAGAGCTGAAGCACTGAGTTTGTGTTACCTTATCATGCAGTTGTTACCATGGTTACACCCTGCCTGTTTACGTCATCACATCATTTCATGTAACCGAAACCCAACCCAGACATCACTTCTAAATTTTACCGACGGCTTTGGGTTGGGTATCCCTGCTCTAATTTCCTGGGATGAGCGAGTTTATTAACTGTATTCATACCCGTTATCATGAGGGGCGGGATTTAATCCAGAGGTGGGTGTTGCTTAAACCAGAAGTGGGCGGGGCTAATCAGAAGGATTTTTCTTCATCGTGAGTACAGATAGACATATTTTACTCAGATAACACTTGTACTCGTACTACCTTCAGATGCTTGACTGTGGTTTCTGATTTATTTCACTGAACATCTAGATATATGGGATACGTAATATTAGCTTTTACTGTGCAATTCACTTCAATATAAAATATGAAAAAGTAAGTGATTAATGTAAAGTGCCGGTTTAAAAACCAGACAAACCAGATTAAAATGAATCCACCTGCTCATACAGTATGTAGCCATAGCGTCTGCTGAAACTTTTATCGTGCACTCAGAAATATCCCTGTCTTCTTAAGATGAATGAGGCCTATAGGTGTTAATTCATCATATACAATTCCAGCTGGAAACACTGAGATACCTGAGAAAATTCGTGCAGTTTAGTGCTAAAATCCATTTGCACATCAGTTTGTAAATCTGACACGTCTTCATGATATGATATGATTTATTCCTAACCTGTCAGACACCTCAGATTGTTGATTAATTATATAAATTAGCTGGGTTTTTTCATCAGTGCAGTGTGAGAATAGAAAAAGCGGGGCTATAAAACACTTTGGGATGTCTGTGCAAATCTTAGTCGTGTCAAATCTAACAGGGTGAATGTTCTTTAAGAGGAGTTTGGATTGCAGGTGCGGTCAGCAACTACAGAGAGAAACTGCTGTCCTCAGATGGAAACAAGACGCATAGTCATTATTATACAAGGTAAAGCAAAAACTACAATTACCTTTAATGGTAGACCACCAATACTTGTTTTTCTGTGCTTGTTTTAACACCTGAAACCGAAGTGTTGTTTTTACAACCGATACTTTTTACCTCTTAAGAGAAGCACAGAGAAACACTTGAGACAAAATTGTAGCCTCAATTTCAACCGTGTACGAACCCTTGAGTACTCTTCTGTTCGGTTTAATGAGCACTCACCACAAGGTTTCTTACTGACAGGAACTAACTGCTGGTTGGATTTCTTAACATTAAACACTTGCTCCAAAGACTTGAGAACACCATGTACTTACTTTGAATTTAATTAAAAGGGCAGGTTCTCCGACAAGTGTTTGTTTCAAACCAAATTATTCCTTACTGAGGTAATCTTAATTAATGTCTGGCATTTGCAGTCAAATGTGAGTCAGTAGCATTAGTTACATCAAGGAGTCTTGATGAATTATTGGTTTCTGTTTTTCACTGAATGTTGTCTGCGTCAGGCCTCCTTGTCTGCTTACCCTTTTAACATTTATGTATCTTCAGATAGATGAACCCATGCATAATCTAATGAATTCAAATAAAACAGCCCTGCGTCAAACTCCACTTGATAATGTGAGTTGTAAGTAGTTCCAAAACAGCGCTACACCAGAAACAATCTCAATAAAAAACCAAACATTAAGCATCCCAGGAGTAATATTAGTTTAAAGGCTATAATACCAATTCATTATACCATACAGCCCTTCATGATTTCTAGCTTTGTTTGCTGTTGTAAAACCAAACATGTCACGATGTGGTCACTCACTGTATTCTGAGACCCAATTTCACACCAGGTCTTATTTCAAATTTCACTACGCAATATAGCCTTAAACACCAATTTAAAAGGACACTAAGACGACTCAAACCTCATGAACTTTTAGCACCCAATTTTGAATGCCTAAAAATTGGTCTTAGATCATTACACACATTACATTTGGGGATGTAGTGCGTAAAAAATGTCACTATTACCAAAACTGGATTTATGTCAGCGTAACTAAACTACTGACAAACAGCAGACAAGAAGGCACATGTGAATCTTTAACATGTTTAATGAGGAAAACGGAATCACATGTAAGATTTATCACACATATGACCTAATTGCACATAATTATAGCATGGTACCAGAGGGCCTCCTGTTTTGTGAAGACTGTATGTTACTGACATTATCTCCCCACCTGTCCTTTAGCAGCCACAATAATAATATAGTTAAGAGCTGTTTTTCCCACTCTCTGCATGTGTAACAAACATAAATACACGTTTTGCAGTTAATCTATAGATGCTTTGTGGCTGACCTTGAATATGACAACCTTTAATTGCTCTTAACCTTCTGTGCCATCACTTAATTCAAATGTCAATACGGTAGATCTCACAGCACGGCTGTTGACTGCTATAGAATTTGTTATTTGTTCAGTTATTCACCTACAGAAAATAGATGTTAAGAAAAATACGACCTCAAATCACTGAGGTGCGGTGAAATCTTTACTTTACAAATTACGGACATTATGGGATAAAAATTACAGACGACCTATGCAATTATTAAAAATTGTTAGAGGTCCAAGGGTAATATAAGTCTGGTGCAATAGTGCAATAGACACATGTAGTTTTCAGACATTTTACATTGGACAAATTCCAAAGATGTAGGCACAAGTGATTTTGAGATGTAAGACATCTCATGCGAAGAAAACCCTTTATCATACCATACGGGATGGATGGCCATGTTAACAACTTGCAAGCCTTAATGTCACCAAGACGGGTTAGAAAAACCTTAGGTATCATACTTGTGGCCTTCACTGTTACAGCTTTTCAGATTTATGCCTCTCAGTTTTTACACCATTATTATATTGTCACTGGAGTACTTATAAAGTCATGTTAACTGCCTTTGTTGAAATCAACCACTGTTTTCTTTTATTCCAATATGTGAGCTGTATATTGAAAATGTATTGCATGGAAAGGTTATAATCCTTAAGTTTTTCATTCAATCAAGCCCTACCAGTTGTTCATGTGAAGACTGCATCGACAGTATATCACCATATCTATTGAATTTGTATCTAAATGCGTGTGCAGAAGTCACATTGCAGGACGTTAATTAACTCAAACACATCATGCTACAACTTTATTTGCTGCTTGATACAAAAGGAAAACTCACAAGCGTCTCAGTTTCCATGACTGATCTATAAGAGACGTCTGTCTCATATTACATAATAAGCCAGATTGGAATTTTGGATACATGGGAGATTGTTGCTTGTGAGTGATCCTACAGTGATTCATTATTTCCAAATAGAGCTCTACAACTCTATCTAGTTCAAATTCCTGTAATTTTTCATATCATAATATATATCACAGAAAACCAAAATATCCTGATAACATGTTTTGTTGTTTTTTCCAATATCGTGCAGCCCTGGCCTGAATACTTTTAACAAGGACATGTGGTTTTGAGCAATTTCCAACACGTATTTTTCCTTTTGTAACACTGTTGAGGGGAAAAAAACTCTTCCAGTGTAAAGAGGTTTTTGCTTGCTTCAGACAGCTAGCATGAACGTGGGAACTGGGTGAAAAAGGTGGGTACATGAAGCCGTGTAATGTGCATCATGAAATACGAAATACCAGTGCACCTGCAGGAAAACATGGCAGCATCTGTCTATAGACAGCAGTAACTCCTGCATTAGTCATAATGTTAAAGCATTTCATTACATCTTCCTGCCTCGCTGCTCTGCCTTCCATCTCTGCTCTTCTCTCTGTAGTAGACCTGCATCAAATAAAGCTGGCAGTAAATCAGTCTTGTTAAGATTATTACTATAAACATCACAGTTCCCTCGTCGAAAGAAGCTCTCCTCTCTCTCTGCCCACTACCTCACGGGAGTGCTCTGCTCTTCTCTCATGGCCATACAATGCATCTGCGCTCAGATAATAGGGCTCCCTTGGAGATTAGCACCGCAAAATATGTTGCAGTATATCACTTCATTATTAGTTGGAAACCTTGATGATTAATTATACTGTACACAGGCATTGTTATACCCTGAGTGCGCACCATATTATGAATGTATATTATGTAGGTGGTGTGACAGCATATTCATGGTAAAAATTGTAAATTGTAAGCATACTAAAGCCCAATTTTTGGTTTAACATATAACAGAGGTCGGCAGAATCATAGAGGGATATATCACACATTCATCTGCTTTTAAGAGGCTCTGTAATGATGTCAATGAAGCTCACAAAGAAACAATGATTGGCCTTCGTGTATTAATGGATCCCCACACAACAAATGTAACAGTATGGATTGTTTGTTTGTGCCAAGATGCACACTACCCACTCAAACATCCTGTCCTTTTAATTTTTTTTCTCTCAGCCAGCTGAATGCGTAAGAGACAAGGCAACATGCTCATAAATACACTGAGGCGCTCGTGATAATATGCACCGCACACAACACTTTAGACGTGAAAGGGTTTAAACGCACCCCCTGAGCTCGCTGCCGTAGAGAATGGGAGAATTCCTGTGGCCTGAGTGAGTGAGACAGTATTAGCTCTCATAATTTTATTAATCATGACTTTTAAGAGGCTGAAAAATGATCATGAATCGAAAAAAATGGCGATTAGTATCAGCTGAAACATTAGAAACAAAAAGCAGTATAACAGCTAGAAAAGTACTCATACTCCGATAGCCATTTCAAACATTTTTGGTGATTACGAACTCCACTGGCTGAGAACATGTTTTTTATACTTGAGTGCACCTGTAATTGTATGTGGACGATTTTCACGGGGAAAAAAACATTTCTAAATGGCACCAGAAGAGCAAAAGAGCAGTGCAGTACAGTATAACTATGGAGACGGTTTGTGCAAGGAAACAAGGGCACTTTACTGGAAAAACAAAGCTGATCGATTAAGAATATAAACCCATATAGATCACGAAACTGTGTGCAGCTCTGGAGAAATGGAGAGTTATGGAGAGATATTAAGTTTGAATTTGTCGTCTGACTTATAGCATCTGAGCCACACTCCTTCCATGGTCTATTAAATACAGCTCAGGGAAATGATGAAAATGAATAGTGCAGGCTGAAGCCTGACAGAGAGGACATATGGTTTTCAAGTTAAAATATGGTGTCCAAGTTAGAAAGTGTCATCATATAGTTAGTAAAGGGGACGCAGACTTTGGGCATCAAATCAATTGAATTTGATCAGTTACCATACTGAAAGTCTTGTGAATCTTAAATAACTGCACACGCAGCTGGCACACGCAGACTTCAGCAGTATTATGGTTGGATTGCTGTTTCTGCTCCCATCAGCAAGATGTATCTAGACTGTCAGTTCTCAAATTGAACGTCTGCAGCTCTGAGTGCCTGAAACGACCCCCTTCTCCTGTAATAATGTTAAGGTTTTCTCCCACTCAACTTTCAGATGACTTGGGTTGTGGTAAAACTGCTCCGACTCAAATGCAATTCTGAAATATTATATTACTCCTTCTTCCTATTGCAGAAGTCACAAAGACATTTCCCATGAATGCACTAGAATAGCTTTTATGACAAGAATTCAATGCCCAAGGTTTTCTTGGGCATTATACTCGCGGCCTTCACTTATACAGCTTTTCAGGTTTATGTCTCTCAGTTTATACACCGTTATTATATTGTCACTGGAAAACCTATAGTCATGTCCACTGCCTTTGTTAAAATCCAAGGCAGGTGAATTCAAATTATTTTATTACAATATGTGAGCTGTCATTGTATTAGCACCAAAGAACTGTATATTGAAACTGTATTGCATGCTATTTACAGTTGGCACTTTTCCTGCAATAATGTGTAATGATAATAATAATGTAATGATTCAAAGTGTTTCGCTCAATATATAGTGGTTTTCTTTGTTAGTGGGGGAGTCCCCCATTCTTGTCCTGGATTAGAATTGCCTTCACATGCCAAGGAATTCACAGGAAATGATGCAAAACGTAATCCAGTGTGATTTGATCTCAATTTATGTCAACCTCATAGTTTACTGTTCACTCTCTTAATGCTGCATCAGAGCTGTATTTAAGTGGAAATAAATTTGTATAAAGCCTTTTGAAATAAAGAGAAATCTGCAGGTATGAGGTCAGAAACAAGGGAGCTCACCAGACCTCTGAAGCCCGCTACTCATCACTGCTTGAGGCTAGAAGCTCGAGGCTACATTATCTGCCATTAGCATAGCACGCCCCGCTTCACATTAAAAGCATTCAACTGCCAAAACACAGGGTGGCTTTTATTGTGAAGCAATCAAGTACAAACAAAGCAATGCGAGTTTGTTTGACTGGGCTGTAAACAGATACACCAGATGTTCCTCTGTTGTACTCCTGACAAAGTAACTGCTTAAGGAGTGTTTGCTATGGTGTTAAACTGCACCTGCTACTGCAAAAACAGTAACAACGCCAAATCAGCTAGGACTGAAATCTTTATCTTTAATGATATACAGGGGTCCTTGAATTCAATGACAAATCTGATTTTTGAGATCCCAATATATACAAGCAATACTATCGATTGTATACTATATTATATCTATATCATTGTCTTGTCCCTTCCCTACTAAGTCAAAGCAAAAACAGATCTCTGTTTCGGCCCCATTTCATGACTTTATTTAGTGCAATGGGTGCAGTTTTAGATGTCTGACATGTCAGCAGAGGTTTACAGTACATTATGTTAGAGCTTAAGCTATAATGCACTCTCTGACTTACTGAAAAAAGCATGACTCTGTAACATGCTCATGCTTCTTTAAATAGACCACCATCAACGCCCTCGCTGAGCTGGTGTTCCATGTGTTCTCCATTAAGTAGACCTCATGTCCGTCCTTTACCATTTGTACCAAACCACAAGAAAAAGTTACCTTCAGAATTCATCTGGCACATACAGAAAGTAGTGATGTCCTTTTGTTCCATATGACCTTGTTGAGTATTTCATATATCAGTCACAGGGGACATTTTTCACTATGACAAGTACAGAGGTGAAGGTACCTTTGTGCTTTTACTGAAGTGTGATTTTAACTTGCAAAGGTTTAATTTCACAATGCAGTATTTGTACCATTTGCAAAGAATGCAGCCTCTTGCATTTCTTTTGTGTCCCACTTTATCTTTTATCTATTACAGTTAATGCTTTCTTCTCTTCAGTTCACATTTTCATTCTCCTGTTTGTTCTGCTTTGCTGCAGATCTAGAGCAGAGCAGCGGTTATCTTGGTCTCTGATTTCGCCTCCAACGTGCCATCCCTTGCCTTGTCCACTTGTTTCACCCTTAGTGTCTTGGCAAGAACACGAAATGACAAGTGCGATCGACACGTCTGTATTCATTTACAGAGCGGCAACGAAGATGATGGTGATATGATAATATCAGTTGTAAAATTCACAAAGCAGCGTCTGAACAAAACATGAATTCTGTGGGAGAGGCTTTCTGTTGTTAAATTTGTTTTTTACTGCTTGTGAGTGTGTGTATGGAGTACATGTATCATCCTGGAGGGTAATGTAATATGTGACCTAGAGGAAATGGAGCCCTCTCTGATAGACCTTTTGATGCCCCTGTCCGTTCGCTTTCCCTTTCTACAGCTCTTGTAGCAGGAAAAAAACACTGTGTTACGTCCGACTGCAGTGAGACAATAGACAAAGCTTTTTTAAAACACCAAATGCATCAATCTAAGGATAACATGCTTCCTCTACAATCCAGTCTTTGAATATTGAATAGTGCTCAAAGATATCATCTTTTAAAGAAGCTCACTAAGCCTATTTCCTGCACTTGAGACATCTCTCTGGAAGCATGAACTGCACACTGCCTGGCCACAGCCAGACAGTTCTTACACCAACATGGGGACCCTGGAGAATGAAGCGCCACAGATTTTTCACGGAGTGTGTTGAACATGCGGGTGTGTTGGGAGCACGATGAGGGGTCAGCTACAGTGCAGTCTTTCTTGCTTTTCAGTCGAGAGCATTCAAGGTCTTTGGCATCAAGGGCCATGTTATTGGCTAGCACTCTCTCAGCGTAGTGATTGAAGGTTTAGTTCAACAAAACACTGCATAAAACCTGGTCTGAAACAACACTGTATTTAAGAAGCATGTCAACAACTGGCTGTGGATAGCTGGAAAAAAAGAAAGAAAAAAAATCCCTCCCAGTTATCATGGCACTGCAGGGTCGGAGGATGAACTGAGGAAGACAGTAAGCATGTTAGTTACATAATATGTCTCAAGTTGGGATTTGGTTTCCCCTGATATCAGAAATCCTTCAGTCACTGTGTTAACATTCTTAATAATGTCCTTTTAATATCTGGTGCACTCATGCAGGGTATTTTGTTTGACACATGGAAACCTAATTTCGTCGCAGATACAATGCCTAAATTGTAAAGACCATCGTTCAATGAAAAGCTGCAGGTTTTGTGATCAGGTAAGCTGATGTACTGAGGTTCAGCTGAACAAACAAAGCTATGCAGACAGAGTAGAAAATTAAATCTGAAATGACATCAATGAAGAATTTTGAAGCAATTATCTTGATGTATGTTGCCACTGCAGCCATTTTCCCATCGAACTATCAAACAAATTTCGAGCTACAATGAACTCAAAATGATGAAATGCAAAACTGGGGCCTTTTCATCAGATAGTTTGATGTGGATGCAGACATAAGAGGATTTTCATCAGACATCTTATAAAGCGATTATAATTTCTACATGAAAGTAAAGGTGTCTTATGTCATTATGTTGTAAGAATAACAAGTAAAAAAGTTTACTTCTCTAAATTCTCATGCGCCAACTTATGGCCACTGAGTTATTAGAAGTGTCTTGTATTTGGAGGGAAGAGTATTTATGATATTTTCTTTATTTTCAAGTTGCAGCAGTAATTAATGAGCAAATGTGTTTGAGTTGCACTTTATTGTTAAAAGGCTAGGGCTTCAACAATAAATTATTCATATTTATTTGGATTTTTTTCTAATTGATTCCTTGTTTAGTCAGTAAAATACCAGAAAATAGGGAAAAATGGTTATTTCAGTTTCCCAGAATCCATTGGGATGTCTTCAAAATGCTTGTTTTGTTGTTTGTTTTTGTAACAAGCCAAAGCCAGGGGTGGAAGTAACTAATTACAACTACAAGACTGTAATTTTACTCAGCTTTCTTATCACACCATGTTATCAACTCAGTTACATTTAAAATCATATTTGAGTTCATTTTGAAATAAAATCTAAACCGTTCTTTAGCCAATAAGGCTATCCGATTGCAAACGAGCCAATGAAAACCCTGACATATGGACAAAAACCACAATAGTCTCTAGCAGGCCCAGGTTTGGAGAGGTGACCACGGCCACTGAGCAGAACAGGACAAGAGTTGGGAGTAATTTGGACTGAAGATGTGGAGAAACAGAAACCCCTTTGATTGAATCCCTGCTATTTATGATGTATTAAACATGAACCGTTTAAAAGTAACTAACATTCTGAGTAGCCTTTGAGAAGGGTTACCTTTAATATCTGTAGTTTGACTTGTAATTGAGTAACAGTTCAGTAATGTAACTGTACTCGTACCTGAGTAGATTTTCCGTACTCTTTTCCACCACTGTCCAAAACCAAAACAGATTGTTTTTCACAGACACTCAAAAAATCAACAACACTTCACATCGGAGCAGCTGGAATCAGACAATCTTCTGCCTTTTTGTTTAAAATCACTTCAATGATTAATCAACAATGAAAATAACTTGCTGGCGACTCAATTAAGTGACTAATCATTATTACTCTGAAGAACTGGCATTCGTTCACAACCTGTGATTAACAGCTTATTCCCTGGCGGCTGATCCTGCCACATGACTTGGTACTTCGACGACTCTTCACAGACGAACTGAGATCATTTTGTCCTCATTAGTCAAACCTGTCTGTGTTTGAGTGTCTCTGTGTGTGCCACATACTGTAAGCCGTGTAGTGTAACAATACATGCAATAACCTGTGTTTAGGATGAGGCGTGTGAGGCATTGCAGCAGGGTAGGTGGCCTATAAATAGCCATAGCCCAGGGGCCTCCAGAAGACTTTGGCTAGCCTTGACACACACACACGCAAATCTGTTATATTAAAACAAGTGTCCAGTATTACAGTTCAGTTGAGATAATTTTGTGGGAAAATGGGTGCAGGTAAATGCAAAAAAAAACCCCATTTTTTTTTTTTTATGGTTTATGCTTCTGTGACATTGGTTACATAACCATTGTGTCAATAAGTGCTAACCTGCATATGCATTCTACACAGCGTATCATGGCACTGTGGACATGACTTGTAAATCAGAAGGACTGTCTCTATCATTTATGTTGCAGTAAATTGAATTTCTTGCACTGAAGCACATACTTCAGAACAACCTACAGTACAAAATCTACAATGGAGGTAATTGAAAATTTATCAGTGAGTTCTTTGAAGTGTTTTTTTTTTTTATGGGCTGGTTTGATCACAGGCTGTGCTGTGGCTGTAAAAGCCTGGTCCAGAATGATATGGCTATAATAGCGCAGATGTAATTCATCACATTTCTGGCCCTTTTGCAACTGACAAAACTGCTGCGGTGAAAAAGACACTACAAATCCGTCGGGCCTCCTTTTATAGGACATAAAAGTGAGTCTTAGGACAGGAATTTCAAAGTGCTATATAAAAGGGAGCACTGGCTCTGGTGTCAGCGCTTTGAAGGAGCCAATTTAAGCAGCGTAGCCAATTTGATGTAGATTATTGAGGATAGGTCAATACCTCATATCACTCAGATGAAGATGTTGTTCTCTATCTTATGAAATTGCACAGAACAGATTATCAAGACAGATTTTTATATCACGTTGGAAAAATTGTTGCCATAAATCCTGTTAGGACTGCCCTATATTCCGAGGAAAACCAAAGAGATTGGCTTTGTACATTTAATCTCTTTATGTGTGTTGTGACGCCCCACTAATTACAGTGAACTGTAGAAATCACCTTTGACACAAAACCGGCTCCATTACAGGGAGTTCATTATGCTGCTTAAACAAACAAGAACCTCATAGAAAAAGATAAAGAGATTTGCAATGATGATTCACTACGCCATTGATGTGTATTTGCAGTATAACAAACGCACACACACACACAGATATACAATGGTGCTGTAGCATCTATAACAGCAACATGGGGAAAGGGCAACCACTGCTGATACTGATGGGTAGATAAAGAGGGTTTAATGGTGCACAGAGGATGCAGCAAATCCATAGATGGTAAAGGATCCATCTCACAAGAGAGCCGCCAGTGGTGCCACCAACATATGGGAACAATTAAACCATTTTTTCCTCTAAAACACCAAAATCTACTCAATCACAGCAAAACAATGCATTAGTGAGGCAACACACTGCAAGTTGAGATTGTTGGAGGGAAATGTCTTACCATGGCCCCCTCTGGTAAGAAAAGGCATCCTGTTGATGGCAATAGGAACAGTGCCATGCTTATTGTGAAAATGGTGGACATGGTGCGTGGTGCTGAGGCTAGAAGACACACGTGCTGTTCCAGTCTGGATGGGCAGTAAGGTAAGCAAGGTGAACCAGAAGGCTAGTCTGGAGCAATAACTTAGGCCCATGCCTATGCTAAAGCGTGACCAGCTGCTCCTCTGTCCGAGCGCAGGGTTGGCTGCAAAGAGTCCACCCATGTATATTAGATCCACATGGGCCCAGTATAGACAACTTGGTCGAGGTTTGACATCTGACAGTTCAACTTGAAGACCACAGGGCATCTCAGTGACAATCTGGGCCCATTTCTTGTATAACCCCCTAGTTAGGGAGTCAGTAGATGAATCAAAATATCCTTTAAGTTTGTGAGAAAAAATAACCAAAGATAGATTTCAAGAAAGCAGTCAAAATCCAATTAATGTCCTTGCAGAAGAAACTGACAAGCAACCAACTTATCTGTTTTTGGTTAACATTTTGCCATGACAAGATGTCTTCTGCACAGAAAAGCCAGTGTTAAAACCTCACTGAAAACCATCCCAGAGCACATTCTTCAGAAAGTGAGCCGAGTGCTTCCAAAAACGCAGAAAGACACACATCCAAATAAAGAATGGAGATGGATCCACCCGTAACTTCAAACAGGCATGTTGCTCAATCATGATATTTAGGCATGAAAAGTGGCAGGACGGAGCTTCATGTGACAAGAATTCTGAGGAGAGTCTCCATCGCCCACAGGTAGAGCTTGGGGGCAGCTGAGCCTGCCCACTGAGAAGAGTGCCCCTCCACCGCGGCAGAAAACACAACACGCTTCTGTGGGAAACCGGATCATTTCATCAAGCAAAAAAAGAGGACAAGGAGATTTAAAAAATATGCGCAAGTGAAGATGCAGCGATGAAGGTTGATGCAGGAACCAGCGCTTTTGTTCCCCTTTAGCCAGGGAAAGGGAAGAGAACAGATAGGGAGGGGGAGAGAGAGAGAGAGAGACTGAGAGAGAGGAGGAGGAGGAGGAGGAGGAGGAGGGGGGGTGGGAGAGAGGGAGCAGTATCTGCAGCAGCACGGTAAAGGAGAAAATCCAGAAAAATAAATAAATAATTTCTCAGTAGCTCCTTTTTCAGTCTCTCACAGACGCAGCAAATCCAGCGAACGGTAACCTCTGGCGTGGCAGAGATCCACCAGAATGCAGCCGTATAGCGCAACTGTGTCGATTATAAATGAACGTACGATCCGTCTCTCTCGCGCTCCACCTGCTCAGTCTCATGCAGCACAGACTACTGCTGCATTCTCCTCTCAACGCTGCTCCTTTTTCCTTTATCCTCTCCCGTTGCCTTTCCCAGATCTGGCGTGCTGCCTCTGACTGAGGACGCCTAACGTGACTGCTGCGCGTGTCTGTCTCCGGAGGAGGGCAGGTGATTCTCCTCAGAAGAGACGGCACAGACTGAGATGTTGCCTTGGACTGCTGCAGCAAAAATTATGCTAATTAAAAAGCACCGTCGTATCATAATGAATCCAGGATGGGTGACATTCCAGGACAGAGTGGAGCCCGGCAAAAATAACCTTGGCTTGGAGTTGTGGTTTAATGGACGCAAGATAAAGGAGCCCTTTCTGAAGGCTTAGCTACTGTAGTCAGAGGCTCTGATCCAGCGAGGCACAGCATGTGCCTCTGTGTGTGTTTGTGTGCGTGTGTGTGCGTCTGAGAAAGAGAGTCTGTGAGCAAATGAGTGAGGAGGGAGTGGGGAAGCTGGGAGAAAGGGTGGAGGGTGGGTGAGCGATAGCAGGCGGGAGGGAGAGACAGGAAGAGACAGCGAAAGAGAAAACAGGCAGCCACGGCGCAACACACAGGGAAATAGCGAGGCAAGAAAATGGGCTGTGTGAATAAATACATGCTAGAGATTCACAGCGCGCTGGCTTGCAGGTCCTGGCAGTAACACGTAGGAATCATACTGCAGAGGAGGAGCCTGATTTAGGTGAGCTGTCAGAGCTGTTACAGAGTGAACACAGGGGTATTGGTATGGACGTGCTCCTAACATAAAGACTGGAGAATGATAGAAACACAAACACCTGTCATCATGATAGAACATGGATCAGCACCTCAGGCTGAGGTGTATAATCCATTTTGAGGACATCAAGATCTTGCCCAATCCCAAGCCCCTGCCATTCAATGCACTGCCATACCTTTTCACACTAAAAAAAAAATCAATTTCCTCCAATCCTCTCTGCCCGATGTTCTAACCTCATATCTGTATACAAGTCACCCCTCGGTAAGAGAGCTCAGTGGCTCTCTGCTCTCATGCTGCTTAACCATGCAGAACTTATTCCTGGCTATGACTGATCTGAGTTCAGAGGTATTCTGACAGTTTCAGAGCTGCTCAGGGTTTTTTATTTTGGTGTGGGGAAATGTGATGCTAAGATGAATTGGAATATATTGACACTTGAGAGGAGGAACACATTACCGGGGAATGGAGAGACAAAGTGGGGAGGGATTGGAGGTAGAGGAGATGGAGCCAAACGGGAGAAACAGAGAGTGAGAGACTGCAGGGGAGAAGTAAAGGGAGAGGAAGGGAGACTGCAGCGATATCAGCTAAATCACGGTCGATAGAGATATCAGCTGGGATTGCCTAGTCGGTTGAAAGGACACGCATGGAAACAGGAGGACAGAGGCAAGCCATGCAGCACCACCTCTCATAGTGACAAGAAGTCGACGCAGGCCATTACTCAAACAGGGGAGGGGGTGGCAGGGTAGGGGGGGTTGGGGCGGTGTGGGGGAGCGAGGCTGATTGAACAAAAAGAACAGAGGAGGGGTGAGTGCATAACACTCTGGAATGGCAAGTGCCCTAACAGCATGTAGGCATTCATCTGTTGGTATTATGAACATAAATAAATTGAAACTGGCTGCAGATTTCCTGTTTTCCACATCGGTCTTTCAATATGAGTCACAGGAAGATTGAAGTCCTTTATGTGTATCCTCTATCCTCTGTATGTTACTGTGTACATCGTAACGTTGGGAAGTGCGTGCCAGCTCAATGAAACAGACAATGGCGATGATGCAAGGCACTGCCTGGCTATAACGTGTTCTGTAGACACATTTACAGTAATGATTATTTGGTGTGTCGACGCAATGACGACCACGTTGAATAATCCTCTGACGACGTGAGAGGAAGAGTCAAAGCTTCGGCCATTCTCACAAATCATCTTAATGTTTCAAATTTCTAAAAAAGCAGTATTTCTTTCCCAGTAAGTGTGAGGACCGGGTGCGAGAAGTTGGGGAGGGATGATTTATAGCCAGTGACTTGAACTGTCAGGCTCTCCAGCATGTGAGCATCTTTCGAGGCGGTGATGATATCTTGGTGAGAGCTGTCTAGAATGAAAGGCTTGCATTAATCAATTTACGTGCTTGAGGGTTGCTCAACATGATGAAAGCCATGCTATCTGGACAACAAGACGAGGGGGGAGGCTGGGCGGTTGTAACCTTGTGTTGTCCTTGGTTATTTAATAACACGGGCTTCCCACGCGACTCTGCCCATTAGCACACACCTAAACACACCTCATCGGATGCACATCATTCTCTCATTACATGAATGATGATATATTTGATGATGAGCCTTTTTCTAATCAATCAAATTGGCTTCTCTCAGATTCTGAAAAAGGAACGACTGTCCTACATCTGCTGCTTCTGCGGTTTCAGCCCATTGATTTGCATTTTTATATTTTCCTACAGGCTATTTTAAACCTATTTCTCCTGTTATAGAGCAGTTTGGCAGATCTCTACGCATTTACATAATCAAATTATTTTTGCACACATGGAATAACATATAGTATACACACCATGAACAGAAGATGTTTAAACTTATTTGTAGCGAAATTACAAGGCGAGGGGCCTGCAAACTTGCAAATGACATGATGAGAGACGACGTGCACGGTGTCTTAAAGACTTGAGAAACCTAAATGCGCACTGTTTGTTCTCAGGAGGATTTGTGCGAGAAGATTTTTCACAGACATCCAGTCTTGCCCCAGGGGGTAAAGTAGCAGGATTAATCATAGCACTTTCAGATTAATTACTCATAATGCGAGCATACTCTGAAAGGCATGGCCTGCAGTTGTGATGTTTGGTTGATTTCATTAGGCTAAAAATGAAAAACACCTAAAATAAGCCTGGCTTAGATGGTGCAAAGGAAAGGAGAGAGAGTGGAAAATAAGAGGGCATGGAAATGCACAACGGTTCCACCAACAGATAGAAGAATATGCATTAACTGTATAGCTGGCAGAATCAGCAGATACAGATCTGGCAGCATCAGAGCAGAAGCTGAAAAAGAACTGCTCACTTATTCCATTGTTTTTTTTCCCATTTATTATTTTGTGAGCTGACATCCATTGTTAAAATATCGGAGAAGCACAAATGCTAAAGGTCAGCCACATCCACACAAGGTCCAGAGTTCATTGGTTCAAGGAGTGCCTCTGAATGCACAGTCTTACCCACACACATTTTTTTCCTCCTGATTCACACCTTGATTAAACATGATTTTCCGCTTTTTTTTTTAAGCAGCTCTGGTGTCTTGGCAGACTGTGTGCACTCTCGGCTGAAAAGACACTGCATGTGACAGTAGGTTGCATATTGTTGGCTGCACATGTCGCAGGCAAAAATAGATTCCATTTGCTTGTTTAGCTGAGCTTACTAGCCCCAGCACGTCTCCTGGAAAGGAAGAGGAGCAGCGATGCTTACAATGTGGAGAAAGGGCAGCAGCCTCTTCAATCTGAAAAGTCCTAAATCTTGTGCTTTGGATTGATGTAAAAGACATGAGTGTGAGAGGAGCAGCTTCAACCGTCTACCACCCCCTCATCCACGGTCGGAGCATGGCCTTCAAAATTAAAAACCCGAGAAGGCAGTGGGCCGTTACCACAGAGGACGATACAATTTTTGCTTGGCTGAGGTGTTTTCCCTCTTCACTCTGGAGCCCAATTTTGATGATGGGTCTGAAAACGCATCAGCAGGATAGTTATCCATAGAGGAGGCCCTGTCTTTGTTATTGGCCTGTGTACCTGTCTTGCTCATTATATCAACATTAGAGACATGACGGATTTCACTGTTGCTGTGACTGCAAAATGTGACGGACATTTTGTGCCGTGTTCAACAACTTAACCTCTTTACAAGACCCTTAAAATATTTAATTAGCGAGCTTTACAAACCAGCCTCTATACATCTATAATTATATAATACATTTAGGGCTTGTTAAATCATCTGCCAGTTAAGAACTGGTCTGTTTGTTTTGCACACTTTGGATTTTTAAAGGGAGTTCTCTGTGCCTTTTGCTGTATATCCACCTTATCCAGGACCTTGGCTTCATTTTCTGTTTGGCAGAAAATGGGCCCGGAGTTCTTGCCTTTTTAATGTCTTTCTAGTAACTAGTTTCCTAGCAGGATACTACTCAATGATACTTCATGAATTAATGATTTCCTTCATTAATGATTATGTGTGATATCCTCACACTAGATATTTCAGAAATCAGTAGGTCAGCCATCAGTGTGAAAAGCTGCGCTGCCATCTCATCTTAATGAAACTGATAAAACTGGTTTTGGTTGCCACGGTCGATTAAATGAAAGTTCAACCAAAATGTAAATGAGTTGACTAAGCTAATTTATACCTTTATTACCTTCAGTGTGTTTGACTCGGTCAAAAATCTTTAACTTGTTCATAATTCAGCAGACAGCTTTTTAACTAAGATCAGATCATCTGCTCATCATACTGTTTATTTGATTACAAGAGTCCACTTATCACTTTCAAGGGACTGCACACAATGTGCTGTACCAGCATGTACTGTGGGAGCCCTGAATCCTCAAACTACTGCAAGGTGTCTGTTATAATGTAAGCAGCTTCTCAGCTTCAACCCCCTTAAGCAAACTGAAAACTGGCCATAGCAGCTATAGCCTCAAAGCTTTGTCATAAATTGCCTTATCATGACTGACTGGTTGAACTGTGATTTACCAGCCAGGACAGCGTGACTCATCTTGTTTTCACCTTGTACATCCGTATATGTGTGGGTGCGGGTGTGTCATAATGTCAAAATGTTGTCAGAGAGAGACGTATTGTAGCTGGTACCACTACAGAAGTGGTTTTGAGTACTCTGCCAGTGTTTATACGTCGGTCTGTCTGTGCTTAGATTTTGTCAGCGTGATAGTGTCACAACTGTGCATGATGCAGTTCTGAAACTTTACAGGGTTCCAGTTGAGATCAAAATGAAAAAGAAGGGTATGGACCTTGGAAGTACTGTAAGCACTAACAGAGGTTCAGATGAAGGTGTCAAAGTCAGAATCGGAGTATCTTGCAGAACATATAAAAGGCTAGGGACATAACAACACTGTGTAAACTGTCTCGATTTATGGATCCGACGATCATGGTGGACTACAAAGACCACGTCAAAGAAAGTCCAAGTGTTGTCTATTGCGGTCATGGAAGACCAAGGCATACTTGGAGGAGAGAGGTGAAGGCAGAGATGAGGCAGACTAGAGAAGATTGGTCTAAAATCATGTACAATGAAAACAAGCAACTGAGTGCCCATGCTCCATCTTGGAGTGAAACGACTATGAGAAATGGCGGTGGGAGTGGTCCAAGCAAGGGCATTGAAGATAGGGTGGTAGTAAGTAGGAAAGGGGCCATTTGACCCCCACTTTACACCCCAGGCAAACAACTGTTTTAATTGGCGGTCTCCGATCCTAGTTTCAATCATTCCCACCCACATGAGGAAAAACTACTCTGTGTCAGATTTATTCAACATGCCTTCCCATCCCATATAGTTTATATGTGCTTTGCTGAAATATTCATTTGTTTTATTCAATTAATGCAGAACATTAAACATGGCACAGTTCTGCTGTTTCCTCCTTTTATTTCATGTCATGTGTCATTGAACCATACACACTGATTTGGTGTCGCAGCTGGGGTGATTCAGTCGCAAGTTGGTCCATAGTTTCTATTATAACTTGTCTTTTTTATTTTTTTTATTCTGCCAAGGTTACACTAGTCCAGTTTGGTGTTCGCAGGATATCTCAAGAACCTGGAACAGATTTCAATGGAATTCTGTGAAAAGAAAGGAACAAGTGAGGCTGTACACGATGTTCCTTTTGATATTTTGCTGAAATAATTACATTTGGAGACTTAGGAACACGTGGTGGGTCTTGGGTTATTATTTCATTACTGTAATTGGACAGTGGAGGAGCACAGAGAGAAAGATTTCACACAGACTCTGTCATGTGTGCCTGAAATCATTCCTTCATTGTTAGACTACAAAAAAACGTAATGTACATGCAGCCATTGACACAAATCACAGATGGTAAACGCTGTGCAATAGGTAGTAAATAGGGATTGATTTTGGACACAGCCCTACGGTGCTTTTCAATATTCATTTGCCATGGTACCCTTCACTTACCCTCAGCACTTCATATTATGTGGCACCATACGTTATGTGAGTGGAGGCCAAAATGTGCCACGGGGGGAAGGTGGAAGGTCCAAAGGGGTTCAAAATGGAACTGTCCTGCCCTCATCTGCAGACTCCATGAATACTATTCAATGATAACTTATGGAGTAAAAAAAGTTTGCACAGCAGCCACTGTGAATCAGTGTTTTCACTAATAATACAAATAAATGAAATATTGCACTTAACTTGGCGGTGGGCATTCCCCCCAAGTAGAGGTAATAAGGGGAATTAAACAGTGGCTTGTAAAACCACTAATGAAATGCACCACCAGTCTCACTGTGTGTTTCTCCCTACGGTGCTGAAGCTTTCAAAGCTGGTCCCTTTGCCTCAGCCTCATTCTAGCCACCACACCCTCACCTTGTTTACACCACACCGTTTGCCTGAACTTGGCAAAAATTAAGAGCTATTGTGAAGTGAACATGAATCTCTCTAACCGTATTTTAACACTCAAACAACCACACAAAATACCAGAGCAACCACCTATAAACATGTGTAAATACCCTAAAAAACATGCTGAAGATTCGTTTGCAACAAACAATCATACCCCACCAGACACCCACAATACCACTGCTGACTGTTTAAGCACTTCTCATCTCATCTCATCTCATCTCATCTCATCCCGTCAAAAATAGGCTTTTGACTACTTTCCCATTGCCGGGAGATGAGTTTGCCTTTCTGTTGTTTTTCCTTGTGTGTCACATTCATCATCACGAACGCAGACTGCATCAGTCTGCATCCAAAAGATGTTAAAACTTGTTTTGATCAAAACGTTTTTTTTTTTTTTTTCGAAACTGATAGATGCTAAGGAGTGAGACATCTCGCTACTTTCTCATCTCTGTTGCAAATGTAAAGTACCGATCAGTCTGTTACTTTTCAGTTACTTTATTAATATCTTTGACTTAAACATACAGTATGTGACTTCTCCGGCTAGGGGGCTCTCTATCAACACAAAACAAAACAAAACATGTTTGCTAAGTGTTGTGTGGAGGTGCTGGGTGGAGTGGGGGGAGGAGTAGCTACTCAGCTACTTGGAGCGCAGTCACACTAGGCCATCTGTACCGTGCCCAAGCACATTTGACCCCCAAAGTCCAGTTGTTTGACTAAGGTGAGCACTCCGTACTGTGCTCAAGCACGGTACACTTCCATGGCACTCACACTCGGCCAAATTGCTCCGTACTGTGTCGAAGCACGATTGTCCCTCCTCCCCAGGCCCCTGCTGGCCTGCACTCACACCCAGCCACCCACCCTCTTGTACATACGTCATCAGGTCGTAATATGACACACACATGACTGTACGTCATCATAAAGCGTCCTTTGAGTTTACAAGAAGCGCGGTTGCAGCACAATGGAGAACAACACAGAGGACATGACTGTAACTTCACTGACTTTGTGTCTTATTTTGATTTGTTTTGGTCATAGCCCTCTCACATTCCTGGATTTCTTGATTATGCAAGGCGGCTTCGATTATACGTCATGTCCACGTTGTATACCCATGCTTGTGCTCATGCATGAGCAACCGTACCGTGCCTTAGCACACCACTTCCGACCGTGCCAGGTGCAAGAAAGTGCGCTCACACTGGTCAAACAAACTGGACTTTAGGGGTCAAATGTGCTTGGGCACGGTAAGGATTGCCTAGTGTGAGTGTGCCCTGACTCTCCAAACATGTCATTAAGTTTGAGTATGAAAGTCTTTGGGTCATGGCCTATTACAACACCTTTTTTTTGAGCACTCATGGAGAAGCCAAAAATATATACATACAGTATATACAGGGGTGTTAAACACTTGAATATATGTGATAGTCGACAGCAAAGAAAAAATACATAAACATCTGTGTCTCTAATCAGTTGTAAATATAGTAGACATCCTGGTGTGAAGTGACTCTCACTGCAATGAGCACATATCAGCATGCTGTTATATTCCTCTCTCTAAGGTATGTGAAAGATGCACGCATGAAAATCTTTCAGGCACCAAATATAGCAGCACCATCATTCTTTTGGTTTCAAATTTGTATCTCACTGTTGAGTGTTTCTTTGGATGTGGAACAACCAAATAAAACCAATAAGTCTGTCTATTAACTCAATTGGCTTTGGGATACTAAACAACAATAATTCCCATGGTGTATTGAAGAAATATAGACAAAGAGAGATGACTATATACGTGTCATATGTGTCATTTCTATATCCTTATCTGTTGCATCTGGGGAAAAATGTATCAGGGACAGTATCTCCACTATAGGTAGAAAGGTTAGCAGACATTTTTATTATTCATTGAACATAGAGGAAAGTGAGCGAACAATCTATCAAGACGAATTGGGAGCAAGGAAGAAAATGTAAAGGTTTTCTTTTGCTGAGCATGCAGAGACTGGTGCTTTGTTGTACAATGACCAGAGAGTGAGACAGGAATGGAGGAGGTGACAGAGAGAAGGGGTAGACTGAGGGAAATAAAAAGGCAGTGGATGGAGAGTTTGTTTGTGTGTGAGGGAGATATATAGGAACAGAGAGATCAACAGTGCATTTGCAAAGCATATACTGTATACTGTACATCAAACACAAAGCCCACTTCCTAGGAAAAAATCTGATCCAGCCACATACAATGTTATTCTGTTGTAAATTAACTCGAGCTGGTGTACGAGCGCAGTTGGTGGGGTTGCAAGTCCTGGATGAGGGAGCACTATTGCGCACTGCATGACTGCAGACAAGACTGTAGAATAATGGACAAACTGACAAGACACACTAAGTTTCTACTGAGCCATGAAGGAGGATCCAATTGAGTTATTTTCTTGCAAGAATAATAATAAAACATGATAAATAAGTGGTAATATTGGTCACTTTGGGTGAGTAAGTCACAAAAATACATTAATGTGAAGCACATTGAGTTTATCCCTTCAGTGATATCGGTGCAGTGAGATGTCTGCACAAGAGATACTAAAAGACAACACCCACCCAAGCCGTCTGATCACCTTGCTGCCATCTGACAAAAGATACAGAAGTATCTGTTGCTGTACCACCAGACTACAGAGCGGCTTCATTCCTATGAGGCTCCTCAATTCATCCCCCTAACGCCTTTGTATACGCTTCTAAGTGCTGTATCGTAGGCAACTGGAGGCTTCTTCAGTTCTAACTAACTGGAGGGGAGTTTGCAGGCTTTTAAACTCTGTGTGGGAGTGTCCTTACAGAGTTGTTAAGGACACATGTGATCTCTGAGACTCAGACTTGGTCAAGAATCTGCTGTCCACTTACATCTGAAGGAGAAAAATCATTCCTTTGAGGACAACAAAGTAAACATCTTGGCCAGAGAAGACAGATGGTTTGAAAGAGGAGTAAAGGAACCCATCTATGTCAAACTGGAACAGCCGTCTTTGAACAGGGACATTCCCACACAGAGTTTAAAAGCCTGCAACTCCCCTCCAGTTAGTTAGAACTGAAGAAGCCTCTTGGATGAGAGCTGACACGTCTTCAAGAAACTGAAACACATCCAGTTGCCTACGATACAGCACTTAGAGTTACCATGACCTGGATGACTGAGAAACCCTCAAGGTTTGTTTACTGTGTAGCATAAAGGGACTAAACTCAGTTTAATTTAACAACCCTGGAGTTGTAAAATTAACCTTAATCTATTCTTTACTCATAATGAATGAATGAATGAATGAATTTTACTCCATAAATAAAAAAGCCTTGCCTTGGATTTGCTGATATTAACATAGATATAATCATTTGTGAGTTGTATTGAGAATTTAAGATCAAAAGCTAGTTTTAAAAAAATCAATTTACATGTATATGGATACAAATTAATATTTGATCATCACAAAACATCTTATTCCAACTCTAACCATCAGGAGGAATCTTGTTGAAGACTGGTGCATGTGACGACATCCATCACATGGGAAACCACAACATTTGACATGCATGTAAAACCCTTTATTTATCCTCAAGTCCACTAATTACATGGGTTTGTCACAATGGATTTGACTATTACTGCTGCTCAGAACATTGCAGCTGTCTGAGTGCCTTGTTTCCATAAACTAATCTGCTGAATGCCAATTTTATATGGATTGTGAATTTTAATAGGTTACAGAAGTGGGCTGTGGAAAGTGAAGGATTAGTACACAGGCTTTTATCAGGCCGAAGATGGCAGCCAGTTGCTGTGGCTGAAGGGGAAAGGTGACAGTTGTGACCTAAAATACAGAAATCCATCTTATATTGAAATACACCATGAATGATAGTCTGCAGTTTATAATACGCCAAGCACAGTCCCTTTGTATTGCCTGCATGATTTTTTTGCTTGTTCCACGTGGGTCAGTATGTGCAGCAACAGTCCAAGGTGACTCTCTTTGCACAAGGAGCAGCAGGAAAAAAAAATCTTGATAGTGCTAAATGTACCGTTGTAAATTGGAGTGCAAATGTAATGAAAGTTTTCTTTATATGAATGCCTTGATTACACGACAATGAAGAAGAACGGCTTTAATTTTACGAGCCCAGTTCCAAAAACACTGGGACGCTGTGTAAAGCGTAAATAAAAACAGAATGCAATTATTTGCAAATGAACTGACAACAGTTTTACAAATGTAGTAATACCCTTTATAATGTACAATCAAGTGTTTCACAAAGTGGTTAAACTCGCCCAATCCTTGCTTTGAGAACGACTGAGCCTTACCTAAACATGATACCATCACTCGTTATCAATTAACTGATCTACCTGTGGATTTTTCCAAACGGTGTTTTTGAAACATTCCACAACTTTCCAAGTCGTTCGTTGCTCCTGTCCGAACTTATTTGACTCGTGCTGCTGGCATCAAATTCAAAATAAGCGTATAGAATCGATGAGGTGAAACACTAAATATTTTGTCTTTGTACTGTTTTCAATTGAGCATTTCTCAAAAAAGATAAGCAAATTATTGCATTCGGTTTATTTATGTTTTACAGAGTGCCCCAACTTTTTGGGAATTAAGACATTATAGGCAGAACATCAATTGTAATATTACTGTAAACTAAGCACATATGATCTGATTTGAAAGATCTGGAAATCCTCTCAAGTTGCTTTAAGAATGTAGCAAAGATGAGTGTCAGGCTTGTTTTGTAGCTTATAAATTATGCAAAATTGCATATAATGTGATATGATCTGTCTCTGCAGAAGAACATGTTATGTCTGTACAACCAATCCAATCTAAATTTATTATAATTATAAAGTTGACGAATGCAGTTATGTCAATGCTGCCGAGTTTAGTTCACAATAATACGATGTTGTGGTTCACAAACACAATGACAGAGTCGCATTGAATGCACTCTCTCTTCCTAAATTTTTAATTAAAGTGGGTTATAATTTATGGCATACCACAGTGAAAGCTCTGCCTTTGTTAGAGGGACAGCAGGTGAATGATGTATAAGTTAGTGTGTCACTGTGTCTGAGAGCGTTAGAGTGACAGAACGACACAGATGAAGCCAGAGAGAGGCAGACTCTGCATCTTAAGGCCTCTGTGTTTGCGTCTAGCCTTTATGATGTAAACTGAATGTAACCTTTCTCCTCTCACACAGCCCCTGCAGTAGGGACTGGGAAGCCCCGCCTCCCCCTGGGAGCAGGCATAGACTGGCATTCATCTGAGGCTGAGCTGCTGCGTGGTCTGGGTGTCAAGTGAAACCCACCGTGTTCCCATGCAGAGAGGGGCACAGAGGGACAGTCACAGCAGGGCCGGAGCTGGCCACTTAGTAATCAAGCCTTGCATAATGTTAGTGCCGAAACTGGACAGTGCCTTCGAGACACTTTAGGGAATATCATCCTGAAAATGGGAGAATGAACAGAGGCTCTAACTGCCAATGTGAGACAATTTATACTTTATCACTGCACACCCACAGCACTCATCGTGTGCAGAAGCACTGAGCCTCTTGGCGAGCCTCTGACCCCACTTTTACACCATTTATTGCAGTAATTACATGTGCTCTTGGTTGCTTCACCTGTCGGCATTATTATGATTGCTATTACTTGTTTGGTTAGTGACAAAGCAATTTTTGAAAGAGCATTCTTTTAATAAATAGCCTTTATATGAATATTATTTCAAAATATCCTCTTTAACAAATTGCCTGTTATTATCAAAAGAAACTCTCCTCTCTGATGCAAATGGATCCTTCATCGATAAAACACTGTTCTAGCTGCCGCATTTTGACCAGCTCTTATCTTTGTTATTATGGAGTCTCAAACTGCCTATGGCTGTTTAAATCGGTCATCACACCAAGGCTATTTCAGGCTGACATACAGCCTTCCTGGTAGCTCTTTCAAGGGAATCTTTCAGTTTTATTGTTTGCTCATGATGCTCCAGCAGACGCTTTCTCCTCAGTTTACCTTTTGACACGCAAAGTGAGGAGAAGCTGGGAAAATACATACTGTATACGTATGTGTCTGTAATTTTCTTTAAACAGTCGTTGTATAAGGAAAAAAATAAGCTGTTTGGGGTGTTTGTTCCCACTTTTCCTATATAGTATTCATGTATTATTTGAGCTTTTCATCCAGCCATATTTCATCAATGCATGTGTGCAATGAATGGAAAGAGAGACAGAAAGATACATAGAAAGAAAACAATATTGACAGCACATAATCAGCAAACCATACAGGCTAAGAAAGACGTACTCTAACTGTGTCATAAACCAGTAATTAAGTTCTACATTATTAATTCACATCTCAGCTAGGGAAATAGTGAAAATTGATCTCCGACCAGAAGCAAATCTTTTCTGGGGCATCTGTGAACCAGTAGCCTAAATTGCAAAGCCTTGTTATGAACTTACTGTTGCTTGCATACGTATATATATATATATATATATATATATATATATATATATATATATACATATATATATATATATATATACATATATATATATATATATATATATATATATATATATATATATATATATATATATATATATATATATATGTATATATATATATATATGTATGTATCTGTGAACTTAACATGTTTCCTGTTATTTAACACATACTTACACACTCTATAATTTGATTCTGATAATTGTTTTCCCTTGATAATCACAGAACTCTACTCCCTGCAACTCATTTAATGAACAATGTGGATGGTTTTCCATTTTTTCCATTCGGGGGATGGGGAGTGAAGGAGCAGCGGTGCACCCTGTGTTTAAATGCACGAGTGCTATCAGGTATTTAATTGGCACAGCCTGATCATAAATTAAGCCTTTTCTGCTTGAAGGACCTGTCGAGGATGTTGACACAAGTCAAGTCCCACAACAGAATAGAGTCAGTTACTTTTAACAATGCAGGCAGTTTATACGCTGTGTGAAGATGACACTTGAATCACAGGTACAAAATGAGAAAGTCTTTAATGAGTGCTCTCACTCAATGTCGGTTGCATGGTAATGAAAGAACTTTGCTTCACTTCTCCGCGGTGAAGTATAAAATAAACAAAACTTGAATATGGAACTTAATTAGACCAGGAATAGATTGAATTACCTGAAAAAAATCAAGTGTGTTTTTTGATTTAGCTGTGCAAGGACACTGATGTGTGAACTGGTTATAAAAGCTTATAAAGCCTCCTTTATTTACCACATTATGAGAATCTGGAAGCGTTCAATATTATTGAAAAAATAAAATGATTTGTGGAGGGGCTTCACATGCTAGTAATGACAGGAAAAGATATATTGAAGACATATTAGAGTTGAGGAATGGTTGTTGAAATGGCAGATGTTTCTATTGAAAAGAAAGTTATTTAAAAAAGTCAGAAAATAAATTGTAGTTCATGCTATTTTATTTTGTGTGAGGTACAAATGCTCTTTTAATATGTAAAATCCTTAATTATTAATTATTTTACATAAGCAGAGCATGACAGGCAGAGTCAAGCTTAGTGCAGGAAGTCAGTCAATTATGGACATCCTGTTACCATTCTGCATCTTACTATAATACAATAGGTGTTTGTTCTGGGCCCGTGGCCCACCTATAAGTTTAGGCACCCCATTGTTAAACTAACAGGCTGAAACTGGTATGTACAGTAAAGGCATGGATTTGCAGACTTACAATAAATTAAATCCATACTGTATCTGAAATACAGTACATACTGTAGATGTTCGAGGTAAACACTATTTACAGAAATCCCCAAACAGTTAAAATTGTTCACATACTAGAAGAGGATACTGACAAAAGCCATCATAAATCATAAAATGAGAATTCAGGCACAACTCACTTGGTACACAAAATTTGCCAGTCGATGTTGTTGAACTCAAAGAAAGGCTGCAAAGTGATGTTGGATTGTATCCTGCAACTTCCAGTCTCAGACAATGTAACTGGTTTGAACTCCTCAGCTGGACAGAGTGAGTGAAGTGTGTTTTATAAAGGTTTGGATATTTCTCTCTAACTCTGTTAGTCAGTGTGACATTGGCAGAAGATTGAACTCCCTCTCCAGCAGCCAGTGTTCACAGCGTGAGTCATAAGAGACCATAACTAATCATGAAATAACCTGTCGCATGTCTGAGTGAAACTGGCAGTGTGGCCTGTATTTTCCAATCTGTTAAACATAGCTTAGCACAACCCGTGTCTGTTTGCATTCCAATGAGCTATCAGCTTGCATTAAATTATCCTGCTCCATGACACTTCACCCAAAGGTTGCAAGAGGTCAAGAAAGCAATGTCTAGTGGCTTTAAAGAGTGAGCAGGTTTATTTGTGAAGAACTAATTACGGATTGCTCATGATGTGAATTCTTGAGCTTAATGAGAACACTGAGGCACTCAGTACTTACACAACGTCAATCTTAACCTTGAAAATAACGAGACAGTTGTACAGCAATTGTAAAGAAAACCAAACTATTAGATAGATACTGTATATCACAGTATTAGAGCCGGCAGATATTATATTATTATATATATTCTATTGGCCTATCAAAGGTGTATCAGAGATATATCAGTATCACATATGTTGTCCAATATGCGCAGATATAAAAAAAATATTTTGAGTGCACTGATGATATTTTGGACAATAAAGCTTAATGTTAAACTCTATATATTCGGCCTCCATTACATCTTTGTCACAAGTGTTTGATAACCTCAAACATTTTCTTTGCTACTCTGCCTAGAAGGCCAGCATCCTGGAGCCACCTCTTCACTGTTGATGTTGAGACCGGTTGAGGACCTGTGAGGCATCTGTTTCTTAAACCAGAGACCCGCATGTACTTGTCCTCTTGCTCAGTCATGCACCAAAGCCTCTCACTTCTCTATCCTGGTTAGAGCCAGTCTGCAGTGTTCTTTGAGGGGAGTAGTACACACCGCTGTCCGATATCGTTTGCTTCTTGGCCATTCCTCGAATAGAGTGGCCATCATTTCTCAGAGCAAGAATAGACTTACACATTTCTGAAGAAAGTTCTTTTTTTCGGTGTATTTTGAGACTATAATCAAACTCACAAATGCTGGTGCGGCAGATACTCAACTAGCCTAAGAAAGGCCAATTTTATTGCTTCTTTAATCACCACAACAGTTTTCAGCTGTGCTAACATAATTGCACAAGGGTTTCCTAATGATCAATTAGCCTTTTAACACAACAAACTTGGATAAGCTAACACAGTGTGTCTCGGTAATCAATTTAACTATATTTTCATTGAAAATCGTGCTTTCCTCTCATAATAATTTCAAAATAAAGAAAATTTCTACGTGACCTGAAAAGTTTTTAGTGGCAGTGTATATTTGGGCAAAAGCACCAGATAATAGTGTTCGATGAAAGACAATAGAAGCCTGAGCCACACTGCATTGAAATCCATTTGATATCCGTTGAGATATTGCAGTCTAGGTGAAAGTTGTGGCTTGTAGGTGAAATTACTGTTTAAAAATCAACAGAGGTAGAAAGAAAAATTTAGTAGTACAAGAAGATCCTTAAACAGGAAATAAATGCATCTTAATTATATGCAAAGACACATACATCTCTAATTAATTTCAGTTTGCTTTTGCCAACAGTGTTGATTATGTACATATGTAAATATGTTTATGTCCACAAATGTGATTTAGACGCATGGAGTAATAGTGATTCTGTGCTACTCCATCATGCCATATTTTTTGTATATACAATTGAATCAAATGACTCACTGTTATGTGAAAGGGTTACTATAATTTGCATTGTCAATCAACACCCCTGTTCACAGCTTTATGTAGCCATCGCTGGCTTTTAGCAGCTCAGCGGTGTCAAAATTGCCTAACACAGCTTTAACCCCAGGGTAGTAAAACAGCACTCAGTTACAATAAAAAGACTTTCGCCACTGTGATTCTTGCCTTTGCTTCTATCTAGAAATTGTTCACACACTGTGTTCCTACACAAGAGGTGATGTAACATCTTACTCTAGTGCCTTGCTATCTCTTTTTAGTATGGTCAGAAGAGCAATACAATTGAAACCCACAGTGTAACACTGCCTTTTAGACATAAAGCTATTGTGGTAAGTAAGATTTAAGAGTGTTAAAATAAATATGCAGCATTTTTCTGAATATCGGAACCAAGAGGAACACTGATATATACAAAAGTCTACAAAAACATGAGCCCTTCAAGTATTCCCAGCTTAACAGAAATACATTCAGTCAAAGTCTTCTGTTTACCTGAATACCCGAGGGGCAGCGAGAACATGGCTATCTAAACAACAAAAAACACAGAGGTAGGAAAGACTTTGATTGAAGAGTGGCGCTCACAACAGGAGCGACTTGACAAGCACTTGATTAGTAATACTTGTTGGTGTGACAGTTTTTTGCATCTCAAATCATGTATTTCCTCAGTGTTACAGTGTCCTCCTGTAAACTCAAACTAGATGACTTTAAATGAATATAAATGAAATATTTCATTTCATTTTCAACTCCACACACACAAACTGAATATCAGAAAATGTATGACATGTTGTTAATAGCTGTCTATTATTTCTTGTTTTTTTCCAAACCGTAATTTGCAAATAAAACCATTTATTAATCACCACAAACCAGGTGACTGCAAAACCTGTTTCATCACGTGGCTTCACTTCTAGTCTGAGGTAATTCTGTGGTATTTTAATTCATCCAGACATGATTAACTAATTCAGTCATTTTTCATTTCTTTTAATGCCATCCTTTGACATTTAAAGGAAAGGAATTCTCAAATGGATGAGATCTAATTTGTTGTCCTCTCTGCCTGATTTGTGTTTGAACAGTTTGTACATCTATGTTCTGTTAAATTCCAACCACAGATGGTAAATTTGACGGTTTTAGTTTAGTGCATCGCTGAAAGCAAGCTATTTCAGTAATCCCTTCCTCTATTTTTGTGCCCCGACCATTGCTATTTATCAAAAGAAATTGGGTCAAATGAACTCAAATGCTCAAATTCTCATGTGCACAGTTGGCAGAATGAATGTGATTATTAGTATTTCTTTACACATGCAACTATTAATTCTTTAACAGCTTAATAAACGGTATGAGTCAGTGTGTCAGTGTCACGATGAGTCTGTCATATGTCCTATTAAACATCGCTGAACAGACTGAAAAATTAATCTGGTCTCATTACTAATAACCCTTCTCTGAAAACTGGAGACATCATGATAAATGAGAATAGGAAATTACAGATTAGTTATTAAGTAACTTACTATCTGCACAGTAATTCATACAACACAGTATCTGCATTTAAAAACCCTTAAAATGCAACACAAGACAACAAAGATGTTTTTAACGTGAGAAACTGCAAGGACAAAGAAGCTAAAAAAAGTCAAAGGGAGCAGTATTCCCTCCGGTGCTTGACTTCTTTTCACATCTATGTAAATGTCAAAAGTTTTCAACTCATGCCTAAAAGGCTAAAAAGCTGTAAAAATACAGCGAGAGGACAGACACTGACCTGTGCGCTGTATTTCACTGGTGGATGAGTGTGTGTGATTTTTATTTTGGCAAAGAATTAGAAAGATTAAATCAATGTGTTTGCTAGTCACAGGTTCACTTTTAAAACCTCGTAAGTTCTGCTAGTCAATTACACAATACTCTTTTTCTTTCTCCATAATGTAGCTGTGGGGAGCTGTGCCAGCAGTCCTGGACTCCGCCAATCCATATGACTCACACAGAGAAGAGATTTGGCAGAGAAGATCATTTATGGGATACACTATCTCTGTGCTGAACAAAGCTGACAAAGCCAGGTGGCTAAAATGAGAGCAAAGGCAAGTAAGATGTCTAAAAATTGGTGCATGAACATAAATTATTTTTACATACATGTATTAAATATGTATGTTGTTTTGAACAGAAAATAAGTTTTGGTATCATGAATTACCAAACCACCCACCAACCCATCCATCCATCCATCAATCCATCCTGCACACCCTGGACAGTCTACCACAAGCTGTTATATTGACGAATCTATCTCACCCTTTAATTCACAAATCTCACCAAGAACATTAACTCAGATGAATTGCAAAACCTGAAAAATAGATAGATACATGTGTCTAAGTGCATTAATTCCAGATTCCACTTTATGAATATGAAATACATCAATTCACTGGACGCTTATAAAATAAATAAATAAAATACTGATGTGCGTGCGGCCATGTTGAATAAAATCAAAAAGATGATTCAGAAACACAAATGAAACACAAATTTGTTCCTGAAGAACAGACAGGAGTGCGAGATCAATGTTCTGTGGAACCTGATTGTCATTTGTAACGCATCAATTACAAAAACAATACAGAAAAAAGTACTACTTTTAATATTCAGACCATCATAACAAAGTACTCAGTACACCACCCATGAAAAGCATAGCTTGCATCAAATGCTGCAAGGAATCAGCTGTTCAGACATCACTGAATGCAGGGCTAGTGGCGCAATGGATAACGCGTCTGACTACGGATCAGAAGATTCTAGGTTCGACTCCTGGCTAGCTCGATGTAACCTTTAGCGTGTGAAGCAATTGGTCCTCGTGTCAATGCTCACTCTACATACTGTGCATCAAAGCACAATTTACAAATTTAAAAAAAAGCAAATAATACCAAAGTGGCCATTCAACAGCTAGCAGAAGCCATCTACAGCCAGCAAGAAATCCTTTTTCTTCATAGTGTTACTCGATAAGTATCTTTGAAAAGCTATATTTCCAGCTGAAGAACATACATGGCGGCACTCGATGGGCCCTCTGATGAACTTCACTGGCTTCTATAACACATCAATTAAGATATTCAAAGCTTAAATATATGACTTCACAGCAGAGACTCACTAAAACAAGCAGGTGCTCAAGGGAAAAAGTGGCCGTGATCGTATAGTGGTTAGTACTCTGCGTTGTGGCCGCAGCAACCCCGGTTCGAATCCGGGTCACGGCAGCACGTGTGAGCAGAACATCTCTGATATCGTTGCAGCCTTTGCTTCAATGTAGACATTATGTAACTACATACGTCTTCAATGTAGACGTTTTGTAACTAGACGGCTCGCCATACGTTTACTGTGCAAAACCCCATATTCTATTCGCTTTCAGGAAAAACAGCTTCCCTTTCCAACCATAGCTGGCATCAAATGCTGCGAGGAATCAGCTGTTCAGACATCACTGAATGCAGGGCTAGTGGCGCAATGGATAACGCGTCTGACTACGGATCAGAAGATTCTAGGTTCGACTCCTGGCTAGCTCGATGTAACCTTTAGCGTTACTGGGAGACTTGGTCCTCGTGTCAATGCTCACACTACATACTGTGCATCAAAGCACATTTGCAAATGAAAAAAAAGCAAATAATACCAAAGTGGCCATTCAACAGCTAGCAGAAGCCATCTACATCCTTCAGTAACAGCCAGCAAGAAGCCCTTTTTCTTCAGTGTTACTCGATAAGTATCTTTGAAAAGCTATATTTCCAGCTGAAGAACATACATGGCGGCACTCGATGGGCCCTCTGATGAACTTCACTGGCTTCTATAACACATCGGTTAAGATATTCAAAGCTTAAATATATGACTTCACAGCAGAGACTCACTAAAACAAGCAGGTCCTTCAGTCAGTCCTTGAAGAACATAAAGAGCAGCGCTAGCGAAACATTCTGTGGAATATGTAAGTCTCATTTCAGAATATATTACATCCAGATAACATAGTATAACATTAGATATTCAATATTCAGTACAAGAAGGGACTCCCCTACGTGTTCATATAGTGTTTAGTACTCTGCTTTGTGGCCGCAGCAACCCTGATTTGTATACAGGTCATGGCAGCAGCTGTAAGCTGTATTTCTTTTATGTCATTGCTTTAACTTTTAGCCTCTGTTTCAATATACATATTTCGAAACTGGACGACTCCAGATAATTTTGCTGTATAAGGTCCTATTTATTCAGACTCAACCAGTCTTTTGTCCAGCGTACCCCCCATTGTTTACAAAGTAGACCACAGCTGTTGGCATACCATGCTGTGTGAACAAAGTTTACACAAGCATTGCATGCAGGGCTAGTGGCGCAATGGATAACGCGTCTGACTACGGATCAGAAGATTCTAGGTTTGACTCCTGGCTAGCTCAATGTATCCTTTAGTGTGTTACTGTAAATCACCAAATAATACCTAAGTGACCTTTCAACATGTAATAGAAGGCATCTGAATACCTCAGTTTCATGGCTTTCATGAAGCCTCTTTTTTTTGGTGTTATTAGATGGGTATCTTTAAAAAGAAATTACACCTGAAGAACATACTGTGCAGAGCTGCACTTGATAAAACTTCTGTAAAATTTGTCATTTATGACACATCATCCAGAATATTATATTACATAGAAATTTAAATAGTAGTGGTAGTAGTTTATATTCTAAGCTCAAAATATGATATCACTAAAAGGATACAAGGATAGTGGGTAGTGGAGGTACCTGCCTCCACCTCCACTACCTCATACTTTCACTTCAATATAATTAAACACTGTATTTCACTGTATGTCACTTTATTTGCAACAGTTCCTAATTAGAAGTTCTTAAATTGATGTGGAATATATTTATTCTTACATCAGCTGCATTTAAGGGATTTAAGGGTACAAGGGAATGTAGCATATGCTGGAATAACAAAGTCTGCATACATGACTTGTATGTGTATATGAAAGCAATGGCTGCTGCCATTCAAATCTGTTCAATATGTCAGACTTAGGTCCCTGACGCACCAGGCCAACAGGTGCAGAACGTACGAGCTAGTCAGCCTACGGCTGTAGTCTTTGCAGTGTGTTTAATTGTAGCTATTTGGCTGAGACACACGTGACGTGAGGCGATGCAACAGTCGGCCTTTGTCGCCTCTAATCCTTTTTTTTTGTCGGTTTAGTGTATCTGGGCTCTTACAATAAGTATGTAAGTCACTTAAAGACATATCTGCTTGATTTGATCCAGAGTGCAGTCCAGACTATTGGCTTTACATTGCCCCGATTCAGACATGTTTTACAGGTCTATTTCGGGTGGGTCACCACGTTATGAACAGCACTGTGCTTCTTGAGCCTCGGTCCCGGGGCGCAAGATTATGTCTGAACTTCTATCCTGGATTATCCTTGTGGCCTTTGGGAGACACTCATAATCGAGAATGACTCCACCTGAAGTGAAGGTCAAAGGAAATATTGGATTTGATTGAGCACTTAGGCTTCCAGTTTTGTCACACTTTATGACATGTACAACAGAGTGCATTGCCATTTAGCATCACTACACACATACACAATTGTTTTGGTTACAAATCTACAGAAAGAACCTTTAATAATTCAAACAATGTGAAAATACCAAGTTATCTTATATATAGTATGCATACTGCACAGGTTAGCATAAAGCTTCTTTACTTAGGATCCTTTGATAACATTTGGAAATGGATTTTTTTTTGTTCTTTTGGCATAAATAAAATGAAACCTGGATTCAAAGCATGCTAACTGCCACATGAAACAGAAAGGGAAGACAGCTGCTGTCTAGTGCTGTGTTACTGTACCTTGCCTGCATGCCTGGAGGCTACAGGCTCAATTTATTGTCTGCCTCACATCCATGGGAATTAAAGAATTCAAAGGAAATGTTGACTTATTAATGGCAAAGGTGGTTTCCATTCTGCAGATGGCTGATGGGTGCTAGCATTGTGGTTAAGTAAATGCCATTTCAAGAGGTGTTTCATATGTTTGTCAAATGTGTGGGGTGTATGCTGTATGTGGAAGTGGTGGGAGGACAGAGAAGATGACTGGAGAAAAAGACGCAGGAACAGTTGTGTCATATTAGGTTAAAATCAGTGATTGCCTACTGTGTGTTTTAACACTGTATTGTTCATATCAAAGACATGGGAAGAGAATATATTTGTCACAGTTGTCATAGTTTTTTATAGGCTTAAAAGAAGTTAAAAATTGTACATTGTGTTATGGCATGAATAGGAGTAGTATTTGCTTGGAAATATATATATAGACAGTCACACAGGCATTTGCAAGCACACAAGCAGGCAGTTAATGAATATGCCAAAACAATCGTCTGCGACTGCAGAGGTTAACCAATAATTACGCTCTCCATATGTTTACAGAAAGAAGAGCTGAAATTGAGCACAGAACATCATTATATATCTGTGTGGCTTTGGTGATGAGATGATGACCTCGAGGTAATTAGCGCAGATGTTTGTAGCATACATGGTAAATTGCTTTCTGTATATGAATATAAACGTGCTCAGGCGCAAACCAGCCTTAGTTGTTTGACAACTGTCCATACTTTTGTTTGAGGTCTTATGAAGTCAGAGTTTTGAACGATAGAGAGACGGTCAAAAATCAGTAAAGTCCACCACTCTCCTTTCTTATTAATGCTGGTTGCTTGGAGGCTGACCTTCTGGGCTGATGCACAGACACGGACGAAGACAAGGATGGGAGGATTATTTGTTAGCCTTTAATGTTGGTGAGATAAACAAAGCATCAGATTGCGGATGAGACAGGCTTCACCAGCTAATACGGATAGTTGCAGGACCATTGTCCTGCCTACATACTTGTTTGTGTTTTCACATTATTGTCACATTTTCCATTTGTTTTAATGATTTTGATGATGGCTCAATGTGAAGCATGAGGCTTGTTATTTCCTCTGCGTTGGAACTGATGTATTGGTTTGACCTTTGATGTCGGTCAGCCATGCCATTTACCACCCCAGTGATTGAGAGTCCTCCCTGAACACTGCTAGATGAAAACTAAAAATGCTGCAATGGAATTGTGTTTTTCTTGAAAATGTTATTCTTTTCGCAGTTAATTGTTAAATAATAGTCTTATAAATGCAGGAATATACCCTAGAGTCGCCTGTATAATTGCATGGGTGGAGAACACTTTGTTTTACAGCAGTGCTTCTGAAGGACCCTGTAATCTTACAGTAAAAGGGGCTCTTTCAGGGTTTTCTACTGAGAATTTGTTGGTTATAAAAAATGAAATATTTGCTGTTGCTCCTGTCCAAAAATTTGGTATTAAAAACACTATTGACAGAAGTGCACTGTTACATCATTGAAATCAACAAGATCTGTATCTAGTACCCTTCAAAAAGCCAGATCTCGCATCTCTAGCAACCAAATATTACTGTACATGCATTCATGCCCTGCAACACTTGTTAGAAAGCGTGCTGTGAAGGTTTAGCCTTAGGCAGCTATTTGAATTCCAGACTTAGATGATGTGATATGCGTCAAAACCGGCAGCAATTACTGAAAATATAAATTCATGTTCCTAATAAGATGTTAAGAACAGTTTTTCATGGTGTTTCCTTTGAATGTGTGATTTGGGTTGAAACACTGCATACTAACGTGTAATCTCTCTCCACTGGGATATTTATCATGTTTAATAAAGAGCAACAACATACTTTCTCTTTTGCATTAATTAGACAAACAAGCTGATGAGAACTATTATCTGCATGGAAACAGACATAATAAAAAAGGCTAATTTTAGAAGTTATTCATTTGAAGAAATGCTGAATTACAAATGAACCCACTGAAATCACCCAAGACACGAATTTTGTTGAAAAGGAAATTCTGTGTGAATGTTTAAATTACGTGGCTCCTTTCTATTAAACAATAATAAAGAGCAACATGTTACAGCCACTTGCTGTAGCAGTGTCTTTTAAAAAAAAATGATTTTATTGTATTCTTCCCACTCTGACATGCATTTGTGAGGTTGTTACCTGGGTTCATTATTAATTCATTATAAAACACGCACAAACACAGCTGTAAACTAGGGCAGCTCTCCTCTCCTGTTAAGTCCAACACATTGCTCACTCAGCCGGCAAGAACAAAACGGCTTGAACACCGTAATATACATTTCATCCAGGTGCACAGTATTAGGGCAGTAAGGTTTGTAGTAGATAAAGACTATGGAGGACAAACTATTGATTTTCAGGTTAGATCAATAGATACAGCAGCATGCACATTCCGCTGTGTGTGTAAGTTTGTAACACTGGAAGCAAGCTGATTAATGAAACAACATGTGGAGACAAATGGAGGCGGAAAGCAGCTTTTTGATATTGAGCTAAAGTGCCTTTAAGTAATTACTATGAGTCTACTCGAGTAAAAAGTTTATTCAATGTCTTAACTACCTAAATACTGTAATTAGACTGTTACTATGATCAGTGTAGATAACTAAATAAATGACTCAGAATGATCAATGATGAGGTGAGTTTTCTTAAAATATTGAAATTTCTTACATATAAACATACTTGATGAATACTTGATTGTGATTGGCTGGAGGGTGTCAATTAACTTTTGATACACAGACACCTCGAATTCCTCAAGTAGTTCGCCGTTCCAAATGAATGTGCTATATCCTGTATCTAAAATGAGTGGCTCTGGCATCGAATGGCTGCAGACACCTCCACATTTGAAATAAACGAAATAAAAAAAATATGAATATCTTATTTTCGACACAAAATCCTTCTGTCTTTCAACGCGTCATCCTCTGAACAACACAGGATGGCACTCGTAACACACAAGCTGCAAGAGGTAGCCGACACTTACACTGTAGTAAATGATTAAGTTGGTAACCTAAGTGGACTTACGTGCGTTTACTCCCCCCTTCAGCCCTGCTACACTGTCCCTCTGAGCCTACTGTATCAAGCGATCGTCTCACATCCCATTCAGTGTTTAATTCTCTACTTTGACCGGCCGCTCATTTGTTCATGAACATTTTTATTTATTTGGCGACAGTGATGTGGCTGGTTAGCTTGCAAGTCTTGTTGTTGTTGTTTAACCTGTTGAGAAATTATATTTACTGTTTGTCTCCCGTATACAATGTTATTGACTTTCAATTGTGTGAGCATTATGTAAGCTACAGTATCTAGCTAACAGCTGAGCCGAAGGGTTCAATGAGCTGACAGGTCTAGTTTATCTCCCGATGCTACGTCGTATCTAAGGTCTGTCCAGTTTACTTTTTCTGTCAAAGCTTTATCTGTCATTTGCCAATGACAATGTAACAATACCAAAACAAAGTATATAGGCATCATGACAGCAAATACAAATAGTGCAGAGCTTTCCTCTTAGTGAGAAGTCACATTTAACAAGGCACCAGGATAAAAGGTAATGTATTATAAGGGAAATATTTAAAGGTTAAAAAACAAAAACAAAAAAAACACAACAAACAAACAAAAATAGAAAACACTGAAAAACAACAAAAAACAGAAAAAAGAAGATTTCGGTCTGTCCCATTTACTCGAGTACTGAACAACGTTTTCATTACATTAGGCTGTAATGATTGTTTCCAGCTATTAGTCAAACTTGATCCTCAAACAGAGCTTTTTCTTTGGCAAGTGACCATGGTAAAAGCGGGATGATTCCCTTCAAGGAAATACCTGGCCTCCACGTCGTCCATTAATTCCTGATAATGAACATCTCGTCGGGTATTATCCCTTACAAATACTGTAGACTAAATGTCAGATATTTATTTTCATGCAAACATGGCTGTTTTACACTCACTATTACCATCAAATTAGCCTCAGATAGCCCCCCTACAGAGTTTTGAGAATGTAATGCCCTCTCCTAAAACAATGCTGCGTAACAGCACATTTTAATAATGATTACCAGGAAGGCACAATTCTTGCAGTTATTCTAAATGACTCTGCAGCAAATGAAGCTTAACTTGCCATGACCACTGGACCAATAAGCTTAATGTTAATCTCCTGCTATTATAAGTATGAAAAGCTTCTGGTAAAAGTCGCGTCTTATTATTTTAGACACAGAGGGCTCTTTATAGTGGAAGCAGCAATCAGACTAGAGATTTTTTGAAATGTGCTGCTGTCAATGTGTCATGTGCGATTGGCGCGCCATCGATCCCTCCAGTTAGAAATTCACTGTGTATTCAAATGCATGCACAATATACGCAATTTCTCTTATTTAAACAGTTTATGTCTGTGTTTCGAAATATAGAGCCATGACAGGTAGACATATTTCTTCAACACATTCAGTACAAGGTAACACTCAAACTGCACAAGGTCAGTGATGAAAAACTTAAATAAACATACGACTGAAGAGTGTTCAATCATTAATGTTTTGCATTACTGGTGCTGTTTGTAAAGGACTCTTTCAGTGGTGTTTTTGCAAGCTTTACCCACTGACTATAAATAACTTAAACTTTGCATCACTGCTGATCATTTTCCAAAGCACACCACAAGTCTTTAGATTGATTTCCTACCTTCCAGGCAGCAGTTGGTTTCAGTTCACTTCTATACAGGGAGAAAAATAACTTGCATATCCTCCAAACTTGCTCAAAATGTGTAATCAATCACAGAGAATACCACTTGTGCTTCTACTGCTGTCAACGTGTTGTTGCTTTTGTGTGGTTTTGTAGTTGTAAGGGCAGATATATCTGAAAAGTCGGCAGTTCATTACACCAAAAACAATCACAGCAAGTAAGATCAGTGTTCCCAACCAAAGCGTCCCAAATAAAAACAACTAGGAGCCACCAGATGATTAAAGGAACATAAAAGCAAAGAAATACTTCAGTTACACAGAATTATGTTAATGTTTTGCTGGCTTTTTCTTTCAGAATTTTTGCTTTTTGTTCGTGAAATACCTCGTGCTTTCACTTCTTCAGGGCTCTAAAATCCTTCAAAGGAAAAAATACTGTCAACTCCTGTCAAGAGAAGCCACAAGTAGGGTCCACGAGCCAAAAAGGTTGGAAACCGCTGAGTTAGATAAGCTGAAAAATGTGTTTCTCTGAAGATTAAACACGGCTCTTTGTCTTCTTTGATACGCTGTTTTCCCTTTAAAACGTATGATAGACTGGCCAACGAGTTACCACCAGGCTGCCCTGACACCCACATTGAGTGGCTGTGAGAGGACATAATTTGAGTAACCTAGGATGACATCTGTCATGGCTCATTGTTACAGCCTTTAAACCAGGAGTTCTCAAAGTTTTGATGTCCGACTGCCAATTCAAGGATTCAATGATTGTGGGCTGCACATGTACGTGTTGGAGGACTTGTGATTGGTCTCACAATCGTCGGACGAAGCAAGAGTTGATCCACTTTTCCTGAATCCTCTGATTATCCTAAACTGTGATGGCTTTTCAATCTCAACTGCATTGATGACACTAACAAGTTGCCTGTTGCAGTAGCTGAGTGGTGTATTAAATGTCGGCTATTAAATGTAAAACAAAATGTTCCTGAAGGCTGTGACACTTTGAGAACGCCTGCTTTAAGCCAACACATGTCTGACTGAATGTGTATAAGGGATTTCATATTTTACAGACACTTCCAACTGACCAATTACTCAGCTGTGAGATCTGGTCATTACCCTGTAGTGACCAGTGGAGTATTTAAACCAAAGCAGACTTTCCCCTCCTGTCTACCCATTCAGACGTAATACAACTGCACTCACGGTCGCTGCAGAACGGCCCCCCGTAGGTGGTCATGGTGCAGTCACAGGAGAAGCCCTCCCACAGCTGCAGACACACTCCCTGGTGGTGGCAGGAGTCCTCCGTGCAGGTGGTGCTGGGCCCTGCAGGGTGTTGACGGCAGATTTACCAGGTGCTTTCTCCCCATTTTATGCATGCATCTTCATTTTTATCCAATGGGAATTAAATATTTAATGAAGAGCCGGTCATTACTGCAAAATAAGACTAAAGATGTTAGTCTTCGTACAGAGTGATTTTAATACTTATGATTCCCAGGGAAAGGAATGCTGAACCTCCAACCATAGTAGTTTTATATTGCTTTTCAGTCCTTAACCAGCTATTGTATCATGCAAATGATACTGGTTATTAATCACCTCCACTAAAGGTCAAAGATAACATGATCAATTCTCTGTGTTTCTGTCACTGTGACCACCTTATCTAAAACAAATTGACCTTTTCTCTTTAACTCCACTAATCCAGATGTTCTATGACCAAAATAGTCTCCAAAGTAACAATCAGATTTGCTGCCTCAAGAGGAGGGTTAATCATTAATCATCATCATTTTTTTTATTTTTTATTTTGGAGACCCTGCTGCATGATTAAGGCAGCAATCATTTTCTAATCATCAAATCTCCTCACCAGTAACTCATATTGTTGGCTTTGCTTATTCACGCGCCACAGAGGAAGATGTCTGTTGTCTTTTTGAGACTCCACGACCTTTACCTAAGTGTCACCCTCAAGCCAAACTTTGAGTACACTTACATAACTCTTTTATCATACCCAGCATTTCCGGTAAAAGTAAAGGCTACCAGGGGAGATGACTTGAGACTCTTAAAACTTGGCAAAGCTCTGCGCTCTACTGAGTGCTTTCTTGGCTGATTAGCGCTCCACAATAGCAGCTGGACTTGAAATCATTACGTGTTAGCATGTATAATCGGAAATAATAAAACCGCAGAAATTGTTCACTGGCCAATCATAATGGGGCATTCAACAAAGCTGTTTAATACCATAACAAATGTGGTGTAATTAGTTTTCCGTGAGCAGCCACTCTGAGTTCCTCTCGCTGGAAACAGTAAGAAATCAGATTATAGGAATGATTCACAGGTGTTTCAGACTTCCCAGCGTTCCCCCCCCCACCTCACCTCCACAACCGCGCTCCACCTCTCCCACCTTGTGGAGGGCATCGACCAGCAGGTCGGGGAGTCTCCCGTTCAAGTCCACAGATGCCAGGCAGCCCTTGTAACCTTCCCGGGATGCTATCAATCTGGGCAGGCTGCCATACATGCTCTTCCCAACACCGCCAATGTACAGCTCACCTATGAGATAGAGGAGCTGGTCAGCAGAAATTCTCTCTCGAAATCCCTTTATTTATCACAACTGAGTACATGTTGGTGTATCTTCTCTAAAAATAATCAGGAAATTAATAAAAAATGCAATAATACTGAATAAATTCGACTTTATGGTGCAAATATGAGCAAACACTCTGTGGCCACTTCACTAGGTACAGCCTAACAATCTTATGCAATCCAATACAAGTGGTCTTCCATAAAGACTGCTTTAATGATGCCTATAATGTTGTGTTTGTGTTGACACTGGCATAGAGGTGTTAAATCAGCTTCATGTTTTAGCATTTTGGTCATAGTTAGTAGTGGTGTCATGCTGGACTGCATTATATTCAGAGATGTTTTGAAAAGTCTGCCCTCCTCATGCAGCTCAATATGAAGGACTAAACATTTAAACACCTCTCAACAAAGTGTAGTTCAGTAACCACAATAAAAAACATTGGTTTGTGGACCACCATTTTGCAGCCTCAAATTTGGCATTATGGCCATCTTGGTTTTTTGGATCACTGCCTTCATCTCAACTCTCAACAAGTTGGTGACTGCTTAAGTTACATCACAGTCAGTGTGTATTCTTGTTTGTGTGAGGAGAACAAACATTCAAAAATAAAAATAAGCTTGAGATTTACTTTGCAGCCTTAAAATGTATCGTTTAATAATTTTCCCCTCCAAAAAATAACATCAACACGTTTTACTCACAACTATGCAGGATAATCTACATTTTAGAGTGAATGTGCTGGAATATAATTGAAAACTGTTTGACATTACAGAATGTGACAGAAGAGGCATGAACAGTTAACAGTGTCACTTCTGATAAAAAGCTTTCAAGTGTTCAGATAAGTTACCCTTTAAATCCAGGTTGCGGGCTCCGTTGGCGTGTTGAGTGACAGTGCGGGAATCAATCTTCAGGATGTGCACGTTGTTGTTGTCGCGGGAGATCACCACATTGTGCCACTGGTTGTCGTTGAGTGGCTTGTCAGAGTTTCCCTTCATAAGTGACGGACCATTTCCCAAGTCAAAAACATAATGGATGTACCTACAGGACAACGCACATGTTTACAATCAGTATTTCTTATCCAGTATTGTTTTTCTGCAAACATTACGTCATTTACAAACTAGACAGCTGAATAATCCAATTACATTATGGATGAGACTGCTGTGTGATTAGCGCATCAGGGTTACGCAGCTGCTGTCTCTTTTGTTACACTACCACAGAGGCGGCTCAAAGTCAGAAATGTTCAAATGCTTGAACGTGTACGTAAACACACACATTAAGGCTTAAGAGATGCCATCATGTTGATATTAAACTTGATAAGCAGACAGTGCACTGTCAAAAATTAGATCTCGTCTGAATCAAAGTTAAGCAGCATCCAAGCTGCTACAATTCACACATAACACTGAGCAGTCGGAAAACTGTGACTGAAGTGTTGGTTGCCATTTTTGGAGCTTCTGTTGCAGGCTGCGGAGCTGAACAAGGCCTCCTGCTGACTAATTGCTTACTGAGAGAAAGTCTGTGCGAGGTTTGACAGTGGGAAGCTGCAATTGTTGCTTCGCTTGCTTTGTTTTCGACAACCTTTCTCTGCTATTCTCTCTGTAACAAAAAAAAGTATTTACAATGAATAAAACATTTGGGACATATTGGTAACCAAATGTGCATGAGTCGGTCCTCGTGTGAGAATGACACTGATGCTGTCGTAACGGCAGCTATTGTTTTGGCACTCATGCTTCCTCTCAGCTCTTCTCTGCCTTTAACAAAATAATTCATGATGAACAGATGATTTTAGAGCTATTTTCTGTCTCTCTGTAGTGCTGCAGGCTGATGGATTCGAGATGAGAAGCATGATTAGGTAACTTAAAGAATAAAGGAAGGTAGACTATTCATATGCCTTCAGTTTTTGCAAACATATTGCAGCACTGAAACAAAAGACTATACAAGTACAAAATTAGGTATATATAAATAGTTTGTTCCTGTCCCCTTCTATCTTTCCTCATCCTGACCAGAGCTGCCACGATTAGTCAATTATTCGATTGCAGTATTGGGTCAAACAACAATTGGTCTGTAATGCAGTAGTGTGGCGCGTTACTGTTCCTAAATTCAGTAATCACATTACAGTTACAATCCAAACTAATAACCCATTACTTGTGTTACATAAGTTCAACAATTATCTGCACATTGGGCGGATAGAAAAAATAATCATTGAACATGGCTTTTCATGCACACTCGTGCAACAATCTTCTGAGCTCTCCTGATGTCCATGAAATTCAACACAGCCACACTGTCAGTGTGCCCGTGGAGAGGCCTCAGAGGAGGAACAGGCTGCCCCTCATCAGGTGTAACCACTGCCAAACACGTCAATTAAGCTGGACAAATCTACTATAAAGCCATTGTTTGGTGAGTGAGTGGCTCAAGTGAGTTTGTTTAAGTGTGTTTGACCCGTTAAATGCAGTTCAGATGCCGTTTAAACATGTTTTTTTTCCCCTTTCCAGTCTATCATCATCATCTGATGGTGTCAGGAAGGACATAAATATTTGTACTAAGCTGTGTTAGGAAGGCCGACCTCTTTTATTTTGTTTTATATAATGTTGTAGTTTTAAATTGAGGCCATTACTCTGCAGAACATTTTTCTGTGAAGTGCACTTTCACCCCCTTACAGGGTACATTTTTACAAGGTTGCAAGGTAAAGTTATTATCATTTTTTAAAGCACAAGGGTTTAAACAAAAACAAACTAGGTAGGAGTGTGGAGGATGAATTGAGGCGTCTCACAGCCTGGGGAATGAAGCTTCTCCATAGTTTGGTGCTACAGTATGGTAGGGGATACTTCTGTATCATTTTCCAGATGGCAGCAGGGTGTTTTTTTTTGTGGTTTTATGTTATTGAAGAGCAGAAAAGGCAGATCAACAGTACGTCCTCCTCGTTAGGATGTTATAATAATATATATGTTATATGTGGGCATATGTGAGGTATGCGCCCCCCACAGTTTCTGAGTGCAACACCACTGTGGTAAATACAAATCCCAGGTCTGTAACAATGTGTCAGAAGTAATGTAGGTGCTAACTACAAGCAAAACTCATTACAGCATAACAATGTTAGGTGTTGAAAACTTGTATGTTGAAGTAAACATGTATGTAATGCGGTGTTGCTACCCTCTCACTGAAGTTACATAGTGCAGAAACAAGTGATAGGGGGGCGGAGTGGCTGAGACAGAGACACCATTCACCTTATTACAAGACACTGTACCATCAACATGATTTTTAAGCTGTTATTTTAAGGTAAAAATGTTACATAATGTTGCTTTCAATATAAGGATTTGCTGCTTTTCTTTGTCATTTATGATAGTAAATTAAAAGTCCTCGAGTTTTGGACTGATGGTTTGACAAATAAGACAATCTGACGACGTCAATTTAGACCCTGAAAAATTGTGATGAGCATTTTTCACAAATCTAAGATTTTATAGACTAATCGATTAATGATGAAAACAATCAACACCCCAGCACTTACCCTTTGACCAGCTCCACCACGATGAAGTCACTACCATCCCCAGAGTTGTAAAGTATCAGGCCGTCTGGACTGGTTGTCTTAAACTGGAAGAACAGGTGCATGGAGGCGTAGGCCTGCAAGGTGGAGAAGGCCAAGTAGCTGGCTTGAGTTAGAAAAGTTACAGGATTGGCAACGATGTGCCTCATGCCGAATCTTGCATTCAGCTCGCAGTAGGAGATGTCTCCGTTCTTGCACTGGTCCAGATAGAGCATCCCGTTGACGGAGAGAGCTTGCAGATGGCCGATGAAGTTGGAAGGCATCACGGAGATGAAACGCCGCTCTGTCATGATCCCCGTCTCAATGTTATTAAACTCCAGGCGGGTGTGGGCGCCGGTCATGAGGCCTATGAGACCAAACACGCAGCTTAAATTTCAAATACCTTTCAATAGCTTTGCAAGCACAGCTCCTTCATTCCTACCGTACCTTCCACTGTCACATTGTCCACGGAGAGCTGCAAATTCTTCCCACGCCGCAACACCATCACTGTGTGCCACTCATTGTCATTCAGCTTCTCGCCTACCAGGAGTATCTCTGGTCCCTTGCCTAAGAGGAGAAAGGTGGCAAGTGACAATCATACCATATCAGCTCAGTATGCACTCTTTCCTCTCTCAACATGACAAGCACCGTCAGGGTGCATACATTCATTCACCTACAGAATCGCTCACACACGTACAGCCATTAACAATTACTTGCAACCAATAATTTGCATTCACTAAACACTACTGTAAGTTAAATGAGGAATGAAACAAAAAAAAACTGAATGTGTAAAATCATTTCTCCACTGAAATAGCATGGTTTCTTTTTATGGGGTCATTTGGGGAAACATGTTCGTTGTTATCTAGAGGCTTGGCTCAAACATTCAGCTTTAAGTGTCAGAATTTCTGCACTATCCTCTGCTTTTTTCACTGGTTTCAAAATAGGTCACAGTGCAGAAGCATGCCACTGCAGCACCGTCATCCCGAATCAGTGCCTATGCAACAGGCCGACACGGCAGTTCAAAGGAGTTCTGACATCGCTTGGGAAACTAATTGGCCATGCCTTGCCTAAGCTGACTGCGCCTTTAGGGGTTTGTCTGTCTAATTGAGCTCAGGGTGCAGGAGAATTACAGGGGACGTACAGAGGGCAATAAATGGAAAACATCAACTGGTTTTCGAACACTTCACTGTTTCATCCTCAGGGAAATAAAGGAGACTTTGTCCAGGGCTGCATATCAAGTGTCTTTGCAGCGCAGCGCACAATACCCACCATCCAACCGCTGAATATCGACTGCGCACACCAGACGGATCAATCACGTCAAACCGTGCTCCCTCTATATTTGATGGACTTAGTTAGGTAATGACAAAACAAACCACTTGCTGGAATCATGTCCAACACAAGAGGAGAATTGTTTACCTTGTAAACCCCTATCACGAACGCAGAGCTACACACCAGATTTGCTGTAATAAAAGAGCAGATAGCGCCAGATAGTAGGGACTATTCATCTTATCTGTGCTTCTCAAAGGAGAGCTACCCTGCTATCTCGAGTCAGCGTCTGAACCCAAACAACTTAATACCGAGAGAGAAGAACTGAATGCAAATTCTTGCATGGCCAGAGAAGTATTATCTTGTGTTTTATTGTATTGAGGTGTTTATCAACTGGGCATAATTTTGTTGGAAACTTAAAGATACATAATCGGGATCTCCAACAATTTCACACAATAATGGCTGTTTACAAGGCTTGGAGACTGCTGATGTGACTGCGTATGGGACAAACGTTAGCCTTTCATAACGTAATAAAGTCTCATAATTTGCCTCAAGTGACGTCGCTTGAGTGAGTGTCCTTTGGTGCTAAAGACAACAAGTCTGAAAATGGAGAGTGTGGCGGTGGAAAGAGGTGTGCTAACCAGACCTCTGCAGCCCGCTCCTCAACTCTGATTCAGGGTAGCACCTTGAGGCTATGTTAGCCACTACTAGCATCAAACACAAGGATCTCCGACGTGTGGGTAATGTAGGTCAGAGGCCAGGTTTTGACTAGAAAGAAGGACGTGTTCAGATATTTCTGGTTCTTGTCCACATATATTGATTTAATTTATATATATTATAAAGTAAAATAGACATTGTTCTTAAGTCTTACCCCGGTCTACCCCTAGAACTAACTTGATCTGAAAGAGGGGTCATGATGAATTTTATCTCAGTACATATAAATTCAGTACACATCGTAAAACTGACTGCACACTCCGTGTTTCATATAGTGATCTATCTCTAACACTGCAGTGGGTAGTAAAACGGTGTAGTGTGATATGTATTCACACTTCTGACTGTAAACCCTTTGAAATGTGGGCTCCCTTCAAAGAGCCGTCCCTTCACAAGCTCAGCTTCCAGAGGCTCCAGAGCATGCTGCACATGTACGGGGTCTATTTTGTCCAGTTTGATCCTCAGTTAAAATTGAATTTGATTAATATTTTCAAACAAGGATGACTTCAAAGGCATGGTGCGGTTATACAGGTCAGCATTATGAGTGAGCTGAGACTTTGAACGCAGGATGTGCGTGTTAATCAAAGCACGCTATGGTAATTTTGTAATTTTGTAGAACAAATGCTTCATTTCAAAAGTGTGCAGTGTACCATTATTCCCCGGATTCCAGAGAATTAATGAAGAGCATTGCAGCAACATTTGTTCTCACAACTATTACCCTCCCCCTGACAACTTCCAAGCAGCGGCCGCAGATGGGCTGTCTCTTTGATTCCTTCAGAAATAAGCTACACACGCGAGATGCCTCACCTGAGAAATCTGAATTCTTCATCCTGTAATCCCCTAAAGCAGTCTCTTAACAAGGATGTTCAAAATTCACAATGAGTCTATGCCGCAAAGTCTTATCTCCCCAGTGACAGCGCTCACTAAATGATGATTGTTTAAATCATTTGGGCAGATCATTCTTGCAATTTAGAATTTAGCTCCATTTTCATAAAATCCATTAACAAGCCATCCATCGTCATCTTAATCTGTAATATTAAACTCTTCAGCGGTCACTGGTGCAGCATACATATACATAGTATAACTGACCAGGAAGACGATTAATTGTGCATAAAGAGAAGTGCACACACAGTACTGTGCACATTTTCTGTGGACAGTGTGTGATGGTACAATGCCATCTGCTGGTGGAGAGGGCAACTTCTAGGGCAGATATGTGTGGATTAAATATATACAACCTTTCCTTTCATAAGACGTGTGCAATATATTTTCTTTTCTACCTGCATAATTATTTCTTTGCATATTTCACTTTCTACTGGGTGCCATGAACCACTCAAAATGGCTATTAATGTCACTCCTGCAGATAGATTATTGAACTGGTTTATAGAAATGGTACATGCACACCTCAATTCTGTTCAATCATCCACACACCCATGAATGAAAACACACACACAAACACACACACACACACACACACACACACACACACACACACACACACACACACACACACACACACTACTCACCTTGATCAGAGAAATACAATGTAATCCATTCAACATAAAGACTGTCGTTTAGGCTCAGCGTCATACATATGTTGCAACAGCAAAAGTGACCATTTTTGCTGTAGAGCTATTAAATCAGCATCTCAGATCAATAGATTAACAAGAGACAAAATTACAGTGAAGACTACAGGTTATTGGTTTTTCTATTGTGCATGCTGAAATGTTGAAATACGTTTGAGAGCACAAAAAACAGTTGTTGCAAAAGGCGAGCATAAATACAGTATAATGGCTGATATTCAGGCCTGTCTGCAAATCAGTGAGAAATTGAACATTAGCAGTTTTATTTCACAATGATCCAGGAATTATTCAAACATGAGGGGTGGAAACAAGCTTTCAGCCGGCACTCGATTGTAGTGATAATTTTTAAAGCATTCATAGGCCTCCGCTGTATTGGATGATCTATATCAGAGAAGCGGTCACCTCTCCACTGGCGATAGCTCTTATCTCTTTCTCCCACTGCTGTAGTCTGAACCAAGACTTAAATTGCCTGTCTCTCACTATCAGGTGGGAGCGTCAATCTACATCATAAATTCCAACATTACCGCAGTATAAGCTAAAGGACCACTCCATTTCAAAAGAATATGAAATAACAGAGAATCAATTGTGTTGATACAGAGGAGGATCTGCCTTCCATTTGATCAATGGAATAATGTTTGCTTACTTAAATACCCTATGGTCCATGATACATGTCTTTGATGGATGCCCTTGTCCTGTCTTGTCTTGAGTGTTTTTATGAAGTATTTTTTCTCCCTTGCTGAGGGATTTTAGACATTGATTCAGTTCATTCAGTTTGCATTTTGATGGACCATCTGGTCCAGGATGTTTCCTCCAATTAAAATTTTTAGGTTATAAAACAAAAGGAAGATAACAAGTGTCTGTTGATGTATGATGAGTGGGTAGATTTAGACATTTATTATATTTAAATGATTTCTCATTTAAAACTGGCATCTGGTGATTTAATTTACCCATAAAGATTATGTTACATGACGTGTTTTCCCAAAATGAAAAGAACTGGCTGCAACCAACTGTAATCTCTCTATCCGGTTTCAACATCTAAGCAGAAGCGAGTCTTTTTGATCGCTTACAGTCTTGTCTCATACTAATCTATTGATCAGATATCAGGCTAAGCTTTAAATTAACTCAGCTCTGCTGCTGCAGTGTGATTACCCACTAACAAAATCACATTTTCTCCTAACTGAGACTGAGCACTGCTTTTCTCTCCACAGATAATTACTGATTGTACTTGGACTGCGCCCAATTATCAGCTGTGTGAGAAAATTTGTCACAGGCAAATGAATGACACTCATTTGCAGCACAACAGCAGACTACTGTATGTCAAATTTAGCTCCATTTGATTACAACATTAATGCATCGCAATAATGAGAAAATGTGTAATTCAAATTGTTACTATAATGTGGATTTTTGTGGGTGTAGAGCAAAAAGATCCAATTATATTTAACCATACAACACAGTGAAGTCTCATTCGTTTACTTATCTTTATAATGATGCTTGTGAGTAGGATAAAAGCAACAGTAAACAAGGGAAATTGTAGGCCAGAATAAATGACTTGCGTTGTGTTTGATAAGGGAATAGAGCAAGAGGCATATGATTATACCACAGTGCACAGTGTTCTCTAAATCATGGTACAGTAAATAATCATAGGAGACACTTACTGAGATTACAGTCTATCCTGATACAATCTGGTGAGAGAGAGAGTGAGATGGTGAGATTAAAAGAAAAAAGGAACAGCATAAAAGAGGAGAATATTTCACATCCTTCAAGGTACATTCTGCAGACAGTTCAGTGCTTTTTAGAGCCCACCATCCGGGGACAGCCTGGAGAGTCTAAACCGCCACTTTCCTCCCTGTGGTGCACATAACGTTAGAAAAAGGAACAGCGAGTAAAAAAGGAGAACCTCAGCGTGTGTCTGGCACTGCTGGGAGTACAATAGGCGAGATCAAAGTCGGGATCAATAAGAGTTTTATTGACCATAAAAGCAGAGGTGCACCAGTATTATTTTTAGCATCGGTATCGGCTCCGATGCGGCTGCTTACATTCAGCGTCGGCAAATTAATTTGACTGTTTCTGATGCAACGGCTGATACTAACACGTTCTTCGGGGTAAAAAGGCGAACTTGCAGCGCTGTGAGGAAAAGTGTGTGAGGCTGATAACAGAAAAGGAAGCTGTGTCAGATTTGGTTGAAGATGTGAAGATGTGAATCCGAATTATCCATCTTAAAGCCTATCACCTAAACGAGCATCATGAATTTATGACACAGAGCCACTCTCGGTCATAGTAATCTTTGTTATTATAATGAATTTTAAATTAAGTACTAGTTTCCTGTCAGATCTAAGCATCAGCCTCTTGTATATCATATTCTGTGCACGTGGATTAATAGAATGTGTTGTTAAGGATAAGTTATTAAACTATTTTACTGAATACAAAGGAGAAGGTCATGAATGTGTCATTTAGTCATTAGTTTATGTTAGCAGACTCTCAGACTGAAGAGAGACACTGAGACATGGCACGCGAGAACGTGCATAAAGTCACATCCTTTGGACTGTTGCGGAAAATCTTCCTTAAGAAATACACTGTCCAGCAGCATTAAAGGAGACATATTATGCTAATTTTCAGGTTCATGATTTTATTTTGGGTTACTACTAGAAGAGTTTTACATGCTTTAATGCTCAAAAATCAGTTTTCTCATACTGTCCAGTGCTGCAGCACTGTATTCCACCTCTGTCTGAAACGCTCTGTTTTAGCTCCTGTCTCTTTAAGGCACCCCTCCTGAATACGAGTCTGCTCTGATTGGTCAGTTCACACATGCCTGAGCCAGCACAGCTAACAACAACAGAGCAGCTGTGCTAAATCAATTCTTGTGTGCCAAACTTGTCGCTAGGTATAAATTATGAAAATGTGTGACATGGTCACGTAGTGTGATGTCACAAAGTCACAGAATTAAAGGCGGAACTACTGACGAGGCGTTTAAGGAGCAGGGTTTTCTGTAGGAGAGAGGAGCGATGAAAAAGTGATTGATACATGTAAAGATTGAACAGTTGTTATGTAGCGCTGCTGTAAGGGTTATCATACTTTGGCTAAAAAAATGTCACCTGCTGTACTGATGCACCTCTACGCAAACTCTCAAACTTTGATCCGTCTTCACTCTTAAACCCAAACTTCTGGCCCGATGGTAATACATCATCCAAGTCTAATACAGAGGAAAAGGGCGATTTGCACAACCTGCAGCCACAATGAACCTTACACCATGAAAAAAAAAGCACAAATGTGACACTCTGCTAACATCTGCTCATGTCTGCTAGAGCTAACGTCTTCTAAATCCATCTGCAATATTCACACTTTTGCACTTAAAATGGATTCACCCGATTATCCTTTGCATGGTCTGAATAATGAAACCGATTTATCCAACTGTAAGTGAATACATTGGTGTAAGTCATGTGGCTGAGGTGTGCTCTCAAGCTGTCAACCATCACAGAGCAGTGGATACAGACAGCCAGAGACCAGAGAGACTGTGTGTGTGTGTGTGTGTGTGTGTGTGTGTGCGTGTGAGTCCATCACTGGCACCCACTGTTCACTGAAGCGACTCTAAACTGGACAGGCCAGTAAATGTGGTGGGAGGGAACTACAGCGGTCACATCTACGGCGTGAGCGGTCTAAGTGGTAATATCTCAGAGTAATGATGGATCTGGTCTCTGACTGCCTTCTCCTTGAACTGCAGACAAGCCATTGAAGGGCTGAAAGAGCCGAGACGGTCAGATGGGACCTGACCACTGGATAAACTGAGAGAGAGACATAGAGAGACAGAGAGAGAGAGGGAGAGAGAGAGAGAGAGAGAGAGAGAGAGAGAGAGAGAGAGAGAGAGAGAGGGGGGAGGGCAGAATATACACACCTGCAGTTGCTTAAAAAGTATTAAACATCCTGTTTTTTTATTGTTTAGTTTTGTACTATATCTTCTTTTTTTGTATTTGTTGTTCCTGTTTTATTCCTGAAATAAAAGGTGATTATTCTCTAACTGATGTGTAAAAATACACATTTGGTGCGCCCCAGTTAACAAATAGTTAAGGTGCATACCTTCTAACCATGGATACTTACGGTTGGATTATGGTTTGAGACCTTTGTTGCAAGTCATACCCCTCTCTTACGCTCCCCATGTTACCTGTCTACCTCTGTGCTGTGGGCTTTTTAATGCAGGTAAAAATGTGCTTTTAAGTTCTACTTCAAAGTAAAATTCGAAAATAATTGTGTCCTGGTGGTCTAGTGGTTAAGGCACATAGGCTACTATCTAAATGCATTGGCTGCAACAAACGATGATTTTCATTATCGATTCATCTGCAGATGATTTTCTAGACTGATCGATTGATCGTTTGGTCAATAAAATGTCATGAAATAGTGAAAAACATCCATCCCAGTCTCTTAAAGTCCAGGGAGATGTCTTTAAATGTCTTGTTTTGCCAGTCCAAATTCCCAAAATTTTAAGATTTAAAATGATTTCAGAGAAAAGCCGGAAATCTCCATATTTGAGGGGCTGAAAAATTACTTTAACGACTAATCAATTATCAAAACAGTTGAAATTCAAATGACTGAGTCAGTTCGAACTGTATTATCTTTTATTGCTTTTAACATTTTTGAATTTGTTTTTTAACATTTATATATATATATTTTTTTTATTTGAAAAAGACACATTTTCTTTGGTTGTTCACCTCTGCATTTCCCTCATTGTGTGCCTTCTTTCTCTCTTTATTTCTTTTCCCTCTCATTTTTGTTTGTTGCCTGAGGCTGAGGTGGAGTGGAGGTTAGGGGTTGAGCATTGTACTTCTGCGTTTTTGTATTTTTTTTGTGACTGTACAACTTCCAATGTCGGCGCTCAATAAAAATACATTGAAGAAAAAAAAATTGGTGGCAATTGTTGCCCTAGTCTGTAGTAAACCCTGGGTGACTAAAAGCAAACACTTTGCTGAATGCACTTATTTTCTTTCTGGTGGCGAGTTAGATGAGTGGATTAATAATGCCGTCATATCTCTCTGTACAGTCAGTCGCTCTCTGCAGCTAACAACAATGCAAGTGTAAATACAAGTCACCATTTTACTGGGGAACATGTATCAGACTACTTCTTGGCTCTGCATGGTTGCCAGGAAACCAGCCAAGACTCCAGGAAGCTATTGTGTGAAGCCAAGAAGTAGTCACAAACATAACCCCCCGTAAAACTCTAAACTGTTTACAATTCTGTTTTAAAATACATGAAAAATAGCTCAAGGAAGAGGTCGTGGTGGGTGTATCTTGTTATCATTTGACATAGCCCGGCTAGCTGTTTCCCCCGCTGGCTGTAGCCTTATAGTTCATGGACAGATATGAGAGCTGTATCGATCTTCTCCTCCAACTCACCATCAGAGAGTGAATAAGCATATTTGCCCCGAAAGGTCAAACTATTCCTTTAAATTCCATCAATAGATGAACTGCTTTCAGACTCCAAATTATGTCTTTTTAAAATCTGGCTGATGCGAGGAACAAAACCATTAGTTCATATAATAACTGTTTAAAGGATATACTTTATTCTACATTACATCCAAAATATGAAGTCTGTATTTCATTATGTTATCACTTTAATTTGAAACTGATCATTCAATTTAATTTAAATTACTGAGTGCAAAAGGATCAAGGCTGTGCTTATCGTTCTTTTTAAGCAACTGTAGTTATTGTGAATGAGGATGTGTATGGGAGAGTCTGAGACAAATCTAATTCCATGAGAACTCTAGCTAGGTGACACGTCCTAAAAGGTCAACGGGTATTATCTGCTCGCATTTGCCGCAGCAGCAGCATTACCCAGGTTCACAGTGAGCTTCACTCTGCCTCCATCCAGCTCCAGACGCAGGGTGTCCGCTGACTGCTGAGAGGTGGTGGCCATCAGCAGCCCAAAGGCCCTCTGGGACATGAAGCGGAGGGACACATCCTCGGCCTCCGTGTGTATCGTCCTTGGCAGCAGCACCTTCAGATACATGCTGCCATCATAGCTCACCATGGTGGCCTCTGGGGATTTCAGGGAGAGAAAGTGTTAGCAGACACTGAACCCCAGAGGGAATCAGAATACTAAAAAATTAAAAACACAAAGTGGCGTTTAAGGAATGAAACCTGAATTCTATTGGAGCATATCTCGCGTGCCGCATGATATAATTTTAGATTGCAGTTTTCATCAGTCGCACCAGATGGCAGAAAAGGCCTGGAGCATGTGAAGACAGTGGCTAGATTACAGCTGCAATCAAATTTCAGAGGGATTTATACCCATCATAGCGCAATACAAGGGGGATTTCCATATATCCACATACTATTAGCTGCCAATGGTCTGCGTAATTTGGCCTCTCTGTGAGAAAAACCATCTGCATGGTGAATGCAGAGTGATTCAGGCCGTTTCACTCTGCAGCACTGCATTTGTAATGAAGCACTGGCAACGTCGTCATACTGAAAATTCATTGATGAATCACTGTTCTCTAAGGAGAATTTACTTTTGAATGGCTTCAATGACAAAAAAGACCTGATTTTTTCTTTTGTCCTTTCATTGGCACTTAGACTGCTTTGTGAACACAGAGGGTTACTTTGAGTCCACAGCACGGCTCTCATTAAACATGTAGATATGTGCATGGTCATGCTACAAATGCAAATTAAACTATATTGTTAAGGAGGCCGGACAGAGCAGTAAGGCCTGATAATGAATTTTCTTTGTATCTACATTTTTTCCATCCGTGCAGGCTACTTTCCAGCCGCTACACACCTATGTTAATAAATAAAATACTGGCCAAAGTGTGTTAAAAGCTTTGCAGCAGCATTTTAAAATATTCTGCCCATCCCTTACTGTCAAACTTACCCTTCTCACAGCTGGGCCCGAGGTAGCCAGTACCGTTGCAGTCGCAAATGTGCCTGTTCCAGCCTTCCCTGCAGTGCCCACCGTTGGCACATGTGTCTCTGGCACACCTGACATGAGTTTCCCTGGTGCAGAAGCTGCTGACACCTGTGGCGCCCTGAACTTCCGCCAGCCTCCACAGGTTACGGCTCTGTCCGTCAATGAAGAGGTCCCTCACACAGCCCACGTAGCCGAGGCTGAGGGATGCCGTCCACACCTCAGGGGGGAGCATGAGGGCTTGGCGGTCCTCGGGTAAACCTCCGAGATACATGTCCCCGTCTAGGTCGAGGATCTCGCTGCCTTCATTAGCGGCAAAGGGGATGCTCTGGCTGTTCACGGAGATAAAGCCTGTGGGGCAGGCAGTGAGTCAACTTGTACTTATACAATGTTTTTGTTGGAGAAAATGAAGACAGGTGCGTGTGGGCTGTGCTAAGTGAGAAGTGAGAACAAACTGTGAGATTGAGGAAGTGGTGGGCACTCGTCTAGGCTTGTCTTAAAAAGTGAGGATTAGGACACTGTACTGCCAGTCCTCGGGAGTTGATTTTGTGAGCAGAAGCTCAAACCAAAACTAGCTCTGGAAAAGTGAGTGATTAAAATGACTAATCTTACCCTGCTTGAGAAGGAAGGAAATGTATTCATAGAAAGGTAAGGGAAGAAATAGTAGAAAGTAAGAAATAATCTCCTACTAATAATGCAGGCATTTGGATTGTACTAATAAGGTCCAATTTGAGGTGGCTGACTGTATAATTGGCCACTTGTGCGATAGGTGAACACAGATTTCAAAATGTCATACATAGATTATAACAACTAAAAATATCCTTGTAATTAAACCCGAATATGCATGCATGTTTCTCTGCAGTGAAAAAGCAGCAGCTCTGATATGACTGTATCAGTGCTGGCATAGTGTGACTTCACAGCTTGGGACCTTTTTTCTCCTCCACAGCTACAGCTGGAGGAAGTAAGAAGCAGAGTACAGCACAGTAACAGAAGCAGACAGGAGGCTTCCCCTTGCCGTCACAAATAAACATAATTCTCTTACCGTTGCGCCCTCTCCTCTGGAAGTCCACATGGCACCACTCGCCGTCATCCAGCCTCTTGTTGCTGGCTTTCAACTTGATGCTGCCAGAGCCCATATCCATGACCAGGTAGAGAATGCCGTCCAGTAGTTCGATGGCGAAGAAGTCGGCCCTGGGCTTCTTGTCGGGCTGCGTTCCCTGCAGGCTGCCATGGCTGAACAGCAGCAGGCCGCTGGGCTCCGTGGTGCGGAAGTCAAAAGATATGGCGCCCGTCTTCTTTGTGTTCCACCTGGGCAATGTCAAGTAGGCAGACGGCGTGTCGAAGGTGACCGGCTCCAGGGCTTCCACATTCTCACAGCTGAATATCAGGTCACCATGGATACTGATCCTAGGGTCTCGCTGTTCTGCCAGCTGTGACAGTTCCAGCCTAAACTCATTATTCTTGTAGACCACCTAATAAAGGACAGAGATGTTGTGGTGAGATGAAAGCCTAAGAGAGCAATAAATTCATTGCTCAGGTTGAATATTACTCATCAATAAATACCAGAATCGATATTAAACAGCAGCAGACAACACACTGATTCATCCATGAACTCGCCAGCGTTGTGTCACATAAACTGGCAGCTTTAATTATATGGATATAGAAGCACTTGATGCATTAATAAAAAAGAATAAAATCCTTTTTTTGTATCTCCCTGTGGTTCTGACACACGCTGTGCCTCCATGGACAGATAGAGGAAGCATGTAGAATTGAACACATTGTGTTTTCCTCGACGGTACCGACTCTTTTCATTTATTTTCTCGACCACAGATTCTCCCTCACCGCACCGAGAATCTGCCAGTTTTTTTAATCAGGATGTTTTCAGGTTTCACAATTTCTTCATTAACTGCGAAATTGTCATGGGAAAAGAAGAAGGCAGCTCGAGCTGATCTGCTTGTGAAAATGCATTTGGATTTAGATGCAAATGCAAACATTCAAATTATAGACGTTTAGCTGACTCACTCAGGAACGCACAATGGGTCTGACAGTGGAATAATCTTGAATCCGGGGCGGAGGAATCACAGACAATCGCACCTACACGATGACAAACAATTATGTGTGTTTATACTGAGTAAACTGAAAAGAGATCAAGTCCAAGCGGAGCTGGTGGGTGGGAGAGAGGTGGCCTCGATCCTTTACAAGCACAACACACAATTTATTATTTAAAGAGGCACATTTGGTAAATGTAAGAGGGCAGAAACTTGAGTGTTCATTTTCATTGGTGAGCTCATGATGCAGAAGCAGCTAAATGATGGTATAAAAGATCAGCTGTTTGTACAATAAACCTCCCTGTCTTCTGATGGACGTCTGTGTGATTGACTTGATATTTCAGATTAATCACACAAAATCCTTTTTACAGATATTTGCTCATACTAAATATAAGATACACAATACACACCTGTTCAAACAAAAAGCATTCCTCCGTATGAAGCTCTTCTTTGTGCTGTTATTGTATTATTTTCTGCCTTCATTTTGGGCTCATCAATATGCACAGCAGGACACAACCAATCCTTGTCTCATTTTGTATCAGTTGTAAGTCACCCGGAGCCGACTGTTATCTGCCGCACTACTCTGCAACCAGTCACTGCCCGAGGTGACACACCACGCTGCACAGCCGAGCTGAGAGGCAATTTGAGCCAATATCACACTTCACACTGCCTCAGTGTGACTAATTAAGCAGTGAAATCAGATGGTCAAACTGACCATCGAGAAAACAGACAATTTCCAAGCGGTAAGGTGCTCAATCAAGTAAGAACAGCGTGTTAGCAGTTACACACAGACACCGTTTACAACTCGGCGCTTCACATCTAACAAAAAATGCATCGAGGGCTACAAAAAGGCACACTGTGACCTCTGCAGGATGATTATATAAGCCAAAGGACAATACAGAAAGTGGAATCCTATTTCACCAATTCAGACGTCTGTTGTATGTGACAAGGATTACCGAGCATCCCAAAACACGAGAATAAAGCTCTGCTAGCGTCGATTGACAAAGCCCTCGTGTCTTCTCTGCTCAAGCGGTGAAGAATAACAGCAGTCTGACAATGAAGCCCTTCTCTGTTGCTAACAGCTGTGTGAGCACATTCTTCATAAGCAAATTGGGCCCAATCCTTGAAACATTAAAGTAGAAGAACCTAATGATGCGGTGTGGGATATCCTGTGGGCACACATGCTACAGACCACTAAGCTGGTGACTTCAAAGACGGATTCATCTCTCCCGCGAGTTGTTGTAGTCGAGACATTCGTCTGAGAGCGGCCATTATTTTTTCTGTACCTGATGAACCTGATGGCCTCTACCCAGCAGCGCTCATCTATTATCATGTAACACCGAGGGAGATTAGTCTTGGCCCAAACTCTCTACATTCATTAAGACAGGTAGCCCACCAAATAGATCCACTGCGTACACAATAAATATTTTAGGCACTGCTCGTTTCCTCTCCAACATGATGAGATGCATATTTATGTGGGAATTCTTTCCATTCACCACAGAGCTTTATTTTCTCCTTCATCATCAAACTCACAGCTTTGGCTTGGTGTGACCCGTCTCTGAACCTGACTTCTGGATTTCCTGGCAGAGCTGATCTCATTTGATCAGCCCTGCCTCTGCCGCCGTTCACCCTCATTATCAGGACTTTTTTGGGTTCTTTTTGTCACCCCATCTTTATGACTCTTTATCCTGTCATACTCTCCCCTGCATGCCTACAGCACATCTAACTATGCGACTATGCGCAGCAGTAGTAGGTCTAAACACCACCACCAGCCACACGCCTACAGAGCGGAGGCTGCTGCATTGGCAGCGATGCTGGGACAATAACCTGTCCATAAATAACATCTCATTTTCATTTTAGTGCACTCACACTGCGGAGTAGTTATGTAGACACTCAGTTTTTGAAATCCATTCAGTTAATGCTTGAATGCTTTAAAATGCTAATATTGTGGAGTTAATTAATGAATTGTAGCACGACTGTGACAAACACTTTCAGTTGAAATGTGTCTGTCCTGCAGTGTTTACTGGACAAAATGACCTGTAGACAGTTGGCAATTTGAGGGAGGATGAAGGGTTTTTAGCAAAATGACCAAAATGCTCTCCTCTTGTTAACCTGCCCCCCCCCCAAACTGTAAACTATTAATACTCTACTGTAGTCTATAGAGCAGTGTCACCTTCATGATCAAAGTGACAAGGTGAGAATTATAGACACACTGCTGCCTGTTCTATTTCTGTAATATTCCCATAATATTTCTGGAGCATCCGTTCTGCTGAAAATACACCCTCTGACGAAGCCACCTCTGTTACAAAATATTTTAGAGAAGACATGACTACAGATGTAGTTTCTGTGATAGAAAAAAGGTGAAATGTGGCAGGTTCACTACAGTTTAGCCTATTAGCATGCTAACTGCTGGGCCACATATCATGCGTGAGTGGCACGCGACGTCTGCTGCTGCTGCTGCAGCGCTGTTTCTTCTCTTTCTAGTTCACCCTTGATACTGATCAATAAAGATGATGAAGTGTAGCAAATTTCATGGCGATCCATCAAAACCACAAGAGGAAACGTCGGGGGATTAATGTCTGTGTGATTCGTATCTGATATCGCCGTGTTGGTGTTGTTCCGACAACATCATAATTAATGTTGCTCCAGGACCACTTTGCAACTGATCGATCACGTGATGTCATAGCCTTGCGACTTCAAATATAGACTGGAAATGTAAGCACATGGGCGAAGTTAGTCTTTCTAACACATTATTATAATTAAGGTAATAATATATCAAGTTCCACGTGAGACACAAACCCTGGTCTCCTCTGTGCTCGACCCCCATATCTTACTTCTAATGTGGACTTTTGGTGAGTTGCAATGATGGCCATGCACCAACATTGATCATGATGTGGTAGGAACAACACAACACGGCGAGATCAGATTAACCATAGTATTCATCCTTTGGAAAACCGCGAATGTCCGTTAAAATTTCACAGCAATTCATACAGACCTGACCAGCAAACCATCCTTAGAGACAACATAGCTGCAAATCCTAGCTGTGAAGAATTTGAGAACGTCTGTACCTCCTCTATTTATGTTTCATGGGACTAAACTTTGAAAAAACACATTTCTTTTTGTGGACACAAAGTACAGCCGTCTGAACATTTCCGTTCTTTGGCATAAATCCTGCTTTGTGGTTGGGACTTGGAAAGCGAAACTGCCTTTTTCGATTGAGTTCCAATCAGAAAATTTGTAACAGAAAAAGAAAAATCTTTTCATATAAGCTTTGGAAGCGCACTCAAGTCATGCTTGCAGTCTCCAACAACATCCAACGAAGTAATGAACCAACTTTTAACAAGATAGCATGAGTCTTTATAATCTGCCAAACTCTCACTGTGACACATAAGGAGGCTGCTGTTAGCTTCGTCAGGTCATTTCCTCTTTGTTTGCCGTGTGCAGTTTGTGTATCCCACATCTAAGTGACGTGTCTGTTCTGTCCTTGGTGCATTGTACTCCCAGCTGAATCCCATACAGCTGGATTTAATGGGGATGAAGAGCAGAGCCTAATAACAGTTTATAAGCATTTATGGAATAAATGGTCTTATATCCTTTGACGTAAGCGTCTCTGACAGAGGAAAACTCAGTCTGAATCGGGTACTGACCCCAAGAAAATATGTATACACTCTGACGCTTCTGCTACTATTTTAATTTAAACTACTGTCTGTTTCAGTCATGTCTCCTCCTAATGCTTCCATGGTTAGAGGAAGCATTTCTTTCACTTTTAATGCACAGAGCACTTCATTTGCTTTTTATGAGATTGCTCACTTCATTAAAAATTTGTAAGACCACGCTGAAATTGGGCATTAACCCATAATTCACTGCTTTGTCTTTACTCATTTCTTATGCTGAGGACATGATCTTGTTCAACATAATTAATGGGATGGGTACAGGCCGGAGTTAAAAAGCTATAGAAAAGCGGATATAGCGACGAAGACTGAGTTTGGACTGTGTTTCAGGAACGAACACGAGAAGAGGCATCGGTTTCTTATGGATATTATAGTTCTACGTTCTGAAAGGGAGTCCCACAGGAATCTATAAATGCATATGCTCTGCACAGTGCGGTGCAGCTGAAATTTTCTCCTTCAAATACCCTACAGCAGGAGAATCAATATGAATGTTGGTGATTTCCTATATGCAGAACATGCTCTGCCTATAGGAAGGGGGAGTGCTATCTGAGGAGGGGAGGATAGTATTTCCAGTCCTCTGCCGGGACCGAGGTCAAGCTGCACTCACATCTTTCAGACAGCCCATGAAGTTGTTGCTCACTGGGGAGCCCGGCAGGTCGGCCGTGTTTAGGCTGCCCCCGATGTAGAAGAGATCATCGGAGCCCAGCATGGTGTAGTCCTCCTGGGTGTAGCCGGTGGTGGTGAGGATCCCGTCCACCAAGATCGTCACCTGGGGGAGGGTGTGAGGAGAGGAAATGGCAGAAAATGGGGAGATTTTGAGTCATACAGAAAGAACTGGCCTAATTATTTCATGCTTCATTTCTTGATTCTAGTAGAGCTGGCCTTAATGCTGGATCTTGAAGGCAATTACAAGAACAGCTTTGAAGGGTTCACTAATCTCAGCTGATCCCTGTTTCTGATATATTAGCGAAATTGCAGCGCCGTCAATATACCATAAATATCCCTTACACTGATATTTTGGCTCCAAAGCAATATGAATGCTACAGTACACTCAATTAATTTGAGACTGAAGATATCAAGATGGCAGGCTGCGTTACTTGTACACTGGCTGCAACAAAACAAGATTATTCTCATATCAGTCTCATCAGCTCACAGAGACAAAGGAAATGAATTACTGAATATAGGAGAAAAAGTTAGATGCCTGTTGCCATGACAATAAGTCCACAGTTAACATGTAAGCCTGCACAAATGTCACAGCTCCCACTTTAGGGAGGCGAAAACAATTACCATCTCTTTGTGGGTGAAACATTTTCAATTTCCAGGAAAATCTACTGTGAAAAGATAATTGTTCTTTAATTGTACCGCTTGTGATAAATTGCATTTAAGGTTAAAAAGGAAAAGTGACAGCTCCAACAAGGCGGGACACACGCATGTTCACTATTTCAACTAATTGTTCTAATGTCTGATGTCAGGACAGTCACAATCACTTTATGAATCCAGGCTTTTATTGGAAAGGTATCAGAGACCGACATATGTAAGGGAGGGGAAGCTGCTCTCTCACCTTCTATTCTGTAAACATGTTAATCGACTGATTGGCTGTGAGATGCGGCCAGCATTGTTTTTTATTCATCTAGAAATCTCTAATACAGACACACCTTATATCACATTATACTAGTATATACATATACTCACATTATCATGGTACTCGCTTACAGAATAGATTGTTGCTCCACCTTTCATTACTCAGAACTGAATTAGGTAAAATGTAATTCTCTTACTGTGCAGCTTAAACATGGAATAATCTACAGAAGGCTTTAAACCTGGACTCCTTGCTGCCTCTGGAGTGGTTCAAAGCCCTTACCTCTGATCTTGCTTTATTTGATTGTAAATGCTTTTAACTATACTGTAATTTCATCTGTGTATTACTCTATTTATCTATTTTAATCTACTTTATACCTCATTGTTTTTATTTTCCCTATTTGTATTGACTTCTACAACATATTTATCCTGTATTTTAACTATGTCAGGATACCTCCTCGATGTTTTCTTACGAGGTGAAATCAATAAAATCAATATCAAAATAGAAATTGACAGCATTCGTTTCAAATTTATCATTTTTCATTCGGAACTTTTATTTTGAAACTGGGAAAAATTATAATTTAGGCTCTTGCCAGACAAAATGTTTAGGGCTGCATTTTACTGATGATTATTTTCATTATCAGTTAATCTGCTAATTATTTTAATGATTAATCTTTTATCCTGTAAAATGTCAAAATCCATTTACTATAATAGATGACAAAGAAAAGTAGCAAACCCTTTAAACTTAAGGGTGCAATATATAACAAATAGGGGGCAGCATATCACCAGAGTAACCGCTAACTGCTGCTGACTGTAGCTGCTGTTAGTTAGCTAGTTAGCTTAGTTAGCCATGCAGCTAGCAGTAAATGAATGAGTTCAGAGCACCGGGCGGGTGTTTGTGTTGACACTGCTACCAAAGAAGCTTTGGACGAGGACGAGTCAGGGCTAGCTTGTGAGCATGCTAACTTCAGTAGATATATTGCAACACAATACATGAACCGCATAGTGTCAAAACTGTTATTCCTTCACATTCTATTGATATTTTGAATATACTTTTTAATGTTTACAACTCAAACTACAAGCATTAATGGGATGATTTCTATTCAAAGAGGAGAGTTGAAAAGATGAAGGAGACACGGAGCTACATTTCTGAACAAGTATACTCCCACCACCACTGGATCCAACAGATCTCGACTTAACCCGATAACAGCGGTAAAGTTCAGAACAAATTGATTGTAATCACCCAGCCAGGTCTCAGTGAGCATACACAAAACAAATCATTTAAAACGTGGGAGCTGTGATCAAGTGATTGGCTTTTAAAAAGCCTGATGTATATTGTGAATTTAACTTTGCGGTGTCTATTCTGTTAAATCACTGGCATTTTGAAGGCAAGAGGGTAGGAGACAAAAGAATGACCTGACACGGCATGTTCAGGTGTCAGGTTTTTAAAACGAAGGTCCTGCATCACCTTTCTCTGCTACTGGCAGGTATTGATTTCTGTCTATCTCGCGGTGAAGGCTTCAGTATCTTTGGCTTAGACAGCGGACAATGGCAGGGCTTGACTATGGGTTGTTGATACTGCACATTGAAGAAACCTCTGAAAACCAAAGTGCTTTTATGTCTGGAGACCGATTGATGCTGCTCCACAGCGTATAGAAAAGCATGACCAATTTCTAATAACGGCTGTTACACCAAATCCCCAGACAGATCCTTTCAAAATCAGAGGTGAGGGATGAACGTGTTCAAAGGTAACTATTGAATTAGACTAAAATATCATTAATTAGAGGCATATAGCATGATAGTATTCAGGCTCCGGTGCTGGCTGGTGCCCTTTGAGACTGATCTTTCATCATATTTCTCAAGGATTTCCACGCAGCCAGTAGCTGATTTAAGGGAAACATATTTATGAATGTTAGTGGAGCTCAAGAGTTATAGTGGGAATTGAGTGCAGTGTTAAGGAGGTACAACAACAGATAACGTGTGTGCATGTTAGTGTGTGCTGTTCAGCAGGAAAAGGTGGATGCATCATTAATAAGGGTCAGACATGGAGAGAAAATCAGCACCAATCAGTTTGTCCACAACAGTAAAAAAAAGAAAAAGAAAAAAGAAGGACAGATGGGGAGGGAGATAGTAACAGCAAGAATTCTAGCCTGAAAAGCACCACCGGATCTAATAAAATGTTTCCAGCGGCACTCTCTTGGGAGTTACAGTTCTCCCTATCTACATGTCAGTGAGGTAACTTATCTGAGGGGAAAGCAATTTACACAGGGATCAAATGCATGGCTGAAAGCATAAGTGACGTTGTAAGCATTGGATTGCCGCTCCACTGGAAGCCAGGGTAAGGAAATAGATGTGGAGGAGGATGCAACTTTATATGCAGGTTAATGTGACAGGTTCAGGATATACTGGTGATGAGGAGAGCGTTGGATACAAAATGAGTCCTACTTAGCAAAGGATTGAAACATTTAAATGCACCGCACGTGGCAAAGAGGACCATGTTTGGTTTGGTTATGGCGCTGGTAAATTCATTCCTTCATCATTCATTCAGTCTTCACCTTTTTTGGGACAGAAATGCTTGGACTCAATTTACCTCCAGAAGCCCGATTTTCCTCCAGGTTCATTGTTGTGCTAGAAATGATCCACAGGGATCTTGTAGGACTCAGTGGTGCGACTTGTCTCCAGCAGATTTTTTTTTTTAAAATGCTGCTCTAATCTAAGGTAAGAATATTACATTGCACCATAGCTCAAGGCAGCTCTGCTTGAGTTGATACAATTTGTGAGCCTCAACATACTGAACACACTTCTCGAAATGTGCCAAGTGCATTGGCAGACTGAGGCAAAAAAGACAAAAGCGATTCTGAAAAACGTGCCGACACACCGTGTTAATGCTCCAAAAATATGTAGCAAGCACAGCTATGACATTACAACACTGGCATTAATCAGGTATATCTGATGAAAATGTCAAAGAATAAACCAGAACACATTAGCATATTATTCAGAGAGAAATGACTTGTGACTGCTTGTTTTTCTAGAACTGATATTAGTGGAAAAATGCACTAAAAAGCTATAAAAACCCACAACACAATGCTGGCTTTGCAGCTAAATGTAGACAGACGCTCTATGTGATCCATGAGGAGTGATGAGGAGGTTGCAACCTCCTTCAAATTAATGCATGAAACAAACATCAGTGCAATATTTCCATCATGTTTTGTAAATTGCGTCCACCATTTGAGGTTTGAATGGCTCTCTTTAATTACATCATCTCATTGCAGTCTCTTCATACACAACCTGAATTACATCCACCTACTGCTCATCTAAATTATCCAACTCCTACTGTGACATAGATGGAAACCTGGCTACAGTGGTGCTTTTAGCAGATATTTTCTTAGGAGTTGGCAGAGACTAAAAACAGAGCTAAAAGAGAGAGACTATTGGATAAACATGACTCCGAGGGATAGTTTTGCCTCTTAACTGTTTGCTAACAAGTTTGCCCTATCAACTTCACAGGTGATGATATTGCAGTGTTCACAGTTTGTTTAATCTTCCTCCAAGAGGCAAAAAATGTCTGCTACCACATGTTTAAAATTGCATGAATCTTCTTGGCTACTTTAAGGGATAAGCTGACATGTTTAGCTTGAAGCTGGGGTTGGCAAGACTGTAGAAACCAGCAAAAGCAAGCATCCAACCGAAAAAATCCCACCTCCTCCCTTCTTAGCAACTCCTCCAAAACACATGAGCGTGCACTGTCTGACTAGCTACAGACTGTTAAATGCCAAAGCAAAAAATACGTGTCACGAACATACCTCAGTCCGAATAGGCTACCCAGCGCAACAGTTGCTCTGGGTGTGTGCTTTGTGCTAACGTTAGCCGCTACGGGAGTGTTTTGTTGCCATTGCGGGCCTTTTATTGGGCTCAGGGGCTTGTGTGGTTTGTGGTACTCGGTTAGCGCCTAACCAACAGTCTGTCCCTTCGGTGTTAAATGTTAGCAGCTAACTGTCCACACACCAGAAAAAGAGCAACATTAGCATTTGGATTTTTTATGAGTAGGTCACCTAGCTTTCAAAACACACCACAGACTTTCACATTACACTTTTTACATTACACATGTATTCAGAGTTATATAAAAACTATGATTAATACTGTAGAGCTTTAAGGTACTGCATAATGGGAGTAATTGTAGAGTGACTACAGCCAAAGAAGAGTGCCAGCAGCAGGCTAACATTAAATGTAACGGACACATCCTGGGAATCTGTAAATTAGTTTGGGAATTCAGGGCTGTGCTTTGTCCACTGGACACAATTAATGAATGTGGAACCTTAGGGCCCAGTTGTACTTGGCTGGAGCACAGTACAGTAGGTACAGCAGTACAATATCGGACACATGCAATGGGTGTATTCATTATATAAAAGCTCTGCTCAGCATGACCTCCCTGATACTGCTACAAAGCTGCATCAGTGGCTGTAGCGACAAAAGTGGCTTTTTTTTGTTTTAGTGGAGTTTGTCAGAATCTGACAATCTGTGTGAAAATTATTATTCTGTAAAAGCAGAGAAGAGAGAGATGTATCTGCTACTGCAGTATACAGGAATATGACGTATATTGCTGCATGTGTTGTGTTTTTCTTTCAATTAGGTAAAGAGACCTTCACAGCTATCTTTTGGCTGCAGGAAAAAACACAAGCTCCCTGATTATAAAAGGACTCAGTGCTTTCCACCCAAGCAATCTATTTTACGAGGAAGAGGGCAATGACCTAATATGAGCTTGTAATATCTATCAGAACATGGAAAATGGGAGACAGGGAGTCCAGCAGAGCAGAAACATTCAACAGAAAAACAGTATCTGTCAGTGTTTACACTGATAATGCACTGCAGCACCTAAAGCCTGTTCACGTGGGACTGGTTTTACCTTGACCCAATTTGATTCAAGATAATTACACGTTTATTAAGAGAGCCTGCTACAGCGTACATAATGACACGCTTAATAAAATCTACACATTTTACATTTCATGTGGGCAGCAAGCATGCAAGTCACAGTCAGTGGATGTATACACACCTGGCGGCGGTTGCGGGTAACTCGAACATCATGCCAGCCGTAGTCATTGAACTTCTCGCTAGCTGGTTCAACCAGGGCCTCGAAAGCACCGGAGCCCAGGTTGATGACCAGCCACAGGGCCCCGTTCCTCAGGGACAGGTTGACATAGTCAGCTGACTTCCCCGTGTGAAGCAGCAGGCCGTTCCTCTGCAGGGTGCGGAAGGACAGCGTGATCTCATCCATGCTGCTCTGAATGGGAGTCTGGGACAGGTTGTAGCTGAAGAACTCATTGCCTTTGAAGGTGGCCACTGACTCCTCCTGCCCTGAGAGGGGAGGAGAAACATCTTAGATAATTGTTATAGTCATTTCATTTGATTTATCTAGTGCACAGTGCTGTATAGTCACTACTTTTGTTGAGATGAGACTAAAATATACAGTGCAGTATCAATTGACAAATATTTCACAATGACCAAAACTAACTTGAACAGAGCGTGTGCGTATTTGTGGAGCTATTTACATATTCTTCAACACTGTACAGTGTGATGGACAAATCAGTAGTCAGTAGGAGTTGCACATTAAAGGAGAAGTCCAGTGATAGTTTAGATTTTTTACAACATAGAAATCACATAAAAAGACCAGCAAAACCAGCCGACAAACTGATCCCACTAACAAGTACTGTCTGTGTAGCTTGCTCCTCTGTTCAACAGACAAAAACACATCAGTGAGCCACAGTGTTACACTGGGTGTCATGTTCCTTCATTACGATGAACATGGGCACTGTAGTTTACTTCGAGTCAATCCCACATACACCATGCTAGTGCTGTAAATACTCACCAGCACAACAACTCTGCAGCTGAAAATAGTCCCCGACAAATGTTCAATTTACTAAAAACTACAGTGCCAAGCTGTGTATTTGACCATTTTTTAAAACGTCAAATATATAATTATGATATGTTTTCAGACATATAAACAGGGTAGGGGATGTTGTAAAGAAGCAATCGACACATTGTTGTTTTTCGGTGATTTGTTGTCAGTGAGACAAGTATAAGACAATGCCTTATTCTTTATTCAACAGTGACATTTTTAAAATGCCAAATTAAATTTGTCATTCTTGGATAAACATCTAATTCACACCCACAAAAAGAATCTATCTACAGTAAAATATGCTGGCTCAAACAATCCCCCAAACTCTTCAATAAAAGAAGCTTTTTTTTTTAGGTTAACCAGAGCAGAGGAAAGATGTTGGTTTTTCTCTGTTTCATCGTTTCTTGGGATCTCACATTGTGGGCAACATGACTTTTCACAAGCTGCACTAAGAACCCTGTCAGTGTTCTCTTGGCATCAAACATCTCTACAATACATGTAGTTCGTACATACAGTTCATTCGACAATGATGCTACTAATTATAACACAAGATAAAGCTTTTAGATTAGATAGATAGATAGATAGATAGATAGATAGATAGATAGATAGATAGATAGATAGATAGATAGATAGATAGATACCATACTCACATGAAAATGTGTACGATACGAATTACCATATGAATTTGGAAAAATCAGCTCAATCAAACTGTTTGTAAGCAAGTCATAAATCTCGAGACAGTGAAGACATGCAGCAACCTGAGCTCGACGCCACAGTAAATAAAGGTCATATGCGTTAAGTGTTGATTTAATCTATTGTAAACTGAATAATAAAACAGACTGTTTTCTATTTTCCTCCATAAATAAGGGTTGTAACTTGTGACATTTAACTTTCCTTCACATTAAACCACAGGGGTAATGCTCACTATTGTATAACACAGCTCTTGGAACGTATGAATGGGCTCTTTCAAGCCAGTATAGACACCCCTTCCTTTGCTTGTCTGTGAGTTACAGCCTCGAAGCTACTGAGCAAGCTGTTTCAAGCTAGACGGATAAGCTGTCCCTTAAGCCTATGTTTGCTTGTACAGTAAATGCCGCCTTCTGAACTCCAGGGCCAATTTAAGCCAGCAGGATCCGTGGTCCCATTAGTCTCTATTGTTTGAGCAGTGCAGTTACTCAACTACTGAGCAGACAGCAACTCGTTAGGCTATTGTTGTTGAGCCGTAATGTGAAGTTCGGCGTTTGACTGATGTTGTGGGTGAAATGTAAACCTAAGTGCAGGTGCAAAGCGTACACGGTGAGCACTGAAGGCAACAGAGTGGTTGGGAAAAAATGATTATGGGACACCAGAGGGGTTGTGGCTTAATTTAGCAAAACATGAGTGCTTAAATGTCCGGCTAATAACTTCACAGGCACAGCGAGCATTTTTATCTAATAATCTAAGAAAGGTTTTCTCATAAGAGATCAATTTAGAGAGCGAGAGGATTTGCAACATATCCTGTTCACCATCTTTCTGTAATTACCATCTTTCGGTAATGAAGACGTCACTAGCAGATGACCCTCAAGCCCTCCTTGGTACCGTTTGAGGGATCAATGCAAGTGTCTGAGTGGCTAGAAAGGCAGCGGGCCGTATCTCTGCTCTCCTGCCCACCATTGAGGTGGCCCATTGTCTGCAGCGACAATGTTTACCAGCTTGTGAAAAAGGCTGTGTTTGCTCTGACACCAGATAGACTTTAGCACTAACTCCGGGGGAAAAGCCATCAGAGACACAGTCAGTCAGTGCAGATGCTGCTAGAGGAGCAGTTAGACACTTAATGCATGATGCAGCTTCCACCCCGGTGCAAGCCATAAGACAATTGCGCCGGACGCCTATATTGGCAGAAAAGGAGGCTCAGCAGAAAATAATGGCAGCACCAATGTGTCTCTCCTGCTTCTCTTCTCATTGTCACATCTTGCTCCTTCGTGCTACCCCGCCCTCTCTCTCCGTCTCTGTTTGACTACACATCATCCAACCTCCCATTTTCTTGCACCCCATGGTTTGAAACCATAAAAGCTGCCTCTAAATTCAAGATACAATTACTAGTGAGTGTTGGGGTGCTGCCCATGGCAAATCCAATAGAGTGCCGCATGACTGAAGCCTAAAACTGAGAAATTCTCCACTTGCACAGTGTAGTGTGACGTATATCCGTTTTACGAACTGCACGTCCTTTTGCTTCCCGTGCCAACTCTACAGCATAAGTCTATAGTTATGCCAGTCTTTTTCATCTGTAACTTAGTTAAAATACCTCACTTTTCACAGTTTGCTTTGTATTTATTGTTAATAGTCACCATTTTTTCGTATACAGGTTGTTATTTTTGTTTTCTTTTGTTGCATTTTTGATCATTTTGGAGGTGTTTTTAGCTAGCAAGGTTAGCCTGTCAGCTAGCTGAGCTGGCTTCCTAAAAAGCACACAAATCAGAGAGAAAGGTGACTGGTTCTACTATTATGTGTATATGCAGAGCTTTTTAAGAGGCCAGCTAGGTCAGCTGACAGGCTAACCCTGCCTGCTAAAAACACCTACAGGACTATCTAAATGATGAGAAATGTTAAAAACACCATACACATAAACTACTAACAATATAAAGTGAACTGTGCAAAGTATTTTAACTAAGTTAGGGATGAAAAAGCACTGAATTAATTAAGTTAGCATTTTTGTACTTATGTTTCCCTCATCTCAAAGCCAATGGGTCTTTGGTTAGATGCCTGAAACAAGGTCTCTGGCCAACACAAACTTTCAGAGATTTGTTCTACAACATAATATATGTTAGTAAAAACCCCAATTGTGCATTTTAAAGCATTTAAGTGTCTTTAAAAAAGGTGGGTGCTAACAAGTGGCTAAATGAGACTACAGAAGTTGTTGGAGACATTAAATGTCATTATGCCGAACACGGAGACTCATCTCTCACTAGTCCGTCTTTAAAGGTGGACTTAAGTTGCAAACTGACAAGTTAGCCTTAAAATAACTGGTGTCACCCTTATGCCCGTGTCAAAAAAGAGCTATAGATTAGCTGCCAATTTTCGCAACTTGATGTCTTGCCATCAGGTGGGAGGCCGTCATATCTACTTCCTATTAGCCAACCTATTCCAGTCTTAGTTACAATTACATTATACTGCAATGGCTGCATCAACATGAAAAATGCCAAACATGTGGATTGCTCATTAATACTAAGCTTTACAGCTGATTAATTTCAAAGTAGTCCAAGAACCCAGGGCATGGATTGCAATTGCTGACTTGGTCTCCTGCTCCGGGCTGGGGGAGTCGGTTGTCGGCTGGTTGCATCCAAACCAAAGTCAGGCAGTGTTGGCGTGTGCATAGCGGGGCAACAGTTTAACACTGGTCTAGAGGCAGGGACGGGCATAAGCCCTCTAGGTGCTCAGTGAGCGACACCTGCGCATGAATAATCTCAGCATTTTCTGTAAATCTGTGTGTACACACAGGACTGAAGCACACACACAAGTAAGCCCTCCTGAATTTCCTCAAGGATGCAAAATGTTTTTTATTTTCTATGGGTCTCTTCCCAGAGAGCGACAAAGATGGAGGATGTTTGATTTGAAATGATTTGTGGCCGAATAAAAAACAAATCAAATCAGACTGCTCCTCTTGAGTATACCCTCAGGCTAAAGATTAAATTAATAACAAATGTTGAAACAGACATTGAATGTCTGACTCAAACTTTGATGTCTCATGTATATCCAATGAACTCAGATGGCATTGCTTTGTTACTAATTGTAGCTCTACTATGCCCCAGTACTGCTTGGAGGCTTATTTCTGTAAATCTCCATTGCACAATCAATTACCAACTACTTCTTCTCACTGATGCATGAAATGGAGCAATTACATTTAGGCTTCATTTCATGACAGATCACATTGTGCTTGGCCTTTAGGACACACTTACTGTATAACTTTCTAAATATTTGATATAGCAGCCTCATTCTAGTGCAGCAAGGTTAATCATTGTTGAAGCAGCCGCGGCAGACTACAGTATATCCAACTGCATTGTTCTGTCAGCGCACCCATCAATTAAACCACTGTAGGAGCTTAAATTGAACATTATCTTTTGGCCTTGTAGAGACTGATTACTACTTCTGTACATGAACAAGTTTGTCCCAGAGCAAGCAACCAAAGAAGCCAGACCTTAATCTATAATGTCACAGTCATGTACAGCCTCAAGCGGCACCATTTATAGTGGCTGAAAAACCGCTGTTATCATGCTGTGAAGAATTCACTTAAGGCTTTTCATCTACTGTAAATGAACTCAGTATTAGTGTTATCAGTTCTACGGCAGAAAATGTATATGAGAACACCCAGCGTACGACCACACACTTGTTACCCCCCATCCTCACAGATTTGTGTTCCACTGGAGCTAATTATAGAGAGTACAGAGTATTTATAATGATATCTTACTGCATTGATTGGGTTGAAAATGAAAACAGAATCTCTTAATGAATGAACATTGAACAAATGTGCTTTTTTTTTGGTTAAATCTGTCATTTTTAGAAAAACACGTGGGATGTTTGTTTTGTCAAAATTCAAACAAGAAAATATTTCCTGTCTAGATTAGAGTCTAAGTATAATTTTGCTGCTGATGAGCAAAGTGAGGATTTGAGCAGTGTATTATACTGTCAGAGTGGGTCATCAAAGCCAAGTCTCTATGTTTAGAGACAACGCTGATTGCCATGGCGACAGGATGGGGACTCTTTTTTATCTGAACCTCACAACACTTGGCAGAAAACACAAAGCATAAGTATAGCATAATCTTCATGTAGGTCAGTGCCACCCATGCTGTTCAGTCAAAATGCCCCCTAATATTGTTTAACCAAATATTGCGTTTGATTTCCTAGATTTTACATCACAATTCTGCGGCTTTACCTCAAGTCATATATTAATCAGCACTTGAATTTAAATCAGTTCACAGTGTGCAAAACAATATATCCAAGTGTGCATTATTATGCTGTTTTATTCTGAAAAAGAAGAGCACATCACAGAAGTGTTTCTCCCTGACTCTTAATTGTTTACGCCTGTTAAAATATCTCTTCCATCTTTGAGTTCTTACTCCTTAATTCTGTGCTTTTATGAATATTCAACACATTAGCACTACTGCATCGCAGACACCATTTGAAGGGAATGTTATTCGCAACCCACTGACGAGTGATCATAAACAACCCAGTGATCACACATTTGAGAAATCATCACTATCTTGTAACCTATTCTGTAAAATTATTTACAACAGCTCCAAGAAGGAAAAGATATCCCTCTGATAATACAGAATGTTTGTGTTTGGTTCTGATCATTATTTCTGTGCAGACCTGAGACACACCCTGGGCATTAGATCCGTTGTATTCTTTATTCTGACACGTGTTCATTCCCTTTGAAAACACCATGAAACCAAACCGAAGAGATGCTATGTGCATAGATGCATTACCTTGGCGAAAAACTGCAGAGGTCAAAGGTGATGTTCCAGTAGCTCAGTCAGTGGTCAGGACAAGGGTTTGACGGACAAGAATTGAGTGAGTAGTGAGCATAACATGACAGGAAGCAAAAACGAATAGGCAAGTATATGAAAAAAGAGGAGAGGAAATATTAGTGCAGCACAGTTAACTAAAATGATTTCAGGGGGGAGGGGGGAATGTTGTGATCAGGTGGCTGGGAAGGAAAAGCAAACCAATAGACCCCATACCTTGGCGGTTTAACATCAGGTGCGCCAGACCTTGAGGGAAAGAACAGAAAAAAGGATACGAAAACAGGAAGTTCATAAAGAGGTTCGGGAGAACAAAAGCATTGTCACAATGTTGGACTGCAGTTTGTGACAGACATCCTGGGGAAGGTACGGATGTCAAAGTTCAAACTCAAATAGAAAGGGGAAATCAAACTAAAAACAGACAAACATCTCAAGGGAGGAGAGGGAAGGCAAGGAGAGAAAAAAACATCTTGATCGGTGCAACCCTTATAGGTAGTTGCTCACACAGATGCTTTTTTCTAAATGGAACACATACTGTATGTTTACTTGATGCAGACAGCGTTCGAGATGTGTCAGATATACACAGATCCTGCTTTATATTGCAAACACCTAATGTTGAAGTTACTCATGGTAACGCTAGTTCTATGATCTCAAATAGGTCTCTTTTATAGGCTTAGCCACTGATCTCCACACACTGATATTTGCATCCAGATGATACTTTTAACCTTCCATATGGCAGCGTTTGTATAAAAGGGCAGAAGTGATGCCATTCCTCATGTGCTAAATCTTTAGCGAGCATCTCTCTATTTCACAGAGGATTCGCCGTCTAATGGAGCTCAGTCGGTTTAGGGTGTTAAACACTCATACAACGACATAACCATCATTAAACAGGTCAGCCACTAATCTCTGATTATATCTAACCTTTATTTAACCAGAAGAGCCCTACTGAGGTTAAGAATCTCTTTTGCAAGAAAGACCTGCACCTAACCTTTTAATTCTGGAGGGGGGAAAAAAGACAGATTGGAGCTGCGACACGATGCTGCACTGCGTTAATGCCTCATCATAAGGCAAGCCAGCCAAGACAAAAAAGGTCACACCCAACCTCCATAGCCTGTCAAGCAGAAGGCTGAGGGGTTGGCCAAATACAAAGGCTGCTGGACTGAACACTTTCTCTACCGAGAGTTATTGGACTTGGTGGTGTAACAGACTCTGATGGCTGCAGCACTGCCATACTCTCTGACAGTCATACTGGGAACATAAAGAAAGCCTAATAATCTCTGGAGGCAAACTGAAAACATACCGCAACCTATCAATCACAACATGATCAGGCTGAGCAGTTGCAGGTGACGGTGTATAAAAGTCCAGCTGGTCAGACTGCACACGCTGCAGCGATCGCGGCCAGATCTGAATACATTTTGCCTGCACCACCAGCCCCAGTCTCTCACTCCTCTGTCCTGTGCTAAGCAGACAGAGAGACAGACAAATGTCTCAATAGGTCAGCCAGAAATCATATGGCATACCTCACCTGCTCCTCTTGCCAAAAAGGAGATGGAGCTGACACATTTCAAACCCTTCTGCCGAGCACATGAGCCCCACTGTGCCAGCCAACACAAACAGCTCTCATCAGTGCATCAGCACTCTAACGCTGCGATCCTTTGTACCCGGAACAGAAAAGGGAAATGGAACGGTCATTCAAGTCGGAAGTTGGAAACCAGGGCAAGATCCATCAAGCCGGACTTCACCGACATGAACACACATGACGTCACAGCAAAATGGCGGCTCACAAACTAAACAGGAAGCAGAGTTACATTTTCCTCCATTTTTACTTCATGTATGTGTTTGTGTTTTGGACATCCAGTAACAACTTTGTGGTTGCCAATTCCATTTCCGTTCAGTGGGTTTGTGCTTGATAGGATTCTTTGCAGCGTGCCTGCTTGCCATACAAACATCAGATTACTGCAGCATTCCAACCCAGCTGCCAGGATAAGATGTCTTGCATTTTACGTTTCTGGGAACACTGAATATGTTCAAGTTGTATGTCTCAAATGCACCTTACTGATGTTTCTACAATACATGTCATCCCATGTTAACATTAAATGTATGTGAGCTGACTGTATTGTTGGCCATCTGAGGGGATGGTGGTGGTTTAACAGCTTGGCGAGATGAATGCCAAGCCAGAGACCACTGTTCAAGACTGGATAGTTTTTATGAGGAACCGTGTTGTTTCAGCATTTGTAAGCGAGAAACTACTATTTTTGACGAGATGTCAGGACAATTTTCTGCAAAACACAATCTTATCCTTACCCAAACCAATAGGTTTTTGCAGCTTAACCTAACCCAACCTAAAGAAACATTAAGTTGCACTAGTTTCCAATAGGTTTTAAGAAACATACATTGCCAACATTTATCCTGGCGTTCGCGTACGTTTTTCCGAGCCGATGCATTGTGACGCATTTAGATTGGAAGTCAGGAATACTGACTCCAAACTATCAAATCCAACTTGTTACGGTTTGACTTATACAATGCCCCAGTTCAAGTCCCAGTTCAGTCATTAGTCAAAATCATATGAAGGGACAGGTCGCGTCGCACAAATCTCCTCCACATGTTTCGCTGAACAAAGCTGTTCATGCCACATCTTTTGGTGTGAAATGGACATGATTACCTCTGGGAGGGTCCTTGCCTGCCAACATGTAGGCTTTTGATACAGTGTGTCATTGCACAGGCTAGTGACTGAGCCTCTGCTTAGACAGGATTCAACCACAACCCTGTGTTCAAAGCAGACAAAGAGCTAGTGTGTGCACCCAGCTCGTCATGGCTGCACATCCCACACGACAAGCCAACGTATGTATACACACGACATAACAAGTGTTACCTCCCCTGCCATTCATCACCCCTGAGGTGATCTCATTCTCACCAGACCGGATCTGACTGGACTTGAGCTCATCCTCTTCTGCTGTCTGCCCATCCTTTTACTATAAAAGAGAAAGGACATCTATGACATGGCAGCAGCAACAAGGGGCTAAAAGGGAGGCTTGTTTATCATTAGCAGTGACAAAGACACACCCAGCAGCGCCAAGCTGTAAGCCACCACCAGCTGAGACAGCAGGAAGGATATCTGGTAAAATCTCTTTCCATCTCTTTTTCTTTTGTCAATGTGAGGAGGTGGAGAGGAAGATTTTCTATTACCAGACTAATAAGAAGTAGCAGTCACAAAGCCAGGGGCCATCGCTTCATCAAGTGGGGAAAGCCCAGGCTAACCCTGCTGATTTCTGCCAAGCTGGAGGAATGAGCTTTGACCCAAGGAATTCACAGCTGTGATGACTCCACGCACTTCACATTTTTTCAAGCACTGGGGGTGAGGAAAGCTGACCTGCATGCCTGACTAACGCATCCCTGACTAATGGAGACTGATGCTGGTGACCAAAACAGGCCAGGTCAAGCAGCTCTTAACAAGTGCCCCAGCCGACAAAGTCATCTTTGACTAGTCGTCATTGGAGTAGTTGAGGAGTGGTGGTGTTGCTGCCCTTGTATCAGAGCAGCTACGCAGTGAATGTGCTCATCCTGCTCGGCTGAGCCTTACATCCAAATCTCAGTGTGTGGAAATGCAGAGATAACTGGCTAGCCCTACAGAGAGTACCATTAGAGGGGAAAGCCTGTATGAAAATAAATCGCCATTCCTTCCAGTAATCTACCACTGTTCTATTTTTTAAATTAAGAGGCAACCTTATCAGAGGAGTTTCGCTGCAAGGAAAAATGTATAACCACCAGGTGATGGAAGCTTATTCTATCAAAATGTTCGCATTGTGCTTGGATCCTTTTGACTTCATTATATAACAATATTTCAGTATTTTTTTGGAATATATTAGTAAAAACACAAAAGCCAAAAGTCCCTTGTTCTACTCAGGTCTGTGTGGAATCTGTAAATTGGCTGATTTACCTTGTGGATGTGATGTGTTAATGATCATCTCAGTGTGACACTCCATAAGGGATTGTGAACAGCTATTGTTCATTAGTATTGTGTTTGCGGTGCCTACACACGGCTTCACTCATCTACATCTGCTGACCTTGAGTAAATCCATTATATATCGACTCTCTTGTTTTCAAACCTTCGAGCTTGTTGCACTACCGGCTTGTTGTTTGAAGCCATACAGTCCTTTGTGATTCAGTCTGGATTTAAGTCAGCAAGAGGACATTATGACAGTTGCAATAATAATAATATTATTCTTCAAGAGTGCTGCCATGCCAGCACAAAATAAATTACTTTTGCCGTACCTGAAGAGTGTTTTTATTGTGAACAAACGCCGCTTCAGAAAGAAAGCATTTTACGTATTAAGGTACACAATAGACCTGCAAACACTGTGTTGATATATTAAAAGGACATGTGTTCCCTTGGATATGTTGTCTAACTTTAAACCTCCTATGCTTTGACTGATTTTATCCTTTTATAAAAGCTTTTTTTTACTTTAACAATTATCTAGTTTGTTCATAATATCGTCATTAAAGGATTAAAGGAGAACTATTATGCTGTTTTTTCATTTCCTTCAGTGTTTTAGATATGTTCTTACGTAAAAGATCGTCAAAATTAAAAAGGTCAAAGTCAGCACCAACAGAAGCTCCTCTCTCCCACAGACAACACTACTCATTAAACGGCCCATCTGTAGTCCTGCCTTTAATTCTGTGACTTTGTGACATCACACTACGTCACCTTGTCACACGTAATTCATGCCTGGTGGCTAGTTTGGCACGTGAGAATTATTTTTGGACAGCTGATCTGTTGTTGTTAATGGTGCTGGGTCAGACGTGTGTGAACCGACCAATCAGAAGAGACGGGGTATTCAGGAGGCAGGAATTTATGTGTTTTTTGTGCACTATGCATGTAGGCCCATTCTAGTAGTAGAAAATGAGCACAATATGTCTCCTTTAAAAGAAACTAGCATGATTTATAAAAATTTGAGGGTAATACAATTTTTAGGAAGAGGATTTATATTGATAGGGAGACTATAAAAGAAAAATACTACTTTTGGAAATACTTCTAACGAGGCAAACACTGCTCTAAGTAACTTGAATTAAACAAATAGAGTGTGGAAAGACAAATGCAGATGTTGAAGGACCTCTCAGTCATTATTGTGACATTAATTAGCGAGCCTCTAAGAAGAAAGAGCCATTGCACGAGGATTAGGATTTGCCAAATTTGTTTTTCCCATGAAAAGTACAGTATTATGGAGTGTGTTGTAATGAGGGATTAGACCAAGGTCACTGTCGCTGAAAGATGCGAGCCCACCAGGACCAGCTGCGTCCTTTCTTTGGAAGATTTCTATGCTCGCTTTGTCAGCCCTGTAGTTCTTGGTGTGTCATTACTGTGTGCTTACACATGAAAATCTGAAGGAAAAAAGAAACAAAACAATGACAACGTGTTTGTACTTGGCATGTGTGTGCTGTGCAAGGTCTTCCTATACGTTTGAGAGGGTTCTCACTGTTCTGTGTCTGCCTTGTGAGGTGGCTGTCCTTATCTCTCGTTCACAGACCTGTTTTTTTTTCGCTCACAAAACATCAGAGGACGCTGCACTCTTTTGGCATTAGAGCATGCCCCTCGATGGCCTTTGTCCGCACAGATCGACGGGCCCACGTGCTGCATTCTGTAGATGAACAACTCAGAAGACTCACCTGCTGTGAAAAAGGTTTTTCACTGCCTTAAAGCGCTTCCTCAGAAAAATAAAGATAATTCCTGCACCACTTAATACCCAAAGCCAAAACCAAATATAGCATATGGGTTACCATCTTTGCCATCTCTGGGGGGAGAATGGGCTTTAGCTAACGCATAGATTCGTCTATTTCCGTTGATGCAAGTACAACAAAGGCTTGCTTCCGAGTGGTACATGGAGTTGTTTGAAGGATGGGAAAGAAAGGCATCTGGCGAGTATGATTTCGCTGTTGTCATTGTTGTTGTCATGCGTTCTGCATTGGGGATTGTCTCCATGTCAAGCTTTAATCCAATAAACATTCTGATGTGCTCTCTTTGCAGCATGTCATTTAATAAGGCCTGCCTTTTTGCTGTGAGCAGAGCCACATCATATTTGCTCTGATTAAGAATGATTAATGCCCGTTTTTGGAAATAGTGCAGAGATGAAACCTATTAACTCTTACTGAAGCGTACAATCAGATACCACAGTCACTAAAACGTGCCATTTTAAGCACAGCTTCGAGGCACTAGACCAAAACATGTATCATCTTTGGCAAAAATTATACCTAAAATGATGTATACCCATGTTACTGAATGTTTGTGTGTGTGGTCATGTCTTGCTACATGTACTCTACACAGCCACTATACATGAAGACAACAACATTCTGCAGTCTTCAGTATATTTTGCTGTCAAATTCCAAAGTGTTAGAAGCAGGATTTCGAGAGCAGGTGCGCATTGGGTCGGTGCATTTTGAGTCAGTAACAGTGATTTATAATGTGCAGTGGTTCAGTGCACCTTGCGCTGGTCTCCTGAGCCTGTTGGCTGCCCTTTCACCAGAACCAGCAGTCCTTACTGGGGAGATGGATGTCTCGCTCTGATGCAGACTAAACAAATCTCCCTCCTCACTTTCAATCTTCATTTCTCGTTCAGTGTGAACATTCACCTCATTAGAAACCAATCCCCTTTAATTGTGGCCAGTTAATATGTTGCCAATAACGGAAAGAGAAACGTCTCTTTTCCTGCCAGAGGAGATTTTCCCCTTGAAAGAAAATAATTTAAATTCACTTGAAAAAAGCATCACTGTGCAAATAATTTTACTATTTGATGAATGTCAAGGCCTCAGTAATCAGTCATTTTATGCCAGAGGTTTTATGCCATCATGTTCTGGTTTAAACCACATATTGACCTTTGAGCATAATGGCATAGAATAGCATAATGACTCCAAACCTTAACATCAACAGTAGTTTAGATGAGGAAAAAAAGCTCTGAAGAAAGAGGGGAAAAATACAAAAGTTATAAATAATAAAACAAAGCATCTCTGTACAGTCATTTTCTCTGTGATGCGGTATGTGAATGCTCCCCGTATCGTACAACACCCACTCTGCAGACCTCTCCAGTCACCTTGAGCATACTGATTATATATACAATGAGCATTCAGCACATTAAGCGCTTTTTCCATAGTGACCCCGTGACCAGTGATAGTATATCTCCGTTCAGCTTAATTTGTTGGATGTCAGAACTGCAGTCCAAACCGACAATAACAACCTGATAATAAGCAAACACACTCTCACACACTGACGCTGTGACAATAGCCTTTTGCAAATAAGATCATCATGAAAAACAAATTATGCTCATCATTATGCTCATTGTTTAATGTAATGTCTTACCTTCTACTTCTTTCTGGACAGCTGCAGGAGAATAAAGAAAAACAGACATATTTAATGACGACTGCAGGATATCAAGTATTAAACTGCTAGCAGGCCACTATCTCCATTCATGCTAGATATATCATGTTTTGCTCAAGCGTTCTCCATGTTGACCGACACATGTATCAGCCTGAACCGCTGAGTTTGGTCATTCTGTTAGTATAGTTGTGGCACTGACGTTGCTGGCAATAATGGTGGATTGTCAATATTGACACTAATACAGGCACAGGCACAGTCCAGTGCAAATGTGATGTCTTTCAACTGTTTGTTTGTCAATGCAGCTGGCTTCAGTAATGAAAAGAACCAGACGCATTAAGAGCCAGACAGAAAAACAATTCCAGGTGTTCTGAATTCAAAAGCCATATTCACTTATGTACACTTCAATATTGTGGTGTCACTTTGCAATAAGGCCAATAAAAATATCCAGGATGCCATCAAAGGCTGTCCTATTGGTTAATACAATTGTGTACAGCTCGGCAAAATGCACTGAAAAGAACTTCTGGCTCATAGGTTGTGAGTCTGTTTACATCAGGGGTGCCCACAGTGGGGCCCGCCGCCAAAGTCGGACTGCCGTAAGGTTAAATTTGGCCTGCCAGATGGTTTATTTAAAAAAAGCTAAATTAATTTAAAAATGATGATAATATTTTTGCTGTTTTGTTTTTGTGAAGTAAAAATGCTCTTTATTTAGAATCCCTAATTAGGTTTAGTTATTTTTTCATAATCTTTCATAATCTTCATAATCTCTTTACTGTATTAGTTAGTTTTCGGAATCCGAGCAAGGCCGGCAGAGTGACACTGTGCAGGAAGTCAGTCATGGGATCACAGTACTATTTTCAAAAATCTTGTTTTCTGCTTCAACGTTTCATTATGAAGTAAATGTTGAGCGCGCAATGTAACGCATATAGAATAATGAAACAATCAGCATTTACATTGGTTCCCTATGAACCTTGCTGTCAACTGCACAATTCTGTCTGCTAGGAAAAGGAAGGTTAACTGGCGATCCATTTCTATCAAAGTCTAAATGATTGAATAAAATCAAGTTAAGTTCTGTGCTGTTGTTATTTGTGACTCTGAGGACGACGGAATTGATCCAGTTATCTTTGCAACAGTGGCACCAACAACAATGCCACTTGGAAATGCTAGTTAATATAATATACACCTAATATAATAGGTGTTTGCTTTATCCCTGTGGCCCACCATTAACCCCTCTTCTCATTTCTCAGTTTACTCATCCTCGCCTCCTCTCCTTGCGCCATAGTCCTTCATGAGATGTGAGCAGAATGCAAGAGACACAAGGACAGCAAAATGAGACATCTATGCTACAGAGCCGTATTTGAAACACTGTTCATTAAATATGACGTGCGGCATAGCTGTCTTTTATGATCTCTGTCAGATGAGGATAACAGTGTTCATGACAACTTATATATTTACTTTTAATTCAGTTCACATTGTGGCATAATGTGACATAAATAATATCAATGTGAAATGTCCATATGGAATGCGGTTAAGACAGTGCCTTACAAGGCGCTACACAGAAAGTTAGGGGCAGAAAGTTTGATTGCACATTTGATCACTTCAAATAACTATTAAACTATTAACCTATTAAAACAAAAGAACACATTTGTGGAGCGCTGCTCCCACCATCGTGTTAACATTCAAGTTGTATGTCACGCCTCTTTTAGGCCACGGGTGCCGAAAAAACTCTCCCCTCGCTCCTCTCTCCTCCAGGAGCATTTTAGGGAATTGTGATATCCTTCGAGATGGTGCGCTGAGACTGTTTTCCGGATCACAGGCAGGAGGACGGAGGAGAGAGGTCACAAGGATGCACAAAATAGAGAAATGAGGAGAGCCTGGAGTTTCACTTTTGGCCCTCCATGGGAAAAAGTTTGGCTTAAATGAAAGGCCCCACACCAGGATCTACCCTTTGTCTTTCAAACCAGGAAAGTCAGTGAGCCCTGATCTTGAGAACGAAGCCTGCAGAGCTTCCAAGCCCAAACAGTATTATTTTGAGAGTGACAGCTGACATCTTTTGGCAAAGTGGAAAACCTCTTTGATTTACCTCTAACATGGAGTTAAAACCCACGGCCTCTGCTAGAATTCCAGTTTGTAGCTGTGAAACGTCCCCGTGTTGGAAACATGCAAACATCTGTCACATTAGGGAAGCTGTTATCCCCCACTGTATAACTTGTGAAAATAATTGCCGAGAGAGCTGGACTCACACAGCCTTTAAGTACTACTGTACTATACTTTGACCAAGATTGCTTTTAAGTGGGGTTTATTGATTATTCTCAGTACCTCAATGAGGTTATGACCATATACTTAGAATGTGATATTAATAAGAGATTTTAACCATTTATAAGCTAATGGACATATGGATGCCAAAGTACATTACCGTTACAACAAAAGTCATTTGACAAACAACTCTTGAAGGACTGCACATTTAATTGTGGCAGATTGTATATCTCAATTGTATGTCTCAGAGTTTACAAATCATTTATATTGGTCATGACACTTACTTTAAGTGGCTAATGCTGCCAAACTCTAGATAGATTATGAGTCACTTTACCAGGTGATTATACATGAATGCCTCTGCTCTGCATTGACTGTGTGGCTGCTCCCTACTTTTACTATTACATTACATTACATTTTAGCATTTAGCATTAACACAGTGGCTGCTGTTCAGGACAACAACACAAACAACGACATGCTTCCATCACAAGTCTCAAAAAACCCAATAAAAGACCCAGTGTGTAGGATTTATTGGCATCTAGCGGGGAGGTTACAGATTGCAACCAACTGAACTTGGTTTGTCCGTTCTGGGCTACTGTTGAAACATGGTGGTGCTGTGAGAAAAGGATCCGCTCCTTCTTTTAATATTAAATGTGCAATATGTAAGAATTTTAATCAATCAAAAATTAACTTTTTTACAAATTACAATTTTGATGTTATGTCAAAGACGGCTATGTATTGTGTTGAAGAGATATATACTGAAGTTAGCATGCTAACCAGCTAACCCCAGGCCTGAAAACCTGAACAGTAGTTTCAGTCATGTATAAAAAGAACACAGTTAGCTGCAGTTAGCAGTTACTCTGGTGATATGCTGTCTCTATTTGGGAGTATGAATTCAAGGAGGCCAATTCTTACATATCGTACCTTTAAAGGCTATGGTAATGAAAACACAACGGCTCTTAGTTTCAGGTGATTTTACATCCCACTAAATCTTACACACTGAACCTTTAATAATCACAGAAATCAACACATCCCAAAATCTGTCCCAAAATCAGACAGCAAAAAATACTTAAAAGCGAAAACACATGAGGATATCTTCCTTACCTTCATGGCAGTACCTTCCCCTGTAGCTGGAGTTGATACAGTCACAGACGACCTCCCCTTGGCTGACGGAGCATATGCCTTTGTTGCTGCAGGGAGGGTTTGTGGCACATATATACTCCAAATCACTATGAACAGCTTGACCATCCAACAGCACTGGTAAGGCCTCCCCAAGTTTCAAATTGGCTATAAAGCCCTGGAACGGGGGCTCATATTTAACAGTGCTGGACGTCAGGGCAGAGAGACGAACATCGGGTGAGATCCCCCCTACGTAGAGGTCACTCTCCACTACCATCTCTTTTCTCTTGGACTTCACCTCAGCCACTTTCTCCTCATTGTCCACCACCAGCCTGGTCTCTCTGAAATTACGAGAGAGAAGGACTCTGTGCCAGCGCCGGTCGTTGATGCGTGTCTCTGTGTGCAGGGAGGCCGGTTCGGCACAGTGAATGGTGAAGCGCAACTGGAGCCTCCCGTCTGCAATTAGAAGCTCCAGGAAGTCGCAGTTCCCTCCATCGTCCAGATAGAGCACCAGCGCTTTGCTGACGTTGGTGCTCAGAATAAAGCTGAGCTCACCTGTTGCTTTGGCATCCCACTGGCCATAACGTGTCCACTGACCAGGAACCCCCTCATATTCCAAAGCTATTCCTGATAGCACCAACCCAGCTAACAACAGTAACCAGGAAGCCTTGCCTTTACACCTGCCCATGATGGTTACTATCTACTGGCTCCCCTTGGGTCTCTAATTCATATGAATCCAACAGAGTTGTGAGGAGGAAATGTTATGTAGTGTCTATGCTTTTGTTATCACCTTAAAACTTGCAGAAATAATACTGCGACTCCCACATGCAGTGAACGAGTTTCTTTAGCCCTGGCTGCCTATCCTTTTTATTCTTTTTTCCATCTCTCCATGGGTGACACGTGACAGAGCGAGCAAATTAGGCACGTTGCAGAATATTTTGCATCTACTTTGGATCAGCTGAGAAAGAGAACAAACAACACAAGTGATCCACAATACTGTGCGCTTCCTCGTCTTCGCCATCCAGTGTCTTGGCCTCCATCCAGCACTGTTCCTGTCAGTTCCCCATGGGTTTGCTAGGCACCCAGCTTAGGTACAACCTCCATTCTTCTCAGCCACCCAACATCCTAAGACATAAAAGAAGAATGTGTAATGAATAACTAGAAAAAATATTATTAACAATTGATTGTACAAAAAAAAGTCATTATGGATAATATGGCAAATTAATTACAAAATATAACAACTGGTTAACATGGCAGAGAGGGAAATATGGAGATAAGAGCGATAGAGAGGTTTAATTGTTCTTAGTAATTCAGAAATCAGCATTCAGCAGTGGTTCACATTTTTATAGGTCATTTCTTACAATTCTATTGTTGAGGCTGATTATCATTAAGATCAGCCCAGAGATCCCAGAACAAGGCCCTCAACATGATGCTTGGGTCAAGAAGCATCTCAATCATGTCTTTGCATTCAGGCAGAAAAGAAAGTTAAAGATGGTGGAGATGGGAATCGAGAACCAGAACGGCTGCAAAATGGTTTCAAATTGTCCAATCCATTAGAATCATATGCCTCTGAGCTTATCAATTTTTTTTTTATCAATGCTGGCATGCCTTTCTGACTGTTAGTTAATTAATAAGTAGTTAGTAGTTAGTTAGTAAGTCAGTTAGTTAGTTAGTTTGGGTGTCAGTTCATTAGTAAGTTAGTAATTAAGTGAGTGAGTTAATTAATTAGTAAGTAAGTTAGTTAGTAAGTAAGTAAGTAAGTTGGTAAATTAGGAATTACTAAGTAGTTAGTGAGTTAGTTAGTTAGTGAGTAAGTTAATAATTAAGTAAGTACATGAGTTAATTAGTAAGGTGGTAAGTAAGCGAATTAGTTAGTAGGTTGGTTAATTGGTAGTTAGTTAGTTAGTTAGTTAGTTAGTTAGTTAGTTAGTTAGTTAGGACATTTTTTTGTGTCCTTGGCAATTGTTAAACAAAAACAACCACATAAAAAAACATCAAATCAAAGACAGACATTTAACAACAAAATGCTTCACATCATCTTCAACAATAAAGAACACACATCATATCATAAGGAGGTTTTGTTTAACACAGCTATACTGGAAGGTATAAAGGATCTCTGGGCACAGGAAGTCCCCATTGCAAAACACTGAGCTCAAACTTGTGAGTCTACTCTGCTAGAAACTAGAAACAACAAGAAGGAGTCATGGCAGGACAGCACGTCTGTTACTGAGGGTACATATCCTGCGTTATACTGTACATTGGCGCCATGCAGGCAGGCTAAGCAGATTTTTTAGGAATGTAAAGTATTATCAGCAATGGGAAATTTATATTATGGGCAATTTATTAGTTTCTGTGAAAATGTATAGCTTATAAATAGAGCAGATAATTTTTAGTCAAATTGCTTTCATGGACTTAACAATCGCAGCATCTACACACTCGATGCAGTAGGTGGGAGTATGCACCTGTAAAGTTGGTTTGCGGTTCGCCAATAAACACAAAAAAAAAGATGAAGAGGTTTGAGAGGAAGGAGAAAGTCTGCAATGTTCGAAAAACAACTCTCATACTGTCTTTGCTCACTACGTCTTTAAAATATAAAAAGCAAAATTATTGGTCATTTTATTGGTATTGGCTGAAAAAATCACTATTGTGCATCTCGTGCAGACTTTTCTTTGACTATGAAATCTTGAATGAGAATGAATGCTGTACAAATATTCTCTCATTCGCGATGACTGTTGCTACAGCTATCTCTCAGGCTACAACCAGCTTGACTAAAATTGATCAGGAATCAATTATAGAGTTGAAATAGAATCGTATTGATAAGCAGAATCAATTACAATCCCTCAGAGCCTGTGGAAAAAGCTCCCCCACAGATGCTGTGGTACGATCCATGGTTTGACTAACTTTGGTGATGTTGAGCCCCCTAAGCCATCTGTTTTCCCTGGGCTCAGGCTAAGACATTACAGCTGAACAACACATGCAGGCCAGAGGCTGAGTGATGAAAAGGAAGAGGTCTGTGTTAGGAACAAACAAACAAACACAAAATTCAATACTTTGTGATAACAGAAGAGGGTGCGCCTCACAGGCCTAAGGACACAAACCACGTCATGCACCGGTCTGCGGCTGAAACGGGAACCTTTCCCGACTCATTGTGACCATTCAAAAGAAAGGCTAAAAAGCACAACTGGTCACCACTCATCCTGTGGGTTTTTTTTTTATGTCTAAAGACACTACACATGTACGAGATCAAATCTGTATTAAAAGCATAGGTTTGCTGTTTATTTATCTTTCCATTATTAACAACAGTTTCTCTACAGAGAACAAAGCCAACAATGAATATATTCTACAGACAAGTACTGTCGGTGTAGTCACAGCCTGATATAGCTTATGCCTCTGTGCCAAAGAACTCCACTGCTGTCCAAAACCTATTAAAAACACATAAAAGAGCAATACTGTTGTGTGATCCAATTATAAGCGATCAAAAACGAAATCATCAGCTACTATCTAATCCAAACAATCTGCACAAAAGAGTGAAACAACGCTGTAGATCTCCTAGTTGCCTATACCATGTGTGCCATACATCACACATCTGATCAAACTCCAGATATGTTTGATTTAGAAAACTGGGAATACAGTGAATGTTGAGATTTCCGCTCTTAACATTCAAAAAATGTGCCAAAGTCACCCTGCGTCTTCAGAAGGAGAAAGGAATGCAGATACTGTAGTAGTTTTCATACAAGGTATTGATCCACTCAATCGGTCCAGAATATATGCAAATTATAAATAATTTGTCAAGTTAAAAGCTCTAGGGTTTGCAATAAATCTCAAAAAACGAGCAAATTTGTCTGAAAGCAAGAAATGATCTTTGTTATGTTAAGTTCTTTCTCATTTTAAAGGCGTTTCTCAGCTATGAGCAGAGGCATTTCATGCAAGGTTGGCCCAATTTCATCTCTGTCACACAGAGAAATATAATATGTGTTTGAGTCTGCAGGGAATTACAGCCTCTATTGGGTCTCCTGCTGATGAGGGACTGCCACAGTTGGGTTTATTCGCTAAAGGTAGATGTCGCAAGAAAGAGTGCATCACAGCAAATAAATCAAAGTGTTCTCCCCGAAGTATCACAAGGCTCCAGGCTGGGAGAAAACCCTTCTGATAGACGGGTTTATCATGGGAATAGCTGTATCGTGGAAGGTCATAAAAGCTGACACTCCTCCTCACAGGATGAATTGCAATTTGTCGGGGTCAGGTACGGGGTGTGAAATGCTTTTCAGAACCTTTCAGAGCTGTGTATATGAAGTCAACTTCAGCTTGTTTTGAATCAGACAAACAACACATTAGTGTTATTGTATATAAAAAAGACAAGGAAGCATGGGGTGCTTTCAGCTTCAAAGCCTCACCACATGACAACGGTTTTGCACCGACTCCCATTAACACTCATTAAGAGCAATTTGTGCACTGAGATGTCACAGTAAGACACATAAATGCACCGTAATGTGGGAGCAGATATATCCACAGTAGAGATGATGATAAATTAAATATGTCCTCTGCTAAGAATACTCAAATATACAACATATAACAATGGGGACATTATGGCCTGCAGCATTCATAGCTGATTTCACTGGTTATTAGGAAGATTATTTCCAGTGGCGATGACCTGATATCCAAATATGTGACAAAATGAGACCAATTTTAAAGTGTGAAATATTCTTTACGAACATTAACGTTTAAAGCCACATGAACTGCACTGCAGAGTCAGCAAACCTGAATTTGAGCTAATTAGGTACGAGCCAGATAAAACAATGCATCCATGACCGAGCATAACCTGCCACCTGCATCTTTACTTTAGTTAGGAGAAGCATTTAAAGGCTGAGATGAATCAACTCTAATTATCTAACAAAAAAGAAAAAGCCAAGGGCACCACTAACTGAATATCTCCACTGAAAACACTGGTTCTTGTTTGCGTCTTTCATTCTTCTGTATCAGTCTATTTTGAATCCTTGAAATCCCCCACATTTCCAGTAGTCATCACCCACTCCTGCTTTTGCTTACATCAATTTCACACTCAGAACATCTCTGGGACTATTAGGCTAACACACAGGCCAGATGAAGCGTACACACACGCCTATTTCCCAATGGGGCTCTGTGATGCCGGTCTGGCATTAGGCCCCTCATTTTTTTGCACTTGTAGAAAACTCTAAGCTGATTCAGCACACGTCTTGACCTAAGTAGGCCCTGCCATGGGATTTGAAAAGAAAATGTTAATTTTTGACCCCTACTAACATTCAGATGCATTTTTTCAAGGAAGTCTATATCACAATATCACATTTTAATTCCAGTCAAATCTGTGTTAAAACTGTATTAAAACAGATTTACAAAAAGACTGAGCTGTGCCACAAAATACACATATGATGTTTGTTCAAGAAAGTCACAGTATGTCATAAAATGGTTGAAGGAAAAGCCTGTGAAAATAAGTAATAAAAAAGACCACACACCCAACAGTTATGTAGGTGACGCCTTGTTTGACGTTCCCCGAAACCCATGACTGCAACCTTGTAGAACTGGTCTCCGCATATTAGCTAGATTATAGAACTGACTAACTTTACTTCCACATGGCTGCAGCTCTCAACATGACCTCACTCGTCGTGATATTCACCTCTTTTCATACTTTTCCTGTGTCAAGCGGACAGCCATGTTGTTGACGTATATTGAGCGAGACGAGAGATGTAGTTCACTGAGCGCTTTAACACACAACGGTACAAAAATGGTATGTTACTATCTCCACTGCAAATTTCTTGACCAAACTAATAAAAAATACAGGTGTACTCTATTGCACAAGTCAAACGGGGACATAAAATTATTTATTTCTGTTCATTTAATACCAAAAATATTTTTTCTGGACTAAGCTCCCATAGGGGATGCCGGAAGGGGAGGGACTTTGTCTCTCTATAGATGGGAAAATAAACGAGATGCATTGTCTACAAGCTTTTTAGTTGCTTTCTGGCTTTAACAGGATTGTTTATCGAACTGATTCTCTAGCAGTATGGGTAAAGCCGTAATAAGAATCCAATTAGGTTTATGGTAGACAGCACAAGTTGGGGCCCTCTGTGCTCCCCTGTGGACCTATTGATTACACACTCGTATCAACTTGTAAGTATGGTGTCTACATTTAATCTTGTTGTTGTGTAAAATGTAGCATTTTGTCCTCTACAGTTACAGTTACAAATTGAAACAGGTCTGTAAATACAGTCTAATTTTTCACCTGCCTATATTTTATAGTTATTGCTTTAGTTGTTTAGTACTATTACACAAAAGTGTATATATATATATACATATATATATATATATATATATATATATATATATATATTTATACATATATATGTATATGTGTATATATATATATATCTATATCTATATCTATATATCTATATATATATATAGATATATCTATCTATATATATATATCTATATATATATATTTATATATATATATCTATCTATATATATCTATATCTATCTATATATATCTATATATATATCTATATCTATATATATATATATATATATATCTATATCTATATATATATATATATCTATATCTATATCTATATATATATATATATAGATATATATATACATATACATATATATATATGTACATAGGGTCATAGTGACCCTGCAGCGGATACTTTAAAGTATCACTGAGATGCAATACAACTGGGATAAGTACAGTAGATTACTTTGCACATGCCTGTATCATAGTTCACTGCTTTGGTTTTGTTCAAGTACAATAATATCATATAGTACACACTTTTACCAATACCACAATAAAAAAACATACTGTGTAGTGATATGGTCCCTGTTACACTGCTACATTCTTCAAACCCTCATGTTTTATTATACCTAAGCCAGAGCCATTGGAAATGTGTTATACTACTGATGGCACTAGGATATGAACGGTAATCTTTGTCATATACGATAACCGAGACACATTATGTTTATTGTAAAATGAAATGGATATACTATCCATAAACGATGACAGCACAGTTTAATGTAATGTAGATCAGTACAACTGACTACATAGAGGTAGGCAGGATGAACAGACTGTGGCTGAGGTGGGTGTTGTCTTTTACTATCCTGTGGGCTCTGTGCAGACACCTCACCTCACTGATATCACTGATTCCCAAAAGCTGGGAACCAATGATGTTCTGTTTTAATCCAGTGATATGTTAAGGAAAAACTGGATACAGCATCAGAGGCAGAGCACCGTTTGTTCGTATGAAAGAAGCCAAAAAAGACATCATGGTTGTAAAATAACCAGGATCTTCTTACCGTAATGTCCGGCCCATAGAGCGTGCACACTAGAAACTTCCACCGACGGAGCAGCTAACTTTCGGTTCAGCCCTCGGCTAACTTTAATGGGAATAAAACAATTTAATGGTGTGGCTCTTCTAGATCTTACAAATGCTGTCGGAAATGGCTCAAATTCTGATAGTGAAATGAGCTCAAAAAATGTATCAGTTGTTTGACAGCAACTTCTTTCACAATGTGCATCACGTGACATTGTAATTACATGGTACGACCACTATGTCAAATTGGCTTCAAAGCTCAGCGCTGTTCCTGGGGGCTTATTTTAATTACCCGCTGTAGAGCCTTCCTGTAGTGAGCCGTGCATGAACCATGCCAGTTTGTGACGTTTTACAGTCGGGATGCTTTTTATTGCTCCTCGAGAAATACAGTCATTTCTGAGCTTTCCTAAACTGCGTAATGTCCATGATGCACGTGTTCTCTGTGATGCTGATTCCTAGTGACCTAAAACTGTTCACCTGCTCTAACTCAGCTCCATGATGTAGACACAGGTGTGTGTCTTCGCCTCCTTTTCTCTAAAGTCAACAATCAGCTCATTGGTTTTGTTGACACTGAGCAGCAGGTTGTGTTCTCATTGTTGATTTTCTCCAGATATAAATTCTCATCGTGGTTTGAAATCCAGCCAATGATGTCGGCGTCACCGCAAAGATTGTGTGACCGATCCTCACTATACAGCTCGGGACAGGAAGTGATGAGGATGACTGAAGTGATACTGTAGGCGAGTGATACACCACAGCTACTCCTCCTCTACAGGTAAAAGGAACAGTTGCTCCTTTTAAGAGCTGTGCTAGAATGGAGTGCTCGCCACGTAATGCCATTCCAACCATCCAACTTTCTCCGCTCAATCAATATATTCCCTTAAATGGAACATCTTCAGGAGCTATCTGTTCAGCACCATTATTACACTGCAGAATAGATTCAGCATGAATGAACTGCTGCTACTAAGAGTCAACCTGCTACCCTGGGGAAGGACAGCGGGGCAGACAGAGTTCAACAGTTACTGATTGTGCATGTGCAGAAAACACAGACTCCACGCTACAGGGAATTTGAGTTAGCGGTTTTGCTTCCATGGCAGACACTGAACAACAGGGATACTCCGCAACGTTTCAGTGAACAGCGTTACTCTGAAAAATCAAGTGGATAAACAGGTGAAAGAGCAAAACTGGAGGTAGACTCGGGACAAAATGACAACTGCTGCAGGTGCGCAAATCTGACAGATGTTGGCAGAAATTAGCTGTTTTAATAGACTGTTCATAAGTGAGACAGTCACTCCCCTTGGTTTCAACGAGGTTTAACAGGATTACAGGATCAATATTTCCATGTGCTATGGATTTTACTGCATGTATTTTATGTTCCAACACTGTTTAAAATGCCTGGGTATGTTTGATTTAACCAAATATGGGTTCTATAATTGCTTGTTGCTGAGGCGTTGCATAGTATGTTGTTTGGATTTATATAGGAGACAGCTCAAGGTCTTCTTCTTGTCTTGGGGCATGCCTGTGTTGCATGCATTGCTTTCTATTTAATGCTTCAATGAACTGCGAGCGTTCTGAAATCATCCTTCTTATCTACAGGTTACCCCAGCAGGTTCTAGGCTTACACTGTAGAATAATGCCACATTTGTACTCAATGTACCACATGGTCTCTGTTACCCAGCTGTTTAACTCTATTCTTTTCACCCATCAATTTTCCCATTAGAGCACCAGTGGAGGTGAGTCATTCTCTAAATGGAGCCTGCAAGACTATGAAAGCAATTTCAATAGGCCTATAGGAGCGAACGTAAGGAAAACTGCTCTCAATATGCACGCCCAATCTACTAGAAGCATGGGTCTGTCACGGGTCTGTGCATTGAGTAAAGGCTGTGCCGCAAGTAACGACTTCTCACCACACCTCTGTAATCTTTTACCCCCTCGACCTCAGCGCTCATAGTCTGAGTGATGCTCGAAGCAAAACGTTTTGGTTTTTTGTTAGTTGCCAAGGTGATTTGGAAACTGCATTTACTGTATGTGAACATAAGATTCTCTCTAAAGCAACTTCTCTAAAAGTCAGAAATAACCTCGATCATGATATGAGACTTTATATATGTATCACCTCAGATTTTGGATATCATTACAGTATATCCTGATATGGTGAAAGTGTTGTCTTTCCCTGGTTTTAAAATCTGCATTACAGTAATTTGTTGTTTCTGAACCTCCACGACTGTTCCAGCTGTTCTAATAATTGCCTTCGCCCACTTAAGCCCAATTCCCATGAGATTTATTTACCTGGGGACCTCTAGCAATTTGTCAGAATTGCGAAGGAAGTCTTTGATCTTAATCCTGTGCACATCTGCCATGTCTGTAATGTGTCAAGTAAGAATTAAACAACATATTAACAACCATATTTCACAGAGGTCATGTGAAAATATTAGTCCTGTGCGAATCAGCGTGATTTGGGGTTGTATTTCTCTGTAAAGCTCCTGTTAGTAAGATAGTTGATTTCCAGTGTCATTCCCAACTTGTCAAATACTGATGCTTTCAGAAGGCGGCACACCCGAGCTACAATCCCAAAGCTTCAAATTTGACAAGCTGGAAAACCCAATGCGTCAGTTTTACTATCTTACTAACAGGAGCTTTAAACATCTGTTTTCTGTTGTCAGACAACTGAACAAGTAGGAAATTTAATTGCAGCTCAAAATATGTTAGCAAGCAGTCAACAGCTGTGCTGTGAGATAGACTATATTGACATTTAAAACTGATGACAGAGAAAGTAAGGAGCAACAAAAGTTCTTGTATTCAAGTAAAGCCACAAAGCATCTTTTACTTGATCCAAACAGCTGTAAAGGTGTATTTATGCCCGTAACACATGCACAAAGTGGGCAAAACAACTGTAAATTACCCTTGACATCATATCCAGAAGATAATGCCAGTAAATATGAGTAAAAGACAGACTTTGCTTATCCCGTGTTTTCCCAAACTAAACACAAGGTTCATTCATTCATCATTTCACAACACCAGGGTTGCACAACTAAACTGAAGATTGAGTCCCTTTAGACACCTCTAGGTGTTTAACACTAGGTCCTCCGGTAATAATGGTCCCATGCGAGTAGGGCTTTAGCCATTATATCAGGGCCTCTGAAAGTCCACACTCCGGTCCGTATCAGGACTGATTGATGAATATTTTGAATTAAAATTTCTATTGATCAATAAATTGTAAGTGACGTTGAATACACATTGAAGCTGGAGATCATTAACAGAAATCCTATTAATGTCATGGTGCGTTCAAATGCACCTCATGAACTCAGAAATCTATGCTCAAATGGCCAAGAAGGCAATCATAAATGGATAAAGTTTTTTTTTTGAAAAACATAGGCCTACATCTGTTAGAACTCTGATAATTCACTACAGCACTTTTAATTATTAAAAATATATATATATATCTTATATAATTATTAGATAAACCGTTTTAATAATAAACGGTTACTATTAGATAATAACCATTTATTATTTTAAATATTAGATAAAATAATAATAACTAATTTCTACAAACATTTGAAAAATTCTATTAAAAATCGTATCAAATTGTTATTAGCAAATTCAACCATATTCTTGTACAAGTTCGCAAGTAGCCTATAGTTTTCAAGTTGTTTTACTGCAGCATTTTTAAAATAATGAATTACTAAATACTTGAAATATGAAAGATGAGATGCTAATCAATTAAAAATGTAATTTCATTTTGCGGACTTTTAAGTAATATGTTTGAGAACCCCTGCATTATATCCACCTTACTATTGATTATTTATCAAAAATCTCATTGGGTTAATGTTTTGTGAAAGTACCAGCAGTCGTCCCTACAATATTGTTGCAATATCCATACTGAGGTATTTGGTAAAAAATATTGTCTTTGATTTTGTCACACAGTCCATTTCTTTATGAAATGCCTTTTAGGAGACTCAAGATATTGACATTTATATCATGTGTTGCAATATAGCCTAAAACCGTTGCCATATTATCTTAAAGCTGTATTGCCTAGCCTGGGATTTAATAAAGAAGCCTCTTTAGGAGTAGAGCTGTCCATCCCAGTTCTTTTCTTGGTTTATATGATTTGTCTTACTTTTGTTGCCCAAAAAGCAGAGTGAAGAACACTTATTTCTGAAAACAAACAAAAAAGTGAGCAACGTTTCAGTATTTAATTTATGAACATAAATGCAGAAGTTTGGATCTAAGTACAAATCTGTGTCTTGGTTGAGTTTTTAGGGAATACTGATGAGAACAGTGAGGCTCAATTATTTCTACTGGGTTCGGCAATACTAGCATACCACTCACAGTCATTTTTTAAACCATGTTATTGTAAAGTAGAAAATACTGATTAACTGTCAGATTATGCTGTTGTATCGTTTTTGAGTTGTGTTGGACAAAACATGAACATGACAAACATGGGCAATCAGTAAACTTCCATCAGTCTGCAGTCCCTTATCTCCATATTCTTATCATATTGGAAAAAATCATGTAACTCTGAGTCTGTTCTCTGCTTCTTAAATTGACAGCCCTTTGTACAATTTGCAGAAGTTTCTTCTGAGTGAGGCATCAGACAAATGGAAGAGTCTATTGAATCAAGAAGAATGATTACGATTAATCATTGACTGAAACAATAATGATCCACACTTTTAATAAGCCAATGTAAAAATTAAGTCTAATTTGGCTTGTTATGGAACAAAGATGGGTATGACCTAAATACACTGGCACGTTTTCTTGAATTTAAACTTTGCATTAGAGATTAAAGATGTATTTAAAGGTTGCTGCCTTGAACTTTGTCTCCAAGATGTTTGTTTTTTTTTTGTTTTTTTTTTAAAGCAAATTATTTTAATACATTTTTTATTGCTTTAACTATTTTTTAACTTGTGCTTTCATCAACGGTTGAGCTGATAAAGATAAAAAAAATATTGTTTTGCTTTGTTTGCCATCTCATAATGAATCATTCATGCATCTGTCTGCATGTTTTAGTAATTACAGAGCGTAACTGGGAATTGACTCCTTCAAATAACCCGGGACACAGACACATGCAAACATGTTTTTTTTCCAAAGAGGACAAAGTGTAGGGACATGTACAGTGCAAGTCCTGCTAATAATTGAGAGTAGAGGTCGGCTGGTAAAATATCCTACCTCCTAATCAGTTTGAGATGTATTTACTTATTCATATTTAATCTGTGTTCCCCAGGAGACTGTACACGAGGTACATCGCAGATCCCTTAATTGCATCCACGTTTTCCTCCTCTATAGAGAAAACAGACAAAGACAGTTAGTCATGAATATTTAAAATTATACACCTAATGATAGTCATCATGAATGTAGCTGACTAACTTTGCAATCACTTGGGTTTTTTTCAGCTTGCATCTCCTCCAGAGACACCACAGAAGAAGTACTGACGCATAGTGGACAAAGAGAGTGACCAGGAGATTTTCTATGCTCCGCCAAACCTTTAGTACGCAGCATGTCAGCAATTTGGCATCCGTAAGGAAAGGAAAACTGTCAATTTTATGAAAAATTTGCATAGTTCGGACTTTGCAGAAATTGAAATGAAGTACAGCGAGAACACTAATAATCTTTCCAAACACCTCTCAAAGTTCTTTCTCATTATCATGAATTGTATGTGTATCTTTGTAGGTAGAGAGACAGGCAAACATACAGACAGACAGGACAGACTCGATGTTCATTGCAATTAAGAAAAAAAAAAAGCTCATGTATCGCTATCGGCAAAAGGCTGAGATGAGTTGGAAAATATCATCAAATTGGCAATCGGGAAAGATACAATATCACGCATCTTTAATCAACACCTACAGAGAGATGAAATCAGGCTGAAGCAGTTTGATGCCATAAATGTGATCTGAATCATCAACTTTCTATCTATAGAAGGTCACAGTTTGTGTGCCTCGGGGATCTGTCTTCCCTCAGTACTGCACTCCTCTCCACTTTCTTGTTCCTCCTACACAACCATTTTCAGTCATCACACAACGTCACAACCAGCAGGAGTTTGCATATGGCTCTATGATCATTTGTCTATTAGTGGAAGCAATGAGGAGGAACCTAAAGTAAAAATAAGTTTAAAGGAGTATCAGATCAGATTTAGAGCTGTAACTATTAACCAATTAATCGATAAGTTTATCAAAAAAAAAAAAAAAAAAAAAATCAAACTATTTTCATGATGACATTAAATGAAGAGTCTTTGGGTGCTGGACTGTTGGTTGGACAAAAAAAGCCATTTAAAGGAAATAGCAATGAGCATTTTTCACGTTTCACAAGTCATCATCATTTATGATATTTAAGAGAATATATTTGGGTTTCGGACAGTTGGACAAAACAAACATTTGGAGACATCTCACTGAGTTTGATGAACCAGGTTTTGGTATTGTTATTATTATTATTATAATTTTTTTACTATTTACTTTTTCTATTTCATGGTTGTATGCCTCCGTGCACCAGTCAGGTTGCTGTTCCTGAGCTATGCCGTTGAATAATGCAGAATTACTTTTTGCAGAACATTATCAGTTTATCCTATCAGACATTTGTGTAAAATTTTAGCGTAGTTATCGTATGAATTCTTGAGTTAAAAATGTGTTTTGTTAGGTCACAGTGACCTTGACTTTTGACCACCAAATTCTACTCAGTTTATCCTTGAGTCATCCTGGACATCTGGCCAAATATTAAGAAATGCCCTCAAGGTGTTTTTGAGATTTCATGTTCACCGATGGATGGACAGACAACCCAAAAACATAATGCCTCTCTTCCGTGCGGATGCTTAACTACTAAAAAAATCAGCAGATTAACCGATGACTATAGCAATAAGTATATAATTATTGTATTATTATATATTATTATATAGATTACATTATTTTAAAATTATATATAAACAATATAACAATTTTTTCACGGATAACAAAAAATACTTAAAATAAAAAAATAAGTGAAAAAAAATTAAGTTTGAACATGATTTCTGCAGCTTCGGAAGTAGAGTATATAAATAGGATATGCATGCAAATATAAGCAAGCAAAAGGCAGCAGGGGGTTGTCAGTCAGGCACTGATACTGCCTGGGGACCTACAGCACAGTTACAAGGACAGCACCCGCCCTCCACCCTGCAGCACCCAGGACGGAGCCACAGAAGGCTGCTCAGCTGTGTTGGATCACTCTAACAAGCTGCTACCTCAGTCTGGCCCAGCTGAAGCTTCTTACACTGTTTACTAGGCGCCTATAAAAGCGGCCTCAGTGAGCTGTTGTCGCTGGGTTTTAGGCTGGAATAAATTCTGTCTGTGTTCTCCATGCCAGCGACTTTCTTAGTGAATCCCAACCAGTCTGGAAGAGGAGTTTTCTTCAACTTAATTCTCTCCGCGGACTTGAATTGTGAGACATTCAACCTCTTATTTTCCCTCTAGCATTCAGATTACCAATATATACATGGCATGAACACTGGGCTGGTTGACAAAGCTAAAATCTCCTTCCCAATATAAAAAATAATATTTTTCAGCTATCTGTATGTATATGGCAGCTCTCTATAAAATGCAATGAACTGCATCCCACTGTTATGCATCACATTAGACAAATCACTTCATCCATCTTAAAGTCATTTTCTTTTTAATTAGTTTGCTGGGGATCATTGATTTAGATGTTAGATTTTGTATGTATGTTCAAAGCAGCATGTTATGATTCCAGTGAAATGTGATGTATATTTTCCATATTTATTAATTCTTTGTTTGCACATGTCTAATAATCTGTGATTTCATTTGTTTTAAATTGAATTATCTAATCCACACAATACTCATTTTGACTGATCTGTCTGTTTTTTCAAATAGCGCCAAAAAATTTTGTTTGTTCAAGATTTTGGAGGGGACAACATCCACTCCAAGTTACTTTGTAGATAATAATTTTCCTTGTGTGACAAAAAAAATCTCACAGGTTTGTGCTGAAAGTGGTCCTAAAGGGAGAAGTAATAACGCTCTGAAGTTTGGCACTGTGTTTGGAAGGTGAAAGATTTTCCATCTAAAATTCAGCTGTTGACAGCACTGAGGTAAAGCAGCTAAAGTGCCTTCACACCTCGGTTTTGAAATGGGATCTAAATCCAGAAATAAATCTTACAACTGCACCGTTTCAAGTTACACCTGCAATTTCTACATGTTCTCACCATCTGTGATGTCTGCATTTCAATTACATGCTGTTTACTGGCCGTAACATGCAAAGCTGTGTGTAGGCGAAGAATTGTGACCATCCACCATATTCCCAAGGTAATTAGGTATGATAATGTAGACTCTGTATTCACTTTATAACAGGCTGAGAAAATAGATTTCGAGACTGTTGAATGTGAATACATCTACAGTGTGTGCATATCGAAGCAGATTTACTACCCAGGCTTTTCTCACCTCGCTCAGTGGCACTCTCCTCCTAACTGGAGGTAACTCAGAGGAGATAAGAGAAGACGGTGGTGAGAGAAAGCGAAGGCTATGTGGGACAGTTCATTTGTTTCTCCATCATCAGGAATGGAAGTCTGCTTTGAAAGAAATGGCACGACTACAAATGACAAAGCTTGGCCCAAAAACACACAGTTAGATAATCTGCCATTACATGATCTCCACCATGTCAATAATAATGTCAAAAACAGATGAACTGAACAGAAACTGTGTTGCAGGACCAATGTTTTTTTTTGTTAAAGTCACATAAAAATGCACTTTTTGGGGTGATTATTCATTTGACCTAGAATTTAGGTTAACTAGTAATTTCATAAGAAGAGTCTAGAACCATGTTAGTGGCTCTGTGAGGCTGTACACAGTGGAGGCTAGTGGAAGTGGGAACTTAATGCTAATGTCAGTATGTTGACATGCTCACAATGACAAAGCTAACGTGCTGATGTTAATGCTTCCTATATTCATCATCTCAGAGTCCTTTTAGCAAGTTTTGCTACTCAGCAGCCGTCTTGGCAACGTCCGTGGGCCCGCAGGCTAACCAAACCAGGCCCCTATCTAAATGAATGTGGAGAGAGCTATTACTTCACTTTCAATGGTCACTTGGAAATCTACGTACATTCCAACCCTCACCTATGGTCATGACCTGTAGGTAGCGACTGAAAGAAGGAGATCTGGCTGGGCTCAGCCTGAAAGATAGTATTGGGAGCTCTGAGTAGAGTCGCTGCTCCCTGCGTCAAAAGGAACCATCTGAGGTGGTCCAATCAGGATGTCTCCTGGGCGCAACTTGGCACAACCAATTGGGAGAAGACCCCAGGGCAGGCCCAGAACTCACTGAAGGGATTAAATGTCTTATCGGGCCTGGGAATGGCTAAGGATCCCCCAGGAGGAGCTGGAAAGTGTTGCTGGGTAAAAAAGGACGTTTGGAATACCCCACTAAGCCTGCTGCCGCCGAGACGCGACCCCGGATAAGTGGAGGAAGATGGATAGATGGATGTACAGAATCACCAGTCAAATCTGATAAAAAAAAATGTTTAAAAAGTACCACGACTTTGCCAAAATAAGGTTTGAAATGTTTTTTTGCACACAGGTGGAGTAGAAGTATACTCCACACTTGCAGTGATTCACAACACTAACTTCTTTTATGGCCCAATACAGAGTGCAGTGGCGAGACACTGTCAGCTCATCCCACCAAAGCATTTGAGCACATCCATGTTTAATGTCTTATGTTTAGACAACCTCACCTCTCTGAGTAATCCTGTTCATTAGCGTGACATTCTCTTCACCCATGCCTGTCAGAAGTCGATCTACAGCCGCACCAAATCTGAGGCTGAGGCTGATTATAGAGGTTTTAGGTTTGCAGGTATTTGTACAAACTAAAATATGACCTAATGATGAGCTGGAAGATCAAGTGATTCAAATTCATCCTAAGGGGTACATGAGTGGCCGAACCGAACCCATCTAGAAGGTTGGACATTTTACTCGAAACCACGACTGTGAACCTGCTTGTGGCACTGAAGGAAAAGTTAGTAAAGTCAGTAGGATTCATCCTCTTGTGACCAGGAATGTCTGTACAGACTTGCATGGTAAGGCATTCAATGATTGTTAAGATATTTCAGTCAAAACTAAACATGTGGATGCACCAACCAATCAACCAACCAACACCTGACATTGCCATCCCCAGAGCCACACCGTTAGCATGACTAAGAATAAAGCTACTATTATTTCTGACACGTCTTTAATCACAGTCACTCTAATACGGTTAATATAATAGGTTTCATTGCAGCTCTTTAGTTACAAGCAGAGCAAACGTCTCATGAATCTAATCCGTGTTAAAACATTAGTGCGTTTGACGTGAATAGCAGCTGTATTTATTTTCAAAGGTCAGTTAAAAGTAATTTGCAGTCTTTGTTTACAACAGTCAGTCCTGGTTATTTGTGATTTGTGCCATGCAGTAATTTGACAAGGCTGCCGTTTGTTGACTCATTTCTTTTCTCCTTTTCTCTCACATCCACAGATTTGTAATTGTGTAGTAAGGCCCACATCTTTTAACAGTAAAAGTCATGCTGTCTGCATGTATTTGAATGAAAGGTGGAATTGTTCAATGTGCTGTTTGACTAGTATAGAGAATTAGTTTTTCTTTGTTTTATGTTTTTTTACTGGGAACTAGGTTTGCAGGATTTTCAGTTTGCAGTACGACTGAAACATTATTTCAAATAAGCAACCTTTGTCAAGGACCCTCTCTCTCCCATTTCCTGTCTGATTCTGCCTTCTTAAGTGCATAATAGATAATGCTGTAATGCTGTTATTAAACTTACAAGAAACTCATCCAGCTGTTTGTAATGTCCTTAGGCAGTTAACAAGTTTCTTTTAAGTGTTAAACACATGGGTCATTCGATGCCAACTCAGCCAGAGTACAGAACATTTTTTCACAGTTCATCTCAGGAATTTTCTTGAAAAAAATCCATGTAACTTCCATTAAATTCATGAGACCTTGCAAAATCCTACAGCTGTAATAGAGACACATATACACCTATATAAATATATATAGTACATATACAAACATATATATTTAAGCAGTTGTTGCAGAATGTTTACAGTAATGTTGACAGTTATAGTTCCTTTTAACATTAATTATTTCACAGGTTCACAAACTTGTCTGAACTAATTTCTAACTATAGTAGAGATGTTAGAATTTTTTTTAAATTAAAGATTCTTCCAAGTAAAAATCTTTTTTATTATTATTAACTTGATTATTGTAAACATTCTGCAACAACTATTTAGATGAATACATGTTGCAAAGTATCCGTACAGTTCCTTACAACGCAGCCAGCTGTACCGGAAAAGTTGAAGCCGACTCAACTTTTGGAGAAACGCAGCCTGATGTCACGATCTGGTGGCCAATCACATAAGCTTGCAATCAGACCATGACTGGAGCCACAGTGGAGTGTAATGTGTTGTGTGTACACAACCCACACCGCCGCACCAACCTGCGGCGTTTTGCCGCAACATCGGATTTGGTGTAAATGCAGCCTTAGTCTCCTGTTACCATGGAAAATGCCAGCTCTAGATGAGTGACTGGACGCACTGGAAGTCTTGTCCATAATTTCCACAAGGTATCAAGGGGGCTAGGAGTAAGGTGGATAAGGACTTACAAACACCCATTACCTATTGACTCATACTTATTACAAGGGCCTTAATGTAAAGCTTTACCAAATGAACTAGCAAAACAGTCTGTGAGTCTTAGACATTTTACAAAGATGGTGTTTAATACAGCAAGACAATAAAGTGCAATTATATGTAATATGACATGACACTGTTTTGAGGCACTGTTAGATAACAGCATCCACCACATGACATAGAGTACATTTTTTCACTTTGTGGTTGAGGATGTCAGTTGAGGACGTCCTTCTCTTTCGTCATCACTTCTACCCTTTGTTGTCGTTTCCCCCTGCTTCCAGCCTTTATGCTAAGCTAAGCTAATGTCTCCTGGCTGTACAGACAGTGGTATCAATCTTCTCATCCAATTTTCAACAGGAAAGCTAAAATTCTTATCTATTTAGACATGTTATTCACACTGTCATGTGCTTATAGGGAGCTCATTTCCCATTTATTATGTCTGACAGAGTAATAAACAGTGCAAGATTTTAATTTGGTGTCATCCAATTATAAGATTCACTTTTCCTCCCATCAGTATTTACGTGAATCTACGAAACATTAAGGTGATGCTCTTCCTCTTCATATGTGTCACTTTGATTTTTGTCACAGAGCTTCTGTTAATTCACTCAGTAAACACAACTTCATTTGCACCTTACATGTAGGAAAACATGATTACTGGGTGGAAGTTGTAACTGGAACACGCTGATGTTGCTTCATGATTCCTGTGGGCATCTGCCTTGCAGTTCAAGGCTCCTGGTGCTAGCAGCAAGACCCATATTTTCCACAGTGCATGACAGTGTCCCGACTTCAAATGTATGTCATGTTGCAAACAACACTCTCTTCTTCTCTCTGCTTTATGAATCTTACATTTTATTCCCTCTACTTTTTTCCTCAGTCGTGTCTTTTTTTGGGAACCACTTCATTGTAAATACCTCAATTTTTTATGATGTATAAAAGTATGCACTCACCTATAGTGGCTTGTGTGAAACTTGAAACTTTAATTACTTATAGATAACATTTATCTTTCTTTTCGCAGAGAATGCATCTTCCTAGGCAGGTGAGGTGAAGGAGGTGGGTGAGTTCATTTTGTGTGTTACTGTTAAGTGGTGTCAATAATAGAGGGGGAACTTTTGCAGCGATTATCATTGTTGAATAGAAAATAAAATATTTTAGGCTTCTCTAGAAGGACCTTGCCTTGTTGTCAGTGGAAAGTGGCTCTTCATCTGTTGAAAGAAATACAAATATTTTTTTCAAGTGAAAAATGTTACCTAATATTTTATTATTGAGAATTTTAAATCTAAAATGATTTTATGTATTCTTGTATGTTTTCTATTCTTGTAAAGTGTCTTTGAGAGTTTTTAAAAGCGCTGTACAAATAAAATGTATTATTATTATTATTATTATAAAAAGTGTGTTCGATGCTTCAAATGTCCCTAGTATTGAAGTTGCTTGATCAGTGCTTCCCCATCCAGGGTATTTCATTGAAGGAAAGCTCTTGTCTGGCTGCTTGCTTTATGAAAACACTGAAAGGAAGAGTCAGACATTTTGGGAAAATACTCATTCACTTTGTTATTTAGTGTTAGAAAAGAAATTGATAAAAATGTTCTGTATGATAAATGTGAGCCAGCCAACCTAGCCTTGCACAAAGATTGGAAATGGGGGAAACAGACTATTTCTTGATTGGGACCTGTAACTTGGTGTCTACTGGTTGGTGAGCAACAGGTAAGACCTCTGTAAAATGATGATTAGTTATTTTTTACACTTTTTTTTGGTATGGATTAAATACAACGTGTCAATCAGTGAGTTTTAGGGGTGCTGGTAGGTTGTTACCTCGGGACAAAGCCAGGCAGGCTGTTTCCAGCCTTAGTGCAAAGCTAAGATAGCTTGCTGCTGGCACTTGCTTGGTGGACGGATATTAAATATGCTTATTCACTTTCATATTGAGTGTGAGATAAGAAGATTGATACCACTTTCAATTCTGTACGGTAAATATAAATCTACTCCTAGCAGCTGGATAACTGAGCTTTGAACAAAAATTGGATAGGGGGGAACAGACTGTTTCTTGGTTGGTCAGACCCCTGTAAAATGGTGATTTATTGTTTTTAGACTTTGGTTTTTGTATGGATTAAATACAATGTGTCTTTTAGTGAGGTTAAGGGTGCTGTTAGGTTGCTTTGAAAAAAGCCAGGCTAGATGTTGCCAGCCTTAGTGCTAAGCTGAGTTAGCTTGCTGCTGGCAGTAGCTTGGTGTAAAGACAAGATGGCGGTATCAATATTCTCATCTAACTCTCAGAAAGACGGTGAATAAGCATATTTCACTGAATGTCTAACTTTCTTTCACTGCTGCACTAGGACACTGACCTAATTTGTTAAATAGAAAATGTTTATGCTTACATTTTGGTATTGGTATCAAAGTAAGGTATTACATCACTACCAGTAATAAAAAATCAAAGCATGCCCAGCTGTAAACATTTGCATTTACTTATGATTTTTTTCCAGCATATTTCACAGATGTTTTCACATTTGTGGAATGCTTTTCACTTCAGCTGCGAGCTTAAGAGACATAATCACCGCCCTCATCAACATCTGCATCAGCAGCATCATCGACCCTGCCATCAGGCATATAGTCTTCATCATCAGCACAGCCGTCATTATCCTCATCTTCATCATCCACTTGATCCTCTTCTTGACCGTTAACTCATATCCCTGCATCAGCTGTTATCCCGATGACTTATATGTTGCATAATTTACAGCGAGTCGTATAACCCTTTCCATATCTGTAGTGCTGAAAATGAGATGTTTCTACCTGCACTCTCTTCACAGTCTGCTGCACAAATTGTTTTTATCAGTTAGATGAAAGCACCCTTTTGAAAATATGGATTTTAATTGTAGATATTGAACAATAACAATCCTGCCATTTTTTGTCACATTTGTGGTCATAGTTGTGCTGTTGATGTGTGTGTGCCTATTATTTTTCTCCACAAAGTGCCAATTTGTCTTGCTGGGAGAGCTTTTATAGGTACAGGCACACGCACAGGACTGTCTTTACTGCCCCTGTAGATTTAACTGTGATAAATATGAGCAGATATGGTGTGGTGGCTTGTACCACATTCAGGCAGAACAACCAATTTAAAGTATCTATCTATTTTCTGAAACAGTATGTAGGCCATACAGTCAGTGCACATCAACAGAACAGGAGGGCACAGGGCGCTATAACAGCTGACATTTTCACAAACCAGCAAGCCAGGTAATTAGGTAGCTAACTACATAACACTAGCTACAAGCATAAACATGGTACTGCACACAGAACCCTCATTAAATGGATGTAAATGTACTGTAGGCGTAGTAAAGGATAAACTGCATGCACATCTGCTTGCGACATAGCTATAACTGTAATACAATTTGAAATGCTTTCCGCAGAGATGGATTTTGGTTGGGTTCCCACAGAAAAATGTCTCTTAAATGACAAGACAGCAGGCAGCATCCGCTTAAATGCTGCAAAATGAACCTGTTATAATCACCATTTCCGTCCAATCCAGCAGGATCATAGCACCACCCTTATCACACTCAGAGGTGGAGGTTGTTGGTTTGTGGCCATTAGGGGCTCAGCTGAAGCACAAAGGCTCCCAAACATCATTAGACAGAGCTTAGCCCTGACATACTGTCAACATTAAATACATTCACTCATTCTTCAGTGTTTGGGGAAAAAAGGGATTACATGCAGAACACGATCGCCACTAAACAGAGCTATTTGTCTTTGCTATATTCTTTGAAATGACTGACTTTGTCCGCTTGCCACCCACTCTACTCTGTTGCAGCACATAATGACATGAGTGATGTGTGTGGATGAACACAGGACGGCATGGAGCGCCATTTAGCCAGATGCTGTCAATCTCATGCAGGTAAGCCAAAGTAGAAATGAGTGGGAAAATCTTATAGCGTCATGAATGCATTTAATATTCAGATGTTGCAGTGCAATGTCTCACTGTACAGATATTTTAGCTTGTCTGAGCTGAAACAAAATCAGGCCTGTGTTACAAAAAAAAGCAAAGGGGCTGCACTTGTGGGTGTGGCTTCAGGTACCAATGAGACATTACATAGTATCCAGGACTAAAAAGAAGGTTTGCTGATCACTTGCATGAATTTTCTTTCCTTATTTCATACACTGAAAGTCTAAAGTGACTCCAGCAGCCATACAGCATGAGGTTGTAATGCTCATTACACACCAGGAAAGCTGTTGGATGGATGCCCAGCTTTTCTATTCTTCAATCTTACTCCTACAGTTGCAGGGTCAAAAAGTATAAGATTGGCACCAGAAGATAGACCATATTGTTAATTAAATTAAAATGGTTTATCCCCAAGGGAGCACGAATGTCTGTACCAAATTCCACGGAAACTGATCGAATAATAATAATCTACTGAAATTAGGGCTAACTAACGATTGTTTTCCTCATTGATTAATCAACCAGTTATTTGGGTGGTCCGACTGTTTTTTAAATGTAGCCAATAAAAATACTTTTGAGGTTATCACAATTTCTTGTTGAGCGTGCTCTGATTTAAATGAAGGAAAACATTTATGTGCACCATTATTTCTGTTTACAATCATTTATATTCATTTGGAAATTAAATAAATGATGTGCAGGTGCATCTAAATTAAAAAATTACGTGCACCAGTACAACTGGTGAAAAAATTTAGTCTGGAGTCTCTCAGTTTATCAAAATAATTGCCAATTGCTCTTCTGTCAATCGACTAATCAATTGACTGAGTGTTGCTATTCCATTTGAAATATTGCTCTCTGCTGGATAGAAAGACTGTAATGTCTATAAAACCAATACTACCAGCATGGCTGACGAAAGGACAGCGCAAAAAAATTATATCATCAAAGATTATATGCATTTTTATTTAATTAAAAGTATGCCAACTCTCCCACTTAAGATGTATCAATGGTACGCATATGATAACCAATAAAAGGAGAATAAAATCAAAATAACAACAGCATTTATTTAGTCATTAAACAGCAGCGTGCCTCAAAAACAGCTAATGTGGGATAACATCTCATTGGGAGATCCCTTGAGCTTCTTAAAGATGAATTACACACACAGACCCACACACAAATTAAATATATATTTAATCTAAACTGTCAAAACATACACTGACACAAAAGCAATAAAAGAGAAAATACACTGTCAGGGAGTTAACATTTCTAGTACCAAACCAAGATATCAAAGATCAATGAAGCCCTTCTCTATCTGTGAAACTTCATAAATTTGCACATCTTTCAGAGTCTCCAGGACTCTGAATATGCAAATACTATAACTATCATGAAAGCAACCCAAGTGAGTTTTACTATAAATGACAGTTCTTTTCCCCTCAACTCTCAAAGAAGGCTTCTGTTGCACACGTCCTCGACCAGAACGGCACGTATCAATGCGCGTTCTATAAATTAGCTCCTCATAAACACACTTCCGGAAATATATGCACCAAAAAATTTAATGAGACAACTAGTCCCTCCTGTGCTTAAGTGACATTACCAGGAGCCATCAGTCAGTGCTGTGCTTGCTCATACAGCTCTCCAGTTTATACAGTACAATACTAATGATGGAAATGTTTGCCCTTGAAATCTCAGTTAATAAGCAGCTATGCTATGACATCCATGATTAGATCATCCAGTGCTGTCACATCTCATCCTGAGGAGGATGCCACCAGACAAAACGGAGAGTGGGAGCAGGCATGCATCCTACTCTCTGATTCTCTTCTTGTCATACACACACACACACACACACACATGCACACACACAAACACACACATCTCCTCTTCAGCAGCGATGCAACAGAACAGCCTGGGTTAATCTTGGGTAACAGCTTCTTGGCCAGGATCAGAAAGCTCCACTAAGACCCAATGAGTGCTGACATTGATACGGCATGGAAGGCTCCTCACACAGGTAGGACACAGGAGACAAACGCCTTTATAGATGGCGCAGCCTCGGGCAAGGATAAGATTGATTTTGCAGCGCAGTATTAGATGAGATTTCCGATGCATACTGTAACGAATTAGCATGAATCTGTTCCCCATGAGAGATGCCCGCAGACACAGAGTGAATTGAAATAAATGAGTGTCCCAGTGTTTACCACACCATCCCCCCATGCTGCAGTCAGTTGGCCATCTAAGTGTGACAGCCCTGGTTCAAGCCCAGCAGAGATCAGCGTGATGGATGGACAGCCAGGCAGCTGCTAAAAATCTCTTGATTCACGCCCAGCCTGATGTGCCACTCACTGATCAATGGTGTCCACGTAAATCTGCCGTCCGCCTTAATGTGACAGGATAAGGAAAGAGAAAAGAAAGCTCACGGGACTTAGCTCTTTAACCTCAACTCTTACAGTATAATGCAATTTACAACGGATGACCAGATTTTCTGCTCTCATGTTACCCCCCTCACACAGACTACCTTTCATCGCCAACTCACACACACCTCCCATGTGAGAGTCCTGTGGATATTACCTCGAAAAAAGATGAATGCCTGTGCCGGTGAGAGTAACGTCTGGAATGAAAGAGAAAGATTCATTGAGTGATCTGCGGCTAAGATAGCGTAAGACCTCAGCAGCCCCGTCAGAAGTCTCTGGCAACTGATCTGATGCAAGTTCAATCAAAACATTTCAGCCGGCCAAAGTGGAGTTAAAGTTAGCGGTGGTTGAGGTGATGTAGATAAAGCGTATCATGAAGCTGACAGTCAGCCAAGGTGAGTGTGTGACCTTGCTCATGTCATCAGTGTTTAAGCATACGAAACTGACTTATGCACATGTTTCTTTAAAGATGACAGGGATGTACTGTGACGGAAGCTGACTGTGGTGCTATCATGACCACAATAGGGCTGCGACAAGTAGTCAATTAATCGATTAGTTGATCAAAAGAAAACTATTTTGATCGATTACAGGAGACCCATTATGCTTTATCGTTCTGTTTTATACAGGTTCTTATGCATTTTGTGCAACATTTGCTGGTTGCAGCTTCTTAAATGTAAGAATTTGCTACTTTTCTTTGTCATTTATGATGACCGGTGAAAAGGGTTTAGGTTTTAGACTGTTGGTTTAATAAAAGAAGCAATTTGAAGGTGTCACTGAAAATTGTCATAAGCATTTATCCCAATTTTTGTAGACCGAACATTTAGTCGATAAACCATGAAAATTATCGCCAGACTGATTGATAATGGAAATAATCTTCAGTTGCAGCCTTAAACCTGACAAACCCAAATATCACAGCATTCTTGATCAAACACCTTAATATAGTTGTACAATATTCAATATACAGTAATGTGATGATATTTTAGGAAAAGACGGGTTCTTTCACGGTCAATTAGGCTCGCTAATTTGGGCCACTTAAGTGTAATTTAGCCTTTGGGATGAGGAAAAACACACACAACGCCTCTCAGGATGTCAACAGAATTCCCTGACAATATCTGGTCCTACATCACATCGCCCAGCCTCCACTTGTTATGAAGTTAAAACACAGATTCAGAGTAGTTGTTATTCTTTCCCACCTCTATCCCTATCAGTGCTGTGAAGTAGATTTGGGCCTCGCTGCTTTGCCGTCTTCTGAGCACCGTAGCTGCATAATGTATATCCTGTCAGGGTGATATTGTGTTTTATACCTCTAAGGGCACTGATTATGCTGCCTGGGCACATTTTGGTTAACAGTGCAGTTTCAGCTTCCCTTTCTCATGCTGTCACACAGTAACAACAATGGATGAGCTGAAATACTTACATTTGCGATGTAATGCAACACTTCTGACTGTGCAAAAGACACCTGAATGGAACAGAAAGACAAACCTGCTTCCTATAACTGCTGGGTCGTGTATCTGGAGTTTAATAGCGTGTGCTTATTATAAATATCACCTTCAGGGGCTTTTATCCGCACTCTAAGAACTCATTATTCTGTGCGCTATTTTGGTCGAACTGTGCAATGTTAAACTGTGCTATTATGAACGGTTACATTACTTAATTTTTCTTTGCTTTTACTGGTCCACAACAGCCTCTTAATCAAGACGAGAGGCTAATTGGGGACCATAGGAGGCCATCAGTTAGAAGCTGTCTGTTCGACATTGTGGTACAAAAAGCTTTTTTACTTGTATATAAATCCTGGAAATTGTGTTCAAGAGCCTGGTACAAAGCATCCTGTCATCATGTAGTATGGTAAGGTGAACATCCAGAGGTGGAACAAGCCGCAGAGATCAGAGAACATGGCCTCCAAAATCAGAGGGAAAACACAAAGACAGCCTAGTAGCATGTATAAGGATCCCCCAAGAAGTAAACCAAACAGAACGATTAACGGCCCTTCTCACCCATTGCACAGTGAATTTGAACTTTTACCCTCAGGGAGACGTTATAGACTACCGATGGCTAATAGAAATATCCACAAGAAATCCTTCATCCCAGGCACTGTTACGATAATAAATGAAATGCACTTAAAACTATGACACAGGCTAGTGCTCCTGAGAGTTTCGGCACAGTAAGTTAATTTCCTTTACACTTGCATATGCTGTATATCATTTAGAATTGGGTATTGTGAATTGTATCCTATTTTTATGAATGTGTGTTGCTGAGACATCTCTGTCTTGTGTATTTTTGTATGTGCTATGGCATGTCCAAAGGTGAAACCGAAGGCAAATTTTCACATTAGTGAACTATAAAGTTTTCTTTTTTAATTCTGCTGTACCCAAATTAACGTTTACCTACAGTAACTAGGGCTGCATTTGGTGTCACAGTAGGGGGAAGTCACCATGGTTCCAATCACTAAGTGACAAAAAGATTACTGAGTGGCAAATGTGTTAATATTTATTAGAGCCTGACAGATACATGGGTTGGCTGATATTATCAACCTATATTGGCCTATCACAGATATATCTGTATCGCTATACATATGTTGCCTGATATGCACTGATATGAAAACTCCTTTTTGTATTAATACAATGTATTGTATAAATGCAGAGAAAGATGTGAGGGGTAATTTCTGATTATTAAATTCACAGTAAGTTTAGCATTTATGTGTACGTGTGTCATTTTAGACTGTAAAATGTATTTATTGTTGCATATGTAACTAACATATTAAGCCTACATTATATATCTTTGACACATTATCTCTGTGCTTTATTTCTTTACATTTCTTTCTTTACTTCATTTTAACTGAAGTCTTATTCTTTTACTTTTGGCAAGGATCATGATACCATTGTACTGCTTATCCTTTTAAACATGCCAACGGTTTCGTTAGATGATCTGTCAGTTATCCTCCAGATAAGTCTGGCTAACCTGAAGGTTTGTTTCCAACCTGTCTGCTCGTCAGTCGAGCTCTGATATTTAACAGGTATTTAACTAAAATGCAGCGAAAACACACAAAACACATGTAATGTGAAAGAGCTGAGTTAATTTGCCTTACTGATACTGCGCGTCTTGCGATTTGACTATTGTGATGTCGATGCTAAAACGAGATACTGTGCAGTCCAAAGTAACACTGTCAGCGAAGCAGCAAAAAATAGACCAATATTCTTGAGAGAAAGATCCTGGATGTGCTGTTCTTTGAGTTCTCACATGTGTGAGACAGATTTTGACTTTTTTAACTAATATCACAGGTTTGAGTTTCCCTCATTCTTCTTCCTGAACTCTTCTGGCCCGCTATAATAACATGAATATGAGCGTCATTGTGTCAGTGAAAGTCATATACAGTAAACCTCGATCATTCTTCAGAATTGCTGCAACGTCTCAAGCTAAACTTTGGTTCGGTGCATATTTGTCATGCACATATTAATGAATCACAGCTGAGCCTTTCACCAAAAAAACACAATATTTTTTGTCAGTGTGACAGGCGCCAATGTACTTTTGCTTGAATCTTGAGCGGCACTCTGCTTACGGAAAATTATACACCACCTTCCTTTCCCTTCCACCTACTGCACCACCTGTGGTGAAAATAACTGGCAATTTCCCTGTCTATTATTTCACAGATATATAACAATATCAATCAAGCCTTCCAAATCAGCTGCCACTGTACATACCGACTTTTTTTAGCATTTTCATAAAATGACCATACCTCAACTTACATACTGCTTTACAACCTTCTAGCTGCTCTTAAAAACAAGTGGCACAATGACCCAGTTTATAACTTAACCAACTGTTCGCTGCTGGTGTCACAACTCTGACTAGAAGGCTCCGGGCTGTACGGCTAACAGGCAGGATTTAAGTTAGTTCATTAGAAGTAACGCTCAAATAATTAAATAACGCAAACTCGCCAAAGGTGTAGAGAGACAAAGATCTCAACAATGACCTTTTTTTTTTTTTTTTTTTTTTTGTCTTCACCATCCAGGGACATAATCCCTGTTTGGCTGTGCAGCTGGCATGCAACTGAGTCACGCGTCAGCCCTGATTAGAAGCAGCAGTGGTCCGCGGGCCCCATTCCTCTGCCAGAGCCAGGAGTGGAAAAGGCCAGGGCCACCACTTTCAGTCTGTGGATATGACCTTGATGGGGTATGATAGAGAGGAAGCGACACGATTCGCAATGCCACACAATATCTGTAACCTTCCACTTCCCCAGTACGCATGCTGAAGCTATTGAGCTGTGACACGCACACACACGCACACACACACCATGTCAACTCTGCCCTGTCGTTATTTCAGGCAGTCTCCTCCTTTCTGTCATCCAATCATCCATCTCTCTTTGCATACTGGCTGGTGCTTCGTGTGAGATGTCTTGATTCCAAATATTACTTCCTCTTCATATTCAGCAGCTGCCATGCTAATGTGAAAGGCATATAAGTGCAGCTTTAAGAGATAATGGCTTAAAGAATTTCAATTATTAATGTGATGTAACTTGCAGCTTAATTCTGTTAGGCGCTATACAATTATTTGTAATATCATTTTCAATAGTATCACTAGTAGTAATGTTAATAGGTGTTGAAGCAGCAGCAGTGACACTATTTTTTTTTTTTTAAAAAAGCTAACGCTACACAAACCCTTAAATCTCATTGGAAGCAGCGATGGAGACAGATGTCTTGTGAGTCAGACCATAGCAACACACGAATGTGGTAAAGATGGCACTGAAGGCACCAAAAAACACTGAGTGGTGAGTAAAATCTTGGCAATGGCGTTTCCCGTGTCAAAATAGAGCTGATGGGAAACAAAAATAAACGTGTGAATCGTACCGAGCTGCAAATATAAATGAAGCATGACCGAGGGAGAATAAAATGCAGTGTAACAAAAAGAAAACAAAAAGCCACGACTGTGACACACCCTGCCTACAAATATCACCATAACAACACTATACGCACAAAAAACTCATCCTCAGCATTGCATAAGTTCACTGTTCGTGTCTCGAGCAATGCAAGCAATGACTTCGTTGTTGTCAGTGTGGCTCTCATTTAGGAAACCAAGTGGCCTACAAAAGAATGCAATAGCATTTAAATGAGTCTGTCAGCTCGAGCAGCAGGGATTTAAGGGCACAGCCGAACAGTATGTGGTAATGAGGGAACGTGCAACGGATGTGAGATGCAACACTTGTGCTGCTGTCTGAACGTGAGATGCCGGAAGATAGCGTGCAACAGTAGCCAAGTAGAGGTGGTCACCTAATTCAGGTGAGCAGGTAATCAGAGCTGCTGCGTGAACACGTAGGTTCCAGTTTCCCCACTCAGAGAACTCAGAAACAAAATGCGTCGTGTTACTGTTGGGGGAGAATTTGCAAAACAAATAGGTTTAGAGCAGGTGCAGGAGCTCAGAATCCAGGGCACCTCCCCTCTTCTTCTTTTTTTTGATAAAACAATCTAATTATTGTAGGGAAATCAGCCCCTAGAATCACTGCCATCTCAAGAGAGAGCCCTGATAACATCAAAACAAAACACATCCTTAAATGAAAGTGTGGTACTTCTATAATAATCTCATACCATCCAAGAGAAATATGATTAGTTACACTGCCTGATTGTTCATTCACATTCGTCCACTTATGATATGCAGTATTGCAAATTGGCTCTCAAAACCACATTTTGTTTTTTTTGTTTTTTTTGGAAGCCTTAACCAGAACCACCTCCTCAGTGGTCGACCCTGCTGAACTGGTGCCACATAATCTGCTGTGTGGAGGCAGCAGCTTCCTATGGGGGCGTGGATGGAGAGATACTGGTGCAGATTTTAAGAAACACACAGGTAAGAAACACACCACACACATCACACACACACGTGATTTAAAAAGGATCATATTTAGAGCTGGTGAAGCCTCCTTTGTTGCAGATGATGTGGCAGCTGCTTGACTCAACTACAGTTCCCCATCTGTCTCCTTCCTATCTTTAAACTGGCCCAATCCTTTGCCACAGAACATGAAATCCCTCTCAATAATAAATAGGCTACCTCGAGCATTTCAGAAACAAGGGCCCTTCCTCGCATGCTGCATGCCTCAAAAGACCACCTTAACTTCACTTTTATATATATATATAAATATATTTAAATATCAAAGATTTATAGCTTGCCGGCATGTGGCGTCAGGCGAGATCAGACAATAGGTTGTGAGGCTCGTTTTCATATTCCTGCCGGGGCTGCAGCCTTTTTATTCAGAGGAGAGAAAGCCACCGCTGCCTGTGCTGTAGCCCGACCACAGGACATGTCTTCCGGCACGCAATTAAGCGACCTCATCCGCAACCGTGTTGAATTTGGAAACCATAGCCCACCTCTCCTCCACCCACCCCAACTGACTGTAAACACCGATAACAAGGATCTACGAACCTGATCGTCCCCGGCTACATTAAGTGAAAATCTCCCAAAAAGCCACCCTCTCGAGAAGTGTCAATAATTGGTGAGCGGCAGCCCAGCGTCCCCGAATCAGAAAACAAACAATTCCGGACCGCTGACATTGAAAAAGCACACACACACACACACACACACATACACAGATAGGGCTTATCTTGTCGCTTTCTACCGCAGCACGCTTTAAAGCTAATTACCGCCGTGCATAAGGTCGCTTCAGTGTAGGAGGTGTGCGGTGTCATTTACCTGTGCATCATCCAGCGATCCGACACATGGATACGGCGAGGAGGAGGAAGAGGGGGTGGTGGTGGTGGTGGGGTAGATTATTCCAGCCAGGCAAACAGAAGCACAAAAGAGGAGGAGGAGGGGGGAGAAGAAGAAGAAGAAGAAGAAGAAGAAGAAAAAAAAGAGAGATCCTAAGCTGAGATGAATGCGGCAGATGAATATGCGACCTCTGTCTTCAGAGAGGATGGTCTTCTTATCTTTAGACGTGGCTGTGTCGATGGAGGCAGGCAGGCAGGGAAGCCCGGAGCTTCTCCGTACAGACAAAGATGCTTTCTCTCCTCCGCCGCACCGAGAGCAGCGGCAGCAGCAGCAGCAGCAGCGGCAGCAGCGGTAGCAGCAGAGCCGTCATCCCCCCGACACTTGATGGTAATAGTTTGGTAGGTAGCTTATATGGGTTGAGGGCGCGGTCAGCCGCTGTTGACCAATCCCGCTCCCCGTCAAACTAACAGCCGCGTTGCCATGGAGGATGAAACGGCGCTCAAACCGCAGAAATCTTCACCTGTGGACCTCAAGCAGGTATATCTTTTTAATTTGCATCGTCCAAGCATTAGGATTAGTGGCGTCTTATTCAAAGGCAGGCAGACGCAAGTTCAACCCCGCCCTGCTCGCTCCTCTTGCTGCCGAAGTGTCCTTGAGCAAGGCGGAGAAGAAAAGCAGATTCACCAGCTTGCAGGGGTGCTGTTCAAAAACCTCTCCACGTTTTTATTTATTTATTTTTATTTTGAATATCTCTTAGCTCATTGTAAAGTGGATTGAAATTTCAACCTGATCCACGAACTAGCTACTTACTCATCCGGTCGCCATCTTCGTTTCATCATGTTAGGCTAGGCTAACACAAAAACACCCACGTCGCACAACGTGTTGTTTTCTTTAGGTTTAATTTTCGATTTTATCTTGTCTGGTTAAGTTTTGGCGTAAAAACCACTTGGTTAGGGTGAGGAAGAGATCCTGTTTGGCTTAAAGCTGCTGTAAGCGTAGTCGTCGTTTTAGCTAACTTCCTGTCTGTTTTGCAGTTAGCATTCCCCTCCCTCCTCTCCTCGTCACCACACTTGCACAACTCCTTGTTTTTTTTCGAGGCAGCTCTCTTTCTTTTCTTCAAGCCTTTTTCTTCACTTGGCTTATTTAGCCGTATAAGCCGTCAATGGGAGAACTACAATTTGTAATTCTCAGTGCTATATCGTAGGCAACTGGACGTGTCTCAGTTTCTTGAAGACGTTTCACCTCTCATCCAAGAGGCTTCTCCAGCTCTAACTAACTGGAGGAGAGTCGCAGACTGTGGTCACTAGCTTGGCAGCCTTCTCGTCTGTAACTCCACCAGCATCCCCTCCACCTCCTGACGTGAAAGACATACAATAAAAAACATGTAACGTGAACATGATTTGACACGTATCATAAAAATGTCATTATGATACGTAGCGTCAAGTCGTTTTATTACAACATCTCTAGCTGCCTCCATCCCAGCAGGTAGATAAGTGAAACTGTAACTGTTTTGCTAATTCTACTATGTGGAGTTCGATGCTATTAGAGTTACACATGCAGAAATAGTAAGTGCTAAAGTACACCCCCTGGTATCCCCCATCACAATAATGGGAAGAGGGAACAGGGAGATGCTGAGAATAAGAACTGTAGCAGTTAAAACAACATTAATACAATTTATGTATGAGTGGGAAATCTGAAGTGGTACATTTTTAGGACGCAGTGTTTTACAGGAAAATTACTTAACATTTATTGCTTAAACTCATAAGTTATTAATGATGTAAGTAATGGTTATTTACTGTGTATGATACATTTCATTCACAAAAGCGAGTCAAAAGACTTTACGTAATGCATAAAATGAAAAATAACACACAACAAAGGAAGGATAGAATCATTTTTAAACAGGAATTTGCAGGAGAAAGTTCAAGATGTGGATAAAATTCTGGTGCTTGAGAACGTAAACCTTTTAACCTGGTGGGAAATTGTATTTGTTCTGGATGATTGTTCCAGGTTAATAACTAAGTAGTTTTTCTTTTTTTAGTTTGGACTCTGAGAAGTAGAAGCAACCCCAAGAGCAACAGTCAGGGATGTATTTTGGTCCTAAACCTTCAAGAAACATTTCATACATATTACCTTTTAAAAACTCTGATTTTACATTCTTTGTACTATAAAATATCTACACATTAAACGGATGCTGGTGCGTAGGATAGGCCGTGAATATTTGACTTATCAGTGACAGCTGACTCACACATACAAACCACTAAAAGCCTGCTAAGGTGAAGCGGTATGGGTCTAAGCCTTCTAAGCAAGAGAGATAAAATCAAAGAAATCTTGAATCTGAGGATGACATATGAATAATGTATGTTTTGAAATGTTTTTGCCAGCAAAACTTCAGCCTGAGTGAGTAAATGGGGTTGAATTCTTTTACAGCTACATTTCAAGATCCCCACTGCTAAAAGGCAACACTATACCAGTGTTTATGATTTAACACAGATAGGAATTTCATAATGTATTTTCATTCTAGTATGAAAGAGAGCTTTATGGAAATTTTTGCACAAGCCATCTTTTTTTTAATATATTGTATATCTATACCAAAATATAAACAATTTATGATCCAAGTAGAAATACTGACGGTATGTCATCATTATATTTGACCATATTTTATAGCACAAAAGTCTGATCATTACAATAGTGCCAGAATAACTATGGCCCCCGTGTACCTTTTGCATCCTAAATGTAGCAATACATAAGTATAATTTTACATACAAAAATCTAAATATATACTGTATATAAGAAAATAACATAATAACAAAAATCTAGAAATCCAGGAAAGTAAAAGCAAGTCCACACAGCACCGCAACACATCTGCCTGCCAGTCACATAACAGAGATGGTGCGCTGAAATCCAAACAATGTCTTCATCAGTGTGCTGATTGTTTCAAACCCTCCTCTGAAGAATAAAGTTCATACACATTTTAGAGGTTAAATATCCATGGATGGTTCGCTGCTTCTACTTCTACAGAGGTCGAGTGGTTACGAATTTCCTGTCTTGTCATATTATCTTACCTTCAGCCTCTGATTCAGCTGTGATGATTGGCTCTATGTTACTATTCAGCAGTGCAGATTGGCCTGGTTTGACTTACAGTGACTGTATTATGCAGTTGTAGTATTTGTGTGTGTGTTTAGTTACCTTTTTTTTTTTAATTATGTTAACAGCGTACAAAAAAGAAAAAAAATCAGTGCTTCCCTCTTGATTGTAAGGCTTGTCAAAGATTTTATTGATGAAGTCATCACACATACAGCATTTTACAGGTTCAAATGTGGTAATTATCTCAGAGTAAAAAAGCTGCGATAATGTGAATTTATTTCCGTAGCACATATGACTGACAATAAATTATAGACTCAACGGCTCTGCTGTATTTTTTGTTTATTTGCTAACCAAATGGTATGGGAACAGTACAACTTATTTCTAAGAGACTTCTCCTCATAAAAGTGAGGCAGTCTCAGTCTTTTCTGTCCATCTGTCCACTCATTTTTAGTGATACTAGTGCAATGTCTATGTGGCTCTGTCAGTGTGAGGGTCTGTTGATTGTTTTGTGAGTCCACCACTTTGGTCCAGACTGAAATATCTCAGCTCCTAATGGATAGATTGCTGTGACATTTTGTGCAGACATTCATGGTCCACAGAGGATGAAGCTAAATGACTTAAGTGATACCCTGACATTTCTCACCACCACCAAAGAGGTTATGTTATCGCCCATGTCTATTTGTTGGGTGGTTGGTTGGTTTGTGAGCAGGACTGGAACAAATTTCCTCAAAACTTGGATGGAGGATGTTTCTCTGCCCAGAATAGACCCCATTAACTTTTGGTGTGGATCCGGATAAAGAGATGGATCCAGGAACTTTTCTCTTATTGCTTTAATGTTGCCAGAAAGGGACATTTTCGTTCATTTGTCAGGGAACAATGCATGCATCTTGATGAAGAAAATTAGGCGTATTTGGGTGGCTGGTATCCGTCAGTACAATTTTATGCAGATCCTAGATCTGGTGAGATTACATTATGGTTAAACAGTTAGGGGTGGTTTAAAATTTAGAGTTATACAGGGCTATCCAGTTTGATATTGATTAGGCTTGATTGAACTGATCACTGTTGGGCCTTGGTGGAGGTATGCACTCTACTGAATGCCATTCTAGTTCGTTTGTTGTGAAATATTCTAGCAAATTTTTGGTGGATTGCCAAAAGCTAATGGGTTATCAAATATGTAATTTTACCTTGAAATATGGCCCAATGTCCCTTCAGATTTTAACTATCCATCATCTTTCAGTTACTGATCAATCAGGAAACTGTGAAATAATAAATATTTGTCAGATTCCTTACATTAATACATCTTGTAACCTGAAACATTCGAGTTTCCCACCCTGAGCATGACGTCAGGGGAAAATGTCCCATAGCCTTGTACTGCTGGTCTTTTTTGTTTCATATGAGGCCTTTTGATGTATACATTGTGTCTTCAAACAAAACCTTCAAAGCAAAGGATCTATTTCTTAAAAGAGCATCAACAATTGCAAAGAGAATACAAATAGAATAGAAATGTGTGTTTTACTTTAATGCACTAAATCATAATGATATAAAGTCCCCTGTCTGACATCGTTTCATCCCCCCTTTGGGGACACAATCATAATCTGTCCAATAAAGCTTTTATTGTGAACATCAGTGGTATTTCTGCCCCCACAGCACCTCACCAAACAGTTGTGTGTGTGTTTTAGTGACCTGTCTAAGGCAATTATTGATTTTTGTTCTGGTCTAAGGCATAGTGAAGCTCTGCGGCCTGTATGAGGAAATTGTGGTGCTCATCTGTTGTGCAGAGAGATATAGAGCCACAATTGCAATGAAATCTTGAGCTACGTCTGTATTATGAGAAACCCCTCAGGACTTGAGTAAAGCATGCATGTTATTAAATGTGCTTTCAGGGATTCAGCAGCAAACTGCAAGCTATTCTTTTGATCTGAAGAACACTTCAGCACACAACATTCCTGTGGCCGGAGCACTTCTTGTGATATACTCTGTTGTGCAGCTCAAGCAGATTGCTCAGTACAATTAAGCGCCTAATATTCAAAACAAACCAGAGAACATGCAGTCAGCAGAAGTGCGGCACAAGTAAACAAGATCTCATAGCAAGTCTTAGGGCAACCGACTGACTTAAAGCCTAACTTTGTTTGTATAATATGCTTTGCAATAGTTTGTAATATTGATTAATGAGTGAACGTGGATGAAATACTGACGAGTAATCAGTTATTGATGTAGATATTGGATTTCTGAAAGTTTTATGTAATGTACAGTCATTCATACCATAACTATATTATAATATTTTAATCTTTTATTAACAGGGCTTAGTAATTAATCAAACATAAATTACTGAGCTTTGATTCTATGTTTGTTTTGAAGTTTCAGCACTTACTCCTCTCACTGCATTGGAAATATACAATATAATGTTATGTGATAATAATATGACTTCATCATAAAGTAAAGACAGAAGATCAATAGTCTTTTTTCTCTGCAGACATTTTGACATCTAACAGCAGGTATAAATAATAAAATTAATGATAGCTGAATTCTATTTAGCTGCTTCGGTTTCTGGATCCTGATCTTGTGGGTGTCGCGCTCTCAGGAGGGAGTGTAATTATATGGCCATTGTGAAAAATGTGTACAGAGCAGAAAAAGAATTCTGTTTCAAGATTTGAAATTAATAGAAAAAAATAAATAAAATAAAAAGATGTTAGAACAAACCTTAATGTTAGAACCTAAATTGAAATGTTTTTAGTATTGTGTGCTGCTGGTTGACCATGTTAGTGATACCCTAAAAACAGTGACAGGAAGTAAATAAGTACATTTACTTAAGTACTGCACTTAAGTACAATACTTATGCTTAACTCAAGTATTTCCATTTTCTGCGACTTTATCCTCCCACTCCACTAAAATCCTCTTCTAAAATTATTTGATGACTTTAGACACTAGTAACTCTCCAGAGTTAGTTTTATTATACCAAATATAATTTTAAAAAATATGATAAAATATTATTATATTAGACTTTATTAATCCCCAGGGGTAAATTCTCAAGCTACAAAGCAATGTGTGAAGTGATATATATATATATATAAAATATATGTAGATACATTAAAATTAGCTTCATATTAACCATCTGAATTATAAATATGATGTACACAATAATGGATCAACAATCATAATGGAATAATATGATAAATGGTCTAAAATGAGCTCCTCTGACTTCCTGAATGTATTGCTTTGACTTGTAATGGAGTATTTCAATGTGGTATTGCTACTTTTACTAAAGTTAAAGATCTGAGAAGTTCTTCACACAGGTGTGTACAGTTATTAAGGTTCGTTAGACCTCCACCTATAGGTTTAAGATGGGTGGAGTTATGCTGGGAATTAGGTGATGAAGTTGTTAATTGTCCTGCCTTAACAGGTGCAACAGGCAAGTGAGGGAGCTGTCAATCAAACACAGTCTGTACATAGTCCTGAGAGGAGCTATAGTAGAGTAAAATGTAAAACACCTGTGGGCATGAACTTTGATTTTGCAATTGAAGGAATCAAAGAGTGAATTTTGATGCTTTTCTGCAAATTCTCTTGTGTTCCCTTCATATCTACAGAACATTTATTCGATGCTTCTCTGACAAAATGTATTTCATCACCACATGCGCCAGAGAATTCTTTGTGAACGCAAGAATATACTGCCTACGACACTGTCAATTTATGAAATATTCTGATAACTTTTCTTTAAAGGTGTATTCCTGCAATTTTTAAGTTTGTATAGTCATCAATTTTGACGATTGGTATTTTCATAACATTCGGGGAAGCACAAACGTTAGATTAAAAACAGAATTAAAGAAGCAGAGGCTGGAATTTTCTAATTTATAGTCCCTGGCATGGATTAAGAAAAAAACAAACAAAAAGCAAACACTGGATCCTACACTTCCCATAATGCAATTCAGTGTCTGTGTCTTTTATTAGGCATCATCAGGGTTATTTTTTCAAACCTAAGCTCCTTTTCATGAGCTAAGAAGCTCCTTCTAATGTGAAATCTTGAACTACAAGTGTCAAATCGGTGCAGTGCCACTTAAATTAGCTACAACATCTTGTGCTAATAAGTTAATATTTAATTAGCCAATAATGCTCACTCTGCATAGATGCAGTTGGTTCCTCCCCAGTTTACTTACTGCAGAACAAACCTGTGTGACATTACCAGATGTACCACCAGGTGACAGTATTCCTCCTGTGCTGGCCTCATGTTGACAGGTTCACAGACGGACACAATGAAGCATCTGACCTGAGTAAACCACCGCAACTTAACAACGTCCCTATGAACCAACTGTGCCCTGATTCATTGCCAGCAGTAAATGCAATGCAAATCAGATGATTAGTATTCCGCGAACGCAACAGCGCTTTAACTCTACACAACAGAAATGTGCAGTGTGGATGCAATTAAATGCCTTTTTCCAACCATCAGAGATAAAATTGTATTACACACACGCACACGCGCACACACACACACACACACACACACACACACAAAACAATAATACTTATCTTGTCTGTCACTATTAGAAATCTTTGCAGGGAAACTGGAGATAACTGATTTCACGGTGTGTGAAAGTGAATTGAGCAAGTCCAGATTTTACAGTTTAGACAAACATTTTTAATAATAACTACAATAGTTATGCAATTTAATTAAACCCAATACATCTTAATGAGGCCTGCTAACGATCGCCTGCTGCAGCCTCATGCAGAAATGAACGCGTGCCAAGTAGTAGGTGTTGTACCTTAAGTCCTTAAATTTTGGTGAGATGTAAACAAAGATGCTCATTCTCTTCAGGCAAAGGAGAACAAGCAGCTTTCCCACCGACAGTCTGTGTTTAACAATGTGTCTGGGAGTCAACGTGCGAATAAGGCAAAAGAGAATTACAGCCACGGACCGACTCAGAATGTGATTATTTGGGTGCTTTGCTGCTGTAGCGCAGCAGCAGTGTGTTTTTGTTGAATGTAGACAACTGAAAAACCATTAAAACAGAGAAAGCGACATTTTATCTGGCACTGGCACACAGCCTGAATATCCCTCTGACCTATATTCAAGTGCGTTGGCAAGTTTCCCCTGAACCACATGCCCCTGTGCTACCTATTAGTTTGTTACTGAATCTCACATCAATGTGCTGAACTAATCAAACCTCAGGTGAACTCACACATATCAACATTTTTTTCTTCCACAATCTGACAAGTCTTATTTCTGTTTTTTCATCCGTTGCTTCCACCGGAGCCGATCCCATGACTCCTGAATCCTGATGCTGTGGAAATAAGAAAAAAAGAAAAATCCATCCTTCACCTGGAAAGACCTGAATTCACCCGCTAGCCAAACTGAGTGAGGAAAAAGAAGAAAGAAAATAGCTTCAATGAAAAAAAAAAATCGAATTCTCATGAAAAGGATGCAGTGCAACATGATGTTTAGACACGGAGGTGTGAGACATAGATTGCACCTGCAAATGTAACACATTATTCTGTGTGACAGCTTTCAGATACAGTTATGGCTGTGTGAGGGGAGGTTTGGCTGTAATGTCAGCTTCATATTGTGAAGAGTAAAGAACAGAGAAAACAGAAATCTCCCCAGCTTTTGTTGTTCAGTGCCAGAAAACATGAAGACAGACCTGGATCAATAGAAAATTTATCCAAAACACATTTTACGAATATGTTGTGAAACCTAAGTTACATATGCAAGCAACGTACATAAAAGAACCACCTTTATACGAACACATATGAAACGTTTTACTTTTTGTATGTAGTTGTATACTACATTAAATCGGACATATTTTCAGGTTCACAATTGTATTTTGGGTTACTATTAGAATAGGTTTACATGCTTTAATCATCCAGTGCACCTCCTGTCTCTTTAAGGCCAGTCTGCTCTGATTGGTCAGCTCACACATGCCCGAGCCAGCACCGCCAACAACAACAGAGCTGCAGTGCTAAATCAATTCTTTTATGTCAGACTAGCCGCTAGGCATAAATTATGCAAATGTATGACATGGTGACGTAGTGTGATGTCACAAAGTCACAGAATAAAAGGCGGGACTACTGTCGAGCCCTTTCAGGAGCAGTGTTTTCTATGGGAGAGAGGAGCTTCTGTTGGTGTGGACTTTGACCTTTTTTGACTTACTTACTTACTTTCACATGCACAAGAAACTATTACTGAAGGAAAAAAGGAAAAAGCATGATAGGTCTCCTTTAAGCTCACCAAACTTGATATTTTCAGCCAGTCAGAGCTATTAAATATAAGGAAGCTCATGTTTGCCCCTCAAATCTTAGAATTATCAACATAGAGTCTTTCTTCTTCCTCATTTTACTCTGTGCTTTGCCTGCACACCCTATCCCTATATTTCCCTATCTTTTCTGCCTATTTTTCTTAAATAGCATGCATGTTAAGAATATGAAAAAAGTGAGAATATGTAAATTGCCGCATAAATCCCAGTTTGCACCTGCCTACGCCAATCAGTTGCCTTTTACAACCCTTTCTGATGCCTGCAAGACGACACAGGCACCTTAATAACTGTAGTTACTGTTGGCCAATCAAGAATGTTCATTAACACCAGAGTTAATTGAACAAATATTCTCTAGAGATCGAAATTAAAATTGAAATTAATTAAACTTCAATGTATCTTCCTTATTACATGATGTAGAGATCATAAAAGAACGTGTCGGCTGAAAAGACAGACAGCATGGTAGATAGTGTTGATAAAAAACCACAGAGACGGTCACGTTGTGCTGGCACATGGACCTATTTGGTGGCTCGACTGTCGTAACAGTTCCATTCGTCGCTGAAAATCTGCTTTCACATCGAGAATATTGTTTGTTTCCTTTCACAGTTTCCATCAGGCAGTACATTCATTCAGTGTGGTCTTGAAATGCTTGATGTACCATTTGACAGAACAGCCAGTAGACATGTAAGAACATAATTTGCTCATCATAATGGACAAATCGGGGGCACGCCAGCTTCAATCTCTGTCATCTGTTATGCGATGGTTCCTCTGTTCTGGGGGTCATTTGGCAGGCCTGAACATTAAAAGGAACATCACAGGAAATGGTGTAGAAAGCATTTATATATACTGTGTAGGTTCTAAAAATTCATCAAGAGATGCAAAAAGGGGCCGTGAAGCGCTGCCAAACTCTTCAACAACCACCTGCAATTTGATTTCTGTTTAGCTACCGTCCAACTGTTTGGTGTGTATGACAGTAGCATCCTTTGTTTTTTTCTGTCTTTTTCTATCTTGTCCAGTCATATAGCAGAGTGGTTAGAATGAATGGCTAATTTCACTCCCAACACTTTTCCTGTCAACATTTATTTAAAGTGCAGTGCACTCCAGTACATCTTGACACTAAAGTAACCGTTGCTCTTTCATCCAGCATTTAACCAGTTTTGGTCCCAAGGCAGAAACCCCCTTTTAACAAGATAATGATAAATGCGCAAGTTGCATCCTACTGAGAACAGCTCAGTAAACACTTCCTTCCCCCTTATGCTGCGGTCCGACTCATAGTAATATACTAGTGTTGTCTACCGGCTCTTGCTGACATTAACAAGATATGCCTTTCAAATATCATGGCCTTTGGGACTGGGTCAGAGTTACTATTTATAGAAGGGCAGGACTTCACGATAGTTTGGCGTGCTAGAGCTGAAAATAGAGAAGCTCTGCTGCAGCTGATTTTGTGTCAGTTATTGCTCTGGGCTCTTGAACATATGTGACCTACACAGACTCTGGATCACTGGTCTATAACTACTTACAATACCACTGCGTACAGTACCGGTGAAGTAATACACTCACATGAGAATGCTAAGAGTTGCTCTTGGGTCTGCAGTATGGGTTGCTAAAACAAAATAACGTCCTGTAACTGCACTCTAATGCAGAAACTTATGAATACGGTGTCGCCCTACAGTATGATAATTAGCAGATTTTGCAGTGCTTTGCTTTTAAGGTGCAACAAAATACATTTTTTAATAATCTAATGTACCACCACCATCTGCTGAATAAGGCACTCTTGCCAACTATGGGGAGAAAAACAAGTTAGCCATTGTAGCTGCCAGATATTATCTGCAGCCTGTGTTTCTTCTACAATATCAGACAACACAGGGCAGTGGAGGAGTTACATTTTAAAGAATGTAACTAGATAAAGATAATGTTCTGAGTATTTATAAGGCAAGAATTATTTTCCTGATAAAATGACTGATGCTGGATCACTCATTGTAGATTGTCTTAATAAAGCAATATACAATACAGATATGGAAAGCCAATAGGTTTTACCATTGTTTCCACATGTGAAAAAAGCCAGTAACATATGAATGTACAGTATGTAATTCACAATGTGAAAATGTATGTTAAATGTTATTTTTATTAAATATTTGAAACAGCCAATCAGTTGTGAAAACGCCCATTTCACATGTGTCAGTAGTTTCTTTTCACACGTTTAAAGGTGCACTATGTAGTTTTGGGGAATAAAACGTAATCAGAAGAGAAAGGTCTTCATTTTTTATGCCTACACACACTAAATGAACAAACTGACCTTACTGGACAACATCATTTTATACTGTTTTACTTTGTTTATATGTGGCGGACCCTGCCACCTTTCTAGCTTCAAACAGTGTTCTGGGGACCTTATTTTCCTCTGAGAACAGCTTGTTTATTCAGTTATGGAAACAAAATATATTTCTGAGTTTGTATTATTACTTCATTAATATTGTAAATATTTAAATTCTGAGTTTGAATGTCTTCTCCAAAACTACATAGTGCCCCTTTAAAATATTAATAAGGTAATAATACGCACTCAGAAATATATATATATTTTCCATATCTAAATAAAAAGCCATCTTCAGAAGTGGATAAGGTCCCCAGGACACTGTAACTACTTAGAAGGGTCCAACAATATGAAATTGTCAATTATTGATTGATTTTGACAAGCATACAGTAAATCAAGTTAAGAAACTGAAAAGTAGATTAAATCTCATTCAACCTTCTTATTCCCCAGTTTATGATAAATACAGTAAATCCTGTCATGTATGCTGCCATCTTTGATTCAAGATGGGCCCCTTCGTTATTCAAAACCTCTCCCCTCATGTGCCCTACCATACACCTAATGCACCCAATCTGCTCCACCCTCTGCTTAATATTCATCGTCGTGCCTTTAAAAATGCTGAACCCGAGCCTGTGGGGTGGGTGCCTGTCTTGCTGTGTCTCCGGGCCCGGTTGTGTGAGCGCCTGTTGTCGTACTGTTTACATTCTTCCAGAGTCAGAGCCCTGAGCTGTTACAACTCGTGCCACCATGTCTAAACCCTTGTCTGACCACGATAGAAAGAAACAGATCTCAGTGCGAGGCCTCGCCGGCGTTGAGAATGTGGCAGAACTGAAGCAGAACTTCAACAGACATCTCCACTTTACGCTGGTCAAGGACAGAAATGTGGCAACCAGAAGGGATTACTACTTTGCTCTTGCCCACACTGTGCGGGAACACTTGATCGGCAGGTGGATCAGAACCCAGCAGCACTACTATGAGAAAGATCCCAAAGTAAGTGAATAGTGATATCAAAGACACAAGAACATAGAAATTGACTGATAGATAAATATCTTATAAGCTACTATTGTAATATGTAATGGCATATACATAAATTATTTAATGGCAATAACAGTATAAACAGTATCACATCTTGTATTTGTGTATTTGTGAAAATGTTGATATTAAGGGGTAATACCAGCAACTATGATTGATCTAAGACCTGGTTTACACCTTCATTGTGAGCTCTTTGTGCCATAACCTGATTCTTATATTGCTTCATGAAATACCTCTGTTGTTTCTGCACATTGAACACACTTCAGGCTGGAGTAAGGGTAAGGGGGTTAGAGCCAGGGCTTCACATTCTCCAACTGTACTTTAAGCAGCCTGATGTCAGACGTGTAATGTCAAGTCATGACATTTAAACTTCACCGGGGCTTCTTAGCACTCTGCTGGTATGTTGCAGTTCTTACAGTGCATTGAAACATTAAACCTCAGCCATGACCTTCTATCCCCATCCTGTCCAGCCATAAAGCACATAGCCTTTACTTGTGTCATGTGAGCGCATGCCTTCCAGGGTGTCTGAAGTCGGATGTCGTGGTCACATAATCAGAAAAGCAAATGTACTCGCAGCGGCACAAAGAGCCTCAAAAAACAATTGAAAGCTAGTGCTGCTAAAATAAAGCAGCAGAATTGCAAACCACACCGCATTATTCCTTCAAAATGTCACACGAACCTCGAGTAATACTCATCTCCAGTTGCATTTACTTTGCAGGGGAAAAAAAAAATGTTCCTTGCCAGATCAATAATAACTCCACTGAATAAAGGGAGCATTTTTCTTTTCTCAACAGCGGAGGAGAATTTGCCTGCACACCACGGCTAACTCCGCAAGGTTGTTGTTCTGTGATTTAAGTGCCAGAGCCCCTAATCTCCGCAGGGAGACATTTAGTAACTCACATCGAGCCAGTTTTCAGACACTGTTTAACACATGTTGATGGGCTGCAACCTCTGCGACTGTATCACTTTGTTCCAGCGCTCGAGACTGAAAGGTCATAGGTGAAGCCCTTAAAGGTCTAAACAGAGACCCGGCGGAGGAAGGACATCCGAGATCGGTCTAGAGAGTCTCGTGGTGCATGTTAGATCATGTCCAGCAGGGTCACTGTTACAAGATTCATTTTTCACATTGCTAACATGAATTATTGGATGGAAAAAGGGCTAATCAGCACAAATTTGATGATTGAAGTCTGATAGGATTTGGAACATGCAGTCATATATAATTCAGGAGATCCTGCTCCGTCAGTCGTATTCATTATTATTTTACACGTGTGTCTGAACCTTGTCTCTGATCACTCCACACATGAACTCCACAATGAAAGGGTATCAGGCTCAGGCTGACCTTTACAGCGACCTCTATAGGAGCTATTTTTTGCCTGGGCCTAAATGTTGGTGTTATGTAATACCCAGAGCAACCCGTTCCCCCCTCCTCCAGTCCCCCTCTCCTCTCTCCTCCTCTCTGTGTCAGAGGAAAAAAAAAATAAAACAACTAAATGGCAAAGGCTAAACACAGGCTCAGGTGGCACATTTCTACGCTCTCCCAAGCATGAAGCTAAATCATAAAACTTGAAGATTTCTTTCCCAGTCACAGGATGGATGTTGTTGTGACATTTGACTTTTGGTTTCAGTGCCAAATCTTTACCCATCACGCTACTGTGGAGACCTTTCTGTAACCCTAATCATACGTTAAAATATCCCCGGAAATGTTCTTAAGTGTTCCTAAGACAGTTCGGTCTTCTTGATAATGATTAGTTCTCCCCTTCTTCCCAAAACTGTAGCGTGTGTACTACATCTCCCTTGAGTTCTACATGGGCCGCGCTCTCCAGAACACCATGGTGAACCTGGCACTGGAGAACGCCTGTGATGAGGCCACGTACCAGGTCAGACAAAGACACTTCAACTTTTATCAGAATAAAAGAGGCAGCTTCTGAAAATGTCTGTTTAATTAGTCCATGTTGTGTTGTCCTCTGTAGTTGGGTCTGGACATGGAGGAATTGGAGGACATGGAGGAAGACGCTGGTTTGGGAAATGGTGGTCTGGGCCGCCTCGCTGGTGAGCATCTTTTTCCTTTCATTCTTCATGTTTGATAAATTCAAAGAGTTTCTATCTCTGTTGACAGACTTAAATAATGCATTTTTCATACAAGAGCTGGTTACATTTTCTTCATGCTCTGTCTCTATCTTTCAGCCTGCTTCTTGGACTCCATGGCTTCACTGGGTCTGGCTGCCTATGGTTACGGCATTCGCTATGAATTTGGTATCTTCAATCAGAAAATTGTCAATGGCTGGCAGGTCAGGTTCCATCCTTCTTTCTTCTCGTGTTTCACTATAAATCACCTGCTGGATCAGTTTTCTTTTATCAGGAACTGATCTTCCTTGTCATTTTCTGTGTCTGGCTCCGGGAAGAAGCTGCTCACCTGAATGTTTTTTTCCCCCTTCAACAGGGTTTTCTTTCTTTGAAATGTAGGCAGTTTCTGAATACAAAATGCATTGCAGTTTTTGTAATTAGGAACATATTCCATTACAATACAATTAACGTAATTTAATCCATTGACTTTTTAGATTACTTCAATATCAAACATTGAATTATTGCACCTTATTCTAAGTAGTGAACCTAAATTAAATTAGATTAATTTATTTTATCAGCAACTGAATTGAAAACCACTGATTTTGATCATCTGAAAAATGCTTTTTACAACACTGTAAGTAACCCTCACAAAACAGTTCTTGCCCAAACTACAGGTGTACTGTGTGTATCCTCCAACATGTGGGATGCTTTTCTTGTGTGTACGTTTTTGTAACTGCTGTTTTGTAGTCAAAGGGAAGGAGAAGCACTTACTCAAAATGTCATCTTCCATTTTCAATGTAAATAAGAATGGAAAAAAACTCCATCTCCGTAAATCGTCATTAAGAGAGCTAACAGACCACTGGCTATCATAAAGATGAGTTTAATCATTTTGAAATTGCCAGATTTTAAAAATGTAATTAAAAAGCAATCAAGCACAGCTATAATACACATTTTTACAAATGTATTCTTGGCTGATTATAGTTACTTTTTTATTTGTAATCTGATTACTTAATCCTCATTAGGTGTAATCCTTTACAACCCAACCCTGCCTCTCTGTAATATAACTGTATGTCATTACTCAGGTTGAGGAGGCTGATGATTGGCTGCGTTTTGGTAACCCCTGGGAGAAGGCCCGTCCCGAGTACATGCGTCCAGTGCAATTCTATGGCAGGACCGAGCATCACCCTGATGGCGTCAAATGGGTTGACGCTCAGGTGAAAATATGATCCAAAGTAAATTAGTGTGTGTGATAATAGAAAGATGTTTTCTGAGATTAAATATTTATCTATTTCTTTTTCCTGCCATGGTACTGGCAGGTGGTGCTGGCTCTGCCGTATGACACCCCTATCCCCGGCTACAGAAACAATGTTGTCAACACCATGAGGCTGTGGTCTGCGAAGGCACCCTGCGACTTCAACCTCAAAGACTGTATGTGTCTGAAAGAGATCATGTTTTCAGTCGTGCTTTCAAATGAGAATGGCCAAAAGAAGTGTTTTTCTTTCCTTTCCAGTCAATGTCGGTGGCTACATTCAGGCTGTTTTGGACAGAAACTTGGCTGAGAACATCTCCCGTGTGCTGTATCCCAACGACAACGTAAGAAAATATGATTATATTACCTTTAATCCACCAGACGTGCTCTCATAGGGTGGCCATGCATATGTAAACCTGGATTAGAGGAAGCAGCTGAATGTTGAATGTTTTAAGAGCTGTGGACTGTATGGCTCCTGTATGGCTGGAGGGTTTATCTTAACACAGTTAAGGGATGGATTTCCATAATTTGGACCCCTACTGGAGTCCTTTGTCTTCAGCTATAGAGCTCGAGTTCTTTTAGCTTATTCTGAAGCTATCCTTTATAGCTGACATAAAAAGTGACCACCGTGTGCGGTCGGCTCCCTGAAGGCTCAAGGAGGAGGATTTGTGAGATAACCATCTACTGTAGCTCGAGCTGTAACTCATGTCGGGTCTGATAATTTATGTCTGTGCAAGTGAGAGCAGGCGCGCTGGTGGACAGGATGTTTATAGTCAGTCCAGTCACACTGCTGTTTGATCATGTTGTGATTTGATTTGTGAAATTTGAATTCCCAGTTTCTCTAATTTTACTACTTTTAACAGTTTGATATATTTGATCGTATCAATGACGATGTCACATTGGGATTTTTAGAATTGATTGCTTAAAATTAACTCATTGATTAATTCAGGGTAGAAATAATTAGCCCTGCAGTTTCATTGTAATACCTCTTTATTTGACTAATATGCTTTAACTGCAAATTGAAGGTGATATTTCCTCAACTGCCCTTTGAAAAAGTATATTAAAGGATAAGTTCACCCACAAATGAAAATTCCGTCATTGTCTACTCACCCTCCTGTTAATGGAAAGTCAGATGAAGGAGCTTCACAATGAAACACTGTTGCAGTGTTCTCTCAAGCAACTGAAGTAGATGTGGACTTTCTTTTAAAATCCATATAGCTCGTCGGGTATTACCGAAGTCTCTAGAAGCTGTGAGATCCCAAACTGATTTGAAAAGACGTTATTTACTCCCTTTTTAAAGCCAAAATCTTCACTGTAGCGGCTAAGCTAAAAGGGAGCACCACGCCTGAAGTTGGTGCACAAGCTTGGCTGTGCGTCGACAGTGTAAAAGTCTTTTCAAATCAGTTTGGGATCTTGGGGCTTTCTAGAGACTTGGATAACAAAGAGCCTCAAAAAACACTTCACCTGACTTAACAGCATGGGGGGGTGAGTAGATAATGACTGAAGCTTAATTTTTGGGTGAACTTATCCTTTTATATCAACAACTGATGACAAAAAAGCCCAAACATTTGCTTCAAAGACATCAGCAGCTTATTAAATGTGAACTTACCAAATTGTTTTTCAGAGGACGAAGAAAATGTTTGTATTATTGAGTCTTCAAGGATCAGCACTGAACACTGATTTCAGCTCAAATAATTGTTCAATGGAACTTCACATTTACACAATGTATGCACATATATAATACACATACATTAGCATATGACTGTATATTATAGATGGGTGTTTGATGTTGCTCTAAAATGAGTTAACAGCACTTTCTTTTTACATTAGGACTGGGTAATTATTTTCTTAAAATGAAAAGATTTCAGTTGTCCATGAGCTAATACCAGTCAGTAATATGCAAAAGGCTATGTTTAAAGAATAAAAAAAGCTATTCATGTTCGCCTGCAGAACAGAATCAGACAAATATGTGTCTTCATCCTCAGTTCTTTGAAGGGAAGGAGCTCCGTCTGAAGCAGGAATACTTTGTGGTATCTGCCACCCTGCAAGACATCATCCGTCGTTTCAAGGTCTCTAAGTTTGGCTCCAGGGAGATCGCTCGCACAGACTTCAGCAAACTGCCTGACAAGGTGAAGCGAAAAACTCAACAAAATAGTTTCTGTCAAAAATGAAAAGGTTTCCCCCCTGATGTTCTCTCTGTGCTGTCGTTAAATTGCCTCTGTCAGCGTGTGGAACAGGTTGTAGGAGGGATTTATTGTATCTTGTGAGAATAGTTGACATGAGCAGTATGTACAAAGCACTTCATGCTGTATTCTAATTCTGTATTGATGTTCGATAATGTTCTGCATATTCAGGTTGCCATCCAGCTGAATGACACTCACCCAGCCATGGCTATTCCTGAGCTGATGAGGGTTCTGGTTGATGAAGAGAAGCTTGGATGGGATAAGGTGAGGAAGAGCAACACTGACACTTACAGCCTCAACAAGTTTTATTTTTCAAATTAGGAATGTATCTAAGTGTTTCAAACCATGACACTCTTGCTTTGCTTCATTTTGTTTCATTTGCAGAGGTTTTGAATGGGACATAAACATTTTAGTGTAGTTAATAAGACACATTTAGTGGAATCATTTACACTAATTTTGCAATGTTTCTCAAAGTCTTGCCCAGTAACATACATACATGCATATTTCCTTTTGCTGGCGTTCAGGCCTGGGACATCTGCGTGCGCACCTGTGCCTACACCAATCACACCGTCCTTCCTGAAGCTCTGGAGCGCTGGCCAGTCGACCTGTTTGCTCATCTGCTGCCTCGCCACCTAGAAATTGTCTATGAGATCAACCGTCGCCACCTGGAGGTTAGTACTGCACATTACAACATGTTGTCATATCCAAATGTACTGCATACAGTGTGTACTCCTCCTTACTAGCAGTGAAAGTAAACACTGTCAGTGTTCTCTAAGTACCAATGTAGTAATAAAGCCTAGTCATCAGAATATCAGTCAGTACTTTACATAAGTTACATAATGCCGAAGCAAGCAATGAATTTGGTTAGTGGTGAAAAAAAGTGCTGTGCATTAGTACACTTTGAGGTACCTATACCCTCTACTCCAGAGGGAAATATTGTACTTGTTTTACTACAAGTATTTGACAGGTATATATACTTTCTTTTCTGATTAATAACCAACATATCAATTATTATTTAGATTATGGATAAAGAAACTTGGTTTCTTGGTGAAATACACAAGTAGCCCTGCAAGATGTACAGCAGAAATTAAGCCCCACCTTTTCCAGCTGCAACATTAAAGTGATGAACAAATGAATGCATCAATAATTAGAATTCCATCACATAATGTTACTCTGAAATGGGTCCTTCTGTGTAATGAGTAATTTGTGTACTTAAAGTATATTTTAATGCTAATACTTTTGCACGTTTATCGTGTAAATTTCTGCACAGTTGTCATAATTACAAATCCCAGGTCTGTAACAATTTGTCAGATGTAATGTAGGTGCTACAAGCAAACACATGTTATGTGTTGAAAACTTGTACGTTGAAGTAAACATGTATGTAACGCTGTGATCCTACCCTCTCACTGAAGTTACACAGTGCAGGAACAAGTGATGGGGCCAGAGTGGCTGAGACAGAGACACCATTCACCCTATTACAAGACACTGTACCATCAACATGATTTAAGACGCGGTTATTTTAAGTGAAAAGGTTACATAATGCTGCTTAAATTAAAGATCTGAGTTGTTCTTCAACCTTTGATTTGAATGACTATTAAATCAAAGTCCATCACAGAGTAACATTTTAAAACATGTGAGGCTGGAAAAGCAGAACAAAAGAAAGACAATAATTACTGTATTTGGTGTTTTATCTAATTTTGATTGCGTATTATTAGATTGCCACGGTGGAAAGAGACTACAGAGAAACCTGTTAAAATGCAAGTACCGACTTTAAAGACTACGAGCACGGGCACCTAAATGGTGTGATGTAAAAGTTGAAGAACAAAATGGCATTTATTGACTCTTAATTGCAACATTTGTCAGAGTTAAATTACATGGCTCAGGAAGGTGAAAGATTCCTGACATGAAGTGACAGGCAGGTTTTATGAGCTGCAGCTTAACCAGACCTGCACTATAACACACAGAATTTCAGTTACCTACTTAAAATTGTCTTATTACCGCTCATTTAAATGTGCAATATGTAAGAATTGGCCAGCTGTTGAGGCCATACACAAAGCAAATAGGGCCCATCATGTCACAAGAGTAAAGGCTAAATGCTGCTAACTGTTGCTGCTCTTAGCTGGTTAGCTCGGTTAGCTGTGCATGTAGTGGTCTAGATTGGGAGCACCAAAGGAGTGCTGGTGTTTACACCGCTAGTACAGGAGCTTAGGACCGGGACGGGCCAGGGCTAACTGGTTAGCATGCTAACTTTAGTAGATATCGCTCCAACAAAATAGATGTCATTATGTAAAAACTGTAATTTATTAAGACTCTGTTGATAATTTTTGTTAGTTTTGATGTTTTCAACTCAATACTTACATATTACACCTTTATTTTAGACTAGCTGCATTGACATACCTTAAAATGCATAATGATTAAAATCTATGATTCACCAGGAAAAATCAAAACTTTAGTTATTTTTTTTGTCTTATGCTCTTTTTAACTTTGCAGAGAGTTGCTGCTAAGTATCCTGGTGATCATGACCGCATGCGCCGTATGTCCCTCATTGAGGAGGGCGGACAGAAGAGGATCAACATGGCCCATTTGTGCATCGTCGGTTCCCATGCTGTCAACGGCGTGGCCCAGATCCACTCTGACATCCTCAAAGCAACTATGTATGTCCCTAAAATAAACACTAATCTGCCTGTAAAAGTGGTAAAATACAGAACATAAGTACTGTATCTGTTTCATAAATCACTCAGCCTCTATGATTTCTGCTGCTGCATCTGTTGTGGGTTCTGATATATGTGATGCTTCCCTTCGCCTCCAGTTTCAAGGACTTCTACGAAATGGAGCCAAAAAAGTTCCAGAACAAGACCAACGGCATCACCCCTCGCCGCTGGCTGGTCATGTGCAACCCCGGGCTGGCTGAGGTCATCGCCGAGGTTAGCTCTGTTCAAACGCATACATTTCATATGAATGAAAAATACTTTATATTGACTTTTTCTCAATTTTTGTCAACAGAGAATTGGTGAGGACTTCATCCGTGACCTCGACCAGCTGCAGAAACTCCGCAAATTTGTGAACGATGAAGCTTTCATTCGTGATATTGCCAAAGTGAAGCAGGTGATGAATTTATTTGTTTTTCTGTGCTTGATGGAATTAACACTCATGCTTAATGATAAAAAGATACTTGTGAATAAGTAGTTGCACTTTATTACAGCTGGTTATGTAAATACAGCTGCTACACCTGCTCAACAGCACAAACCCCTGGAGAGAGTTGCACATATTCCACACCAAGCAATCTGTGCCTTTTCAGGAGAACATACACTGATTGTTCCATGGTGTGTTGCACATATAATCAGGCTGTTTTCAAGCCTGCGGTAATCAATGTCACAGCTTCCAGTAACAGCCTCTGCAACCGCAGTCAGCAGTCAAGGAGTGTGTTTTCTTTGACATTTGTGCAGATGTTGTGTCTTTCTCTCTTGTGCCTGACTGTGCCGTTATAGAATTATTTAGCTAAATGACGAATGTGTCTTGAAATAGTTGTCCTTTATGTGATGAAGTTGATGTTTCGATAATACAGGAGAACAAGTTGAAGTTTGCTGTGCACTTGGAGGAGCACTACAAGGTGAAGATCAACCCCAACTCCATGTTCGACGTTCAAGTCAAGAGAATCCATGAATACAAGAGACAGCTGCTCAACTGTCTGCACATCATCACCTACTATAACCGTAAGTCGACACGCTTAAAATCTTCTGCCACACACATTTACTTCAGATGCTGTGGTTTTTAAGATTTTGCTGAACACCTCAGTCCTGTAATCTGTTCATATTCATATATCTCCACCAGGCATCAAGAAGGAGCCTAACAAGCAGTGGACTCCAAGAACTGTCATGATTGGAGGAAAGGTTTGTACTTGAGAAGAAACATATTATTTTTCGTTTTCATAATTTTATTTTGAGTCACTACTGGAATATGTTTACATGCTTTTTTGTTTTACATTTTTAACTTTCAAGACATTTTACATGCACAAGAACCTAAATACAATAGACCACTGAAGGAAAGGACAAAAATGAAAAAGTGTAACAGGTCAACTTCAACTGACATCATTCCTCAAACCTTGTCTTTCATGCAGGCTGCTCCTGGATACCACACCGCCAAGATGATTATCCGTCTGATCACGGCTATTGGCGAGGTGGTCAACAACGATCCCGTGGTCGGAGACCGTCTCAAAGTAATCTTTTTGGAGAACTACAGAGTCACACTGGCAGAGAGAGGTAATTAAAAAATCATTGCCCTCTATTCCCATTTTCCTCTCTCGTTTTCTATCTGTTCTAATCCTCATCACCCAGCTGATTTGCTCATTTGCAGATGTCCCTAGCCATTTTTTTTCATAAAAACACGAACACAAAATGCTTATTAGAGTCATCAACACTCTGTGTCATCTTTCAGCCATCCCCGCATCAGACCTGTCAGAGCAGATCTCCACAGCTGGGACTGAGGCCTCTGGCACCGGCAACATGAAGTTTATGCTGAACGGCGCTCTCACCATCGGCACCATGGATGGAGCCAACGTTGAGATGGCTGAGGAGGCCGGCGAGGACAACCTCTTCATCTTTGGCATGAGGGTGGATGATGTCGATGCAATGGACGTGAAAGGGTAAAGATCTGTCCAAATGTATTTACATTTTCAGCTTCTGCCTCATTTAAGTCCCAATATTTGTTTAGAACTTAAAAATAAATGGATCGTGACATAATCCTACAAGGGGGCATCAAAAGGAGCTGAAACAAGGTTCTTCCTTGTCTTTGTATTTGTGCAACTGCAGTATGTTATGTCTTTGCATATAAGAACATAGTGTGTTACCTGTTATCAGATCCACTTGGTGAACTTTTTGGTGACTTTTTCAGTGAGCTCCATGTGTTCTGACTATCCTGCAGCGTTGCTGTCTCCCACAGAGGGTGTTTTTTTAATGATGACTTTCACTAGACTCAAGTGTTTTGTCCACCAAGGCTGATGTTTTCTACACTTAAAGGTGTGGCCTTGTGGAACCTGCTGGTGCCACTGTTTAGGCATTGATTACCACCCCTTCATTAACAGGATGGTTACTACAGCAACAAGCCTGCTGTACTTCTGTTTCTCTGAATGTGCACATTGTTTATTTTTCCGGTCCTTCTCAGATACCACGCTCATGAGTACTACAACCGCCTGCCAGAGCTGAAACAGGCTATTGACCAGATTGCTGGAGGCTTCTTTAGCCCAAAGCAGCATGACCTGTTTAAAGAAATTGTCAACATGCTGATGCATCATGACAGGTAAAGACACATCTAACATTCGCAGCCCGAGGCGCACGCGTGCACATACACACACACATGCAAATAAGGACGTGTATAAACTTGCATGCTGGTGCAAAAATAAAGAAAAGGAAAAAACAAAACAACTCACAGCCCTTTGCATGAACTCCAACATTCAGTGCTCATAATAATACACACATGTATTTACATTGTAATTTATACTATCGAATGCTTTTCTGCACAGATTTAAGGTCTTTGCTGACTATGAAGACTATATTAAATGCCAGGAGAAGGTCAATGCTCTTTACAAGGTATGTTCATTATAAAGGAATTTTTCAATAATGCATTTATAAAGTGACTTTAAGTAGTTTGTGTTCCCTGTGAGTATAACCACTAATGAATGGAGACTCAGAGTTGGAAATCTTAAGAATCACTGATCATACCAATCACTTATCAATCACTTTCATTCCTACATCAGAACCCCAAGGAATGGACCAAGAAGGTGATCTACAACATTGCCGGATGTGGCAAGTTCTCCAGCGATCGCACCATTTCCCAGTATGCTCGTGAGATCTGGGGCATGGAGCCCACACTCGAGAAGCTTCCCGCCCCTGATGACAAGCCCTAAACTGTCCACATGGCCCTCAATCTTTCCCCACTCGTAACAAAGCACGAACGCCTTATCATGGTAGATACTGCGCGTCTGCTCAAAGTCCCCCGCACACCTACGTCCAAAGGAATTAGCATTAAATGCTTCCTGCGTGATGACACTCTGTCTCACACAAACTCCTGGACTGGATAAGTTTCATTTTTTTTCATACCTGCACATTCATGGTGTAATAAAACTGTTAAAATAAAACATAAAGTGGATTCAAGCACTTTGTGGTGGGGTTTCAGAACTTATCCATTTTTTTTTTTTTATTCAGCAGTATAAACTCTTGTATTTCCACTCAGATCCATTCTGAATAAAATGTGTCTGAAAAACTAAAACAGCCTAAGTTTCTTTTTCCACCTTTTTATTTCTGGGAAAACCAGGAATTTCCAGATTTATTAAAGCATTATAATGTGGAGAATCAATACGCAAATCCAAAGTTCACTTAATGACAGTGTTATCCAAACATTGCCAATGTTTGCAAATGCATATAGAAGTGTTAGTCACCTTCAACTGGGAACGAAAGGTACTAGTGTGAGGACAGTGAACTCACTGATTGTGACTCTTCAGAGAATCATTGAATCAGTTGTACATTTAAGATCTATCACAAAAATACAGCAGAAAACCTTCAACATGCATAAGATACTTAAAGTTTAATTTTCACACTGGCATTGTGTCTCACAGTAAACAACACATGATCTGCAATGAACAAACAATTGAGACTCTCAATACTGAGTAGATTTGCATAGGCTCAATACACAATTGTTTCAAGGCAAAAGGCTGATTGAATAATGGGCTTCCTGGATAAAACAGATTACATTTCAGTATCACTTAGATTACTGTTGCAATGGTGAAAAGATCAAAATGAAAAGTTGGATGGGCACTACGTACTTTTGGAGAAGAAATTCAGACTGAGGTAATAATAAAAACTCCCCATAACACTGTTTGAAGCTAGAAAGGTGGCAGGGTCCGCCACATATAAACAAAGTAAAACAGTATGAAATTGTGTTGTCCTTTAAGGTCAGTTTGTTTATTCAGTTTATTCAGTCATGAAAACAGAGAGAGTTTGTTTATTTAGTTTGTTCTGATTAAAACTTCTTCTCTAAAACTACATAGTGCACCTTTAAGGCTTGACTCGTCTGGGCTCACCTCGCAATATAACACAAGATTTAATCAGAGGTATCTGTGTCTTGGCTCTCACAGTGTAACAAAATGTATTCACAGGGATCTGTTAAACAGTGTAAATGGTTTTGAGCTCACTGTCATGCATTCGTTAAGACGCTAAAATCATACAATGAAAATCTGACAGCAAAATTATAATAACGGTGAAGATATTTTCTTCTACACTACAGTTTCTAAATTTTGAGACTATGCACTCACATGCTTCTATCTGAGTCCTTCCCCATATGTGGATGCCCGATATCGGTCCGCATCAGTTGGGCGGAAACAACATGTTGAAAGTGTGATTGCATATTGTGAATAATAGAATATCAAACCCCCACAAGGCATAATAGTCTCATCTCTAACGATGCAACGTGTTCTGGGTGCTGCTCAGTTGTGTGGGCTGCAGCTGAGAAAGGGAAGGGGAGGTGTTCAGAGAGCACACATGCACATGAAAGTCTCAAGAGAAATATCTATTGTAAGTCTGTGTTGCTGCCATCTTAGCCAGGTCTCATTTGATCTCAATGTGACTAACCTGGTTAAATAAATGTAAAAATGCAGCTGTTATTCTTTTTCTAACACTGACTCTAGTGTCAGATGATGGAGATCTGTAAAGGTGAATCAGGACTCACTACTGGTGTCGATCTCGCATGTTAGTGTGCAATGCATGATGGATTATTTGTAAGTGACATGACACTTTTTGTTGTATTTTGTTATCAAACTTTTCAATGTTATGAAATTTGTAACATTCAAAAAGCGGAAATGCTGTGACTGAATCAGCAGACAGACAGACAACAGTGACAAAGCTGAACATTAACATAAAAACTGGTTTATGACTAAAAGACAGACATCCATCTATTTCATTATCTGTATGTCAGTTAAAGGGACTGACATCATGTGCTTTCCCATTCTCTGAAATCCTATTAGATTAGATAGACTTTATTTATCCCACAATGGGAACAAGTACAGGAAAAAGAGTCAGACAAATATGCATAAAGTTTAATTAAAAATAAATAGAAAAAATAAGATATTTACAAAAAACAGCGGGTGTAAGAGTCTGCTGCTGAAAGAGCTGCTCAAGGCTTCCACAGTCTGGTGCAGGGGGTGAGAGGTGTTGTCCATGATTGACGTCAGCTTGGCTAACATCCTCCTCTCACCCACCACCTCTATGGAATCCAGTGGACAGTCCAGGACAGAGCTGGCCCTCCTGACCAGTTTGTTTAGTCTCTTCCTGACCCTGGCCGTGCTGCTACCTCCAATCAGCTGTGAAATGAAGTTCTTATAAGTAACAAGTGGTAACGTTATAAAAGCAAAGCTGTCAATGTAGAGCAGAGTTAAATGGGGTAAAACCAACAAAACAAATAAGGGGGATAAGAGAACTTGATAAGGCCAGTGCTCTCGGATGACAACACCAACACAAGACCTGAGTCAGCAGCAGCAGCAGTCAGGACTTTAGAACTGTGTCAATGAGGACAGCGCTCCTATCCACTATACTTGTGATGGGATGCAGTCAGAGGCAGTACTGTGCTGTACTGTAAATAAATATGGGTATTGGGTCACATTAAAGCCAATTTTGTTGCCTTATTAATGAAAACTGCTGCCTGACAGGCAGTGATGGAATGTAACTAAGAACATTTACTCAAGTACTGTACTTAGGTACAATTTTGAAGTACATGTTCTTAAGTATTTCCATTTTCTGCAACAGTTTGGAGGCAAATATTGTACTTTTGACACACAACTGATTATTGACAGATATTAACAGATGAATATTTTACATAATAGATTCTATCCAGATTGCATGCTACATTGGAGCCAAAGTCATGCATTTTTAAATTCATTCAATTTATTGGAAATGGGATTGAAAACATTGATTCTGATAATCACAAAAATGAGATCTGATCCGATAACCAGCTAGGCCAATAATCAGTCAACCCATAATACAAACTATACAGACATGCAAATATGTACAATATGATTTTAAATGTACTTTTTATATTTAATTACATTTATTGCCAGAAAAATTACTTTTGATACTTCAATACATTTAATATCAGACACTTTAAGACTTTTACTCAAGTACTATCTGTATCATTGTCTGTAGATTCATACATGTGGCTTTTACTTTTACCAAAGTAATATATTAACATGACATCTTTACTTTTACTCAAGCATGACTTTTGGGTACTTGTTACAACACTGCCAGCAGGAATATTAGTCCACGCATCATCTAGTGGGTTAATCATGGCTGAAAAAATATGTTTTGAGATGTTATCTAACATACAGTATTGTTTGTAGCTGTTTGAATTTATCGCAAACACTTAAAGACTCATACTTAGACTTAAAGAAGTATTGCCAGTGACTGAAACCCACTCATTCATGTGTACTGTAGTTGGAAAGTTATTTAATTGAAAAATGAAGTTCTTTGAGTTGCCTGGTGGAGGAGCTGTTGTCACCAGAGGCAAGGTGAGAGGAGTGCTCTCAAGTGTTCTGGGGGTCTGACAGACCCCTCTGTTGGTTGGTTAAAAAATTTATAATGACAACTGCAAAATCAATTACTTTTCTCCCTCATATACATAAGGAGAAAAGTAATTGAATATATTGCTGTAAAGACTTATAGGTGCATTTTTTGTACAAAAGGTGCAATACAAACAAAGTTTATTATAATTATATTATTTTTATTATTTTTATTAATTTTCTTCTTCTTCTTCTTCTTCTTCTTCTTCTTCTTCTTCTTCTTATTATTATTATTATTATTATTATTATTATTATATTAATACCTGTATTGGTCACCACAATTTTAAAACAACCCTAACCTCCCGTCAAGAATTTCAGCCTTTGGTCACCACAGACCTCCTTAAACATGTCAATTTCATGAGGTGTCATGGTGATAAAACAATAAATGTTTTTTTAACTGTTAAAGAGGGCACGGATCTCAAACTGACCATGAGGGTTAACTAAAGTTTAATAACAGACACATGTTATATTAAAATACATGATTTCAAATACTGATGTGTAAATGATGAAATTGTAACAAACACCATAAACTTGAATCTTCATTAAAACTTTTGGATAATTAAAAACAAATAGAAACAGTTCCAGGTATTGGAACCAGACTTTTGGACCCGTGCTGCTACCTGATCAATATCTTATATATTTTTCTTGGCTTAGACAAAAGGTCAGTGTGTCCAGTTGTGTTTGTAACTATTAACAGAGCAAGAGACATGAAGCAAGAGAATGTATAATATGTTACTGCAGTTTCTGAGTGGATTGTTCAAAGGTTTTACAGGTGCCATATATAGATAACTCCGGAGGGTCTGTCACTGAGTTTAACTGGTTTAAAGTTCAAACATGCATCACACATGTAACAGCTTCAGATAACTGCAGAGGTAGAACAATCCTTTAAAGGGACAGTCCACCTCAAAATTAAAAACACATGTTTTTCCTCTGAGCTGTGTCCATCTAGATTGTTTTGGATATTGGCCGTAGACATATTGGCGATCTCTTGAATACGATGGAACTAGACGGCACTGGACTTGTGCTGAGCAAAGCGCCAAAATAACACATTTTGAAAAACAACTTTGTTGTGAGTAGTTTCATATAGGAACTATTTTCTTTCTACTGGACCATGACTGCATACACAACCGTATCATCACAGAGAAGGAAGCATGAATCACTCATAAATAGAGGCAGCTAACAAAACTAACTGGGCGAGTTAATGTTACAGTTCAGCCGAGGAGGACGCCATTAATGTTTGCATCCTGCACTGTCCATGAATTGGTGGACGCTTCTGGACGGTTGTATTTTGGTAAAGAAAAAAAAAAAAGTTCCTACATGAAACAAGGTCTGTGGATTATCTTGAGTGTTGTTTTATTGTGTTAATATTTTGTTAATCATCCACACAATATTGTTGCTTTATTGATATAGAGGTACATGGTCAAAAATATTGTGATTGTCGCCCAGCGAAATGCATTTGATTTCTAAATATGTATCATATATCAAAATATTGTAATATTAGCCCTATTCTGAATTTTAAGGGTTGAAGGTAATGTTAAGTTAAGCTTAGGTATGCCATGAAAATGCAATAAAATATTAACCGGCTGTCCGGGAGGTTTCTATGTGTCTGCTGGCAGCAGAGGGACTCTAAGTACATGAAGTACATATGAGATGTGATGAGCCAGTCTTTTAAAATTTCAATCTGCACGGGCGAAAATCAAATATCACCTTTTCAGGGGACAAATACATGAAATTTTCTCAAGAGCAACTTGAAGAGGACACCAAAGCAGTGCTGACTCAGGCATGTGTGAGTTGACCAATGAGAGCAGACTGGGGGCCTTAAAGAGACAGGAGCTAAAACAGAGTGTTTCAGACAGAGGGCGAATACAGTGATAGAACCTGAAAGGTTTTTTTTAACATTAAAGTTAATTTAGCTAATCTAGTAGTAACCCAAATAAAATTCTGAACCTGAAAATAAGCCCAAATTGTCTCCTTTAAAACGCTGTGGCTTCCTGTCTGTAGCTCTGTCATCACTTTAGATATAAGTAGAGGGGAATATTTTCTCTTGTATGTACAAATATCAGCTGGTATCAGCGGAGAATCATCCTTCTTACAGTTTCACCCTCTGGAAGCTGTTTGGCTGATTCATCCTTTGTGTCTGAGTCCAACCCTCACCCTCCACTTCACTGTTTGAAGTCTGTGTGCGACTTTGTTTTGTATCTTTTAGGATTTTTCTGAAGTTTTTCCACATATTGTGTAAAATACCCTTACTTTTAGGGCTCAAGCCACAAAATACCCTGAAGAGAGAGGAAATCAAAAGGACAAATCTTTCCCCCATCAGAGTCCCACAGCTGAAAAAGCTGAAAGTTGATTGTTTTGCTTTGGTGCACCTGCAGCTTCATTCAGCCTGACATCTCATGCTGATTATTACACAAGTGCACACATTCCTCAAAACTAATCATCAGGACACAAACCGGGCAGAAATGTCTCAGATTTTAGCAACATGCACTCAGTAAAGCACAATACAAATATGAAATACAAATGATTGCAGTGCAGTGCTGTCATTTTGTCTTATAACAGTCAGTCAGCACAACGTGACCCAGTCAGAGTCACTTATTGACATTTTCTGTTTTATAACACGAGATGACAGAGGAGTCGCCTTGTTGAAGCGCTGTTAAATGGTTGAATACTGCTGCTGATAGCTTTTGTCCCGTAAACCACCAGCCCACACTGACTTATGAATGAACTGAGAAAGAAAATAAATAAGGAAAACATTAAAGAATCTGACAACAAAACACACAGCTCAGACCAGATTAGTGCGGTTGACCTCACATGTGCAAACATGTTGAGACACACACACACACACACACGCACACACACACACACTTTATCACCCTGTCTCTCGTATTAAGTAACCAATAAGGGGCAGGGAGTGCGTTTCAAGGAGGAAAAAGAGCTGAGCTTAGTGGTGCACCCACTCTTGATGCTGAAGCTCACTTGCACTGAAACACTTCAACCAGACATTGTTCCTGCACAGAAAGGACTCAGCACTCTACCTCAGTGAAGGAGCTGCTAATTCCTCGAGAGGTTACATTGCACTTCTAATAATCCAAAGTTCAGAAAAAGCCGTAGGAATTTGAGAGCCGATTACTCACTTTAACACACTGCAGCAACAAGACGACTTTTACTTCCTTTTTGATTTTTTAAGGACTCTCTCCGGAACACTTTGGCCGGGACTTTATTTGATTTGAGAGTATTATGTGTTGGCTGTTTTTTTAATGAAGGTGCTACACTTTCCTTGTTTTATTCTGTGGATATTTTATGTGATGAAGCAAGAAGACTAATTCAGCAGGTGAGTCTGTTACATTTCAGATGTATTAACACATTTAATTTAGTCCTGGCAGCTGATGTTTTCCTGATTACTTAAACAGGTGCTACAACATAGTCCTTTTTGCACATCCAAGTATTCTGAGGGAACCCACCACCAACAGGATCTAGTGCCATAACATTAAGTCTAGTCGTGTACAACGATGGCATTTGGTGACCTACTTGAGCTGGTGGGAGCCACGGGACGCTTCCAGATCCTGCATGTGACCCTCCTCTGCATACCCGTCCTGATGATGGCCAGCCACAACCTGCTGCAGAACTTTGTGGCCTCGGTGCCTCATCACTACTGCAGCGCGCACAAAAACCTCTCTCAGTCCCAGCTGAGCCCAGAGGAAACGCTGCTCATCACAGTGCCGGTAGACCAGACGGGGAAGCTTCAGAGGTGCCAGCGTTATGTTACCCCACAATGGCACCTCCTGGTTAAAAATGGGAGCTCCAGTTCAGGGGAGCAGGGTGACACTGTGGACGGTTCGGATGTTGATCTGCAGGGATGCACAGACGGATGGTCCTTTAACATGACTGAGAGGAGCTCCACCATCATATCCGATGTAGGACTGTGTATCTTTTTGTTCTGTCATCTTTACATGTTGCCTTGTCATGTGTGGTAAATTGTGTTACATTTTTTTGTCAGTGGGATTTGGTGTGCGATTTACGCTCCCTGAAGCAAATGGGACAAACCGTCTACATGGGAGGTGTGCTTGTGGGAGCTCTTGTCTTTGGAAGTCTTTCAGACAAGTAACTTTAATCTCATCCACTCATTTTTATAGTTACGGTGTGGTTTTGTTGCAATGACTCACATGTGTTTTTTCATCCTTTAAACATGAATGCAGCATTGCTCAGAAATTCTAACTTATTCAAATAATAATCAGTCAAATAATGGGATATAGTTTGACCTTACTGACCTCACACTGTGCAAATCTACCTGACTCCCAGGTATGGCCGACGTATCCTTCTGCTCATCTCTAACCTGCTGATGGCGGTTTCAGGAACATGCGCCGCTTTCTCCAACTCCTTCTATCTCTTCTGCCTGTTCCGCTTTGGTTGTGGCATGGCTCTGTCTGGCCTGGGGCTCAACACCTTCTCACTCAGTAAGATATTAAAGTAGATGGAGAACAATCAGTGTACTCTGAATGGCTGGGCAATATATCCATATTATCTTTATCTTTATCATGATATGATATTTATCATCTTTGATTTTTGAGGTGTTTTCTGTGCCTGGTTTTAAAGCAACATTATGTAACGGTGTCTCTGTCTCAGCCACTCCGCCCCCCATCACTTGTCTCTGCTCTATGTCACTTCAGTGACATAACATCGTTATGACGTGACGAGTTTTGTTTGTAGTTAGCAGCTATATTATGTCTGACAAACTGTTACGGACCTGGGATTTGTATTTACGGCAGTGGTGTTGCTCTCATAAACTGTGGGGGGCGCCAAATCACACAAAATGCTAATTTCTACATAAAGTTGTACTGTTCTACATTTTCTAACATATCTCTTTACCCACTGAGTCATTATATCCACATTACTGATGATTATTTATCAAAAATCTCACTGTATTCATATTTTGTGAAAGACAATATTGTTGCAATATTGATGTCCGGGTACCCGATCAAAAAAATATGACATTTAATTTAGTTTCCAGCGTTCATGAACTGCTTTTGAGGAGATTATCAACATATATATGATGTGCAGCAATATACCCTAATATAAGCCTTTTGCATTGTTATTTTAAAGCAACATTATGTAGGAATTGTCATTTTATGCACCTTGACACCCCCCCACAGTTTCTGAGTGCAACACTTCTGTCGTAAATACAAATCCAAAGTCTGTAACAGTTTGTCAGACTTAATCAAACCTCATTACATCATAACAACGTTATGTGTTGAAAACTTGTATGTTGAAGTAAACATGTATGTAACGCTGTGATCCTACCCTCTCACTGCAGTTACACAGTGCAGAAACAAGTGATAGAGACAGAGACACCATTCGCTCTATTACAAGACACTGTACCATCAAAATGATTTTGAGGCTGTTATTTTAAGGTAAAAAAGTTTCATAATATTGTGAATTAACCAATATTCTCACAAAATTGATATACATGATATTTAATTTGTTGCCCAGTCCTGGCATTTCTGAAATGCTTTTGAGGAGATTTCAACATAACGAGACATATATCTTGTGTTGTGATATAGAAATATTGTGTTGTTATTTTAGGGCCATATCGCCCAGCCTTAGTACTATGTAAAGGACTTAACTGAAGTCAACATACATGCTATACAATATCTCTTTTTCTTTCACTTCAAGTTGTGGAGTGGATCCCCACTCGTGTGCGGACGGTGGTGGGGACGATAACAGGTTACTGTTACACACTGGGGCAGCTGCTCCTGGCAGTCATAGCTTACTTCATCCGGGACTGGAGGTGGTTGACCCTGGCCGTGTCTCTGCCCTTCTATGTCTTCTTCCTCATTTCATGGTGAGATGCCAAGTAATGAACAGCAAAATAAAAGTGAGGGTTGCAGCCAGAATTAGCAATCAGTGTTTAAAGATACAGTTTATTGCCCTGTTAACAAATAAAACCCAATGGATGTCTCACGCAGGTGGTTTCATGAATCTTCAAGATGGTTAGTCCTGAGTAATAAGTCCGAGCAAGCCATCACGAACCTTAAAAGCGTGGCCAATTTTAATGGTCGGCGTGAAGAGGGTGAAAAAATCGACATTAAAGTAAGAGAAGTGTTTTGTTCTTTGTGTTATAGTGCACCGTCTGTCTGTGTCTGTAAAATCAATTGGAATTAAGAGAACTTTCTCTTTATGCATAGATGCTGCAGGAGTCCATGAAGAAAGAGATGTCCGGTTCGCAGGGTTCCTACTCTGTCCTGGATCTTTTCCGCACACCCACAATGAGGTCTATGACGGTCTGCCTCAGTGCTGTCTGGTAGATATCCTGCTCTCGTTGAAGAAAAACAGTTCTTAAGCACATTTTATAGAATTTCAGTGACACAATGCATGATTTCTCCAGGTTATCGACCAGCTTTGCCTACTATGGTCTCGCTATGGATCTGCAAAAGTTCGGGGTGGACATCTACCTAATCCAAGTGATCTTTGGTGCTGTTGATATCCCAGCTAAAGTCGTCATCACGGTGTCTATGAGTTTCATTGGACGGCGGCCATCACAGTGTGGCGCCCTCATCATCGCAGGAGTCACCATTCTGATCAACCTGCTGGTGCCGTATGGTACGTTAGAACACGTGCACACAGGGTGAATATTACACAAGAGAAACAACACAGTGATCTGATTGCATGTTCCACTTACACGCGTAGATAAACAGACCGTACGCACCTGTCTGGCTGTGTGGGGTAAAGGTTGTCTCGCTGCCTCCTTTAACTGCTGCTACCTTTACTCCGGAGAACTGTACCCAACCATCATTCGGTAAGTCCCATCTGGCAACAAGAGTGGAATTTGAGCTTTTGGACATTTTAATTTAGTTTTTATTGTGCAATTAGGTTCAGTTAATTTGTTTAATGTGGAAATCGTCTCTATTAATGAATGAACCAGAGGAAAGTTTCTCTGGACTTATGTTTGCCCTAGTAACAGCCTTCACAGCCAGGTCTCATAATTATGCTGCCAGTTCTAGAGATCTGCAGTTTAATCTTTATTATTTCAACACAGAAACCTATTTTAAAAATCTACCAAAATTAAAGTTCTTCACCAAAGAAAAGTTGTGTGGTGTGTATTCTGTTGGTTTGCTGTTTATTGTACAGACGTGTTTTGTGGCAGAAGAGCAAGTTACAGTCAGAGGGGAGAAGGGCAGATAAAGATTAACAGAGTCAGCGTAACCCGCCTAAACAGTGAAGGATCATAATGAATTAAGTGACCATGTCGGTACATAAACTTGGTTTGTCACGTCTTCAAAACAGCTGTTATTCTTTAAACTGCAGCTTCGACAAGATATTCAAAACACCTGAGGGGTTTTGGTTCACGTGCATGGTTTTCTCCGGACCCTTCTTTCAGCAGTGACAATCGCCAGAATAAATGTTGGTATTGTTCATTTCTGTAAACCGTGGATATGCTGAAACTTTACATTTCTTTACGTTGCAAAAGTTTTTGTCGGTTCAGTTTTCATTGTAACTGTTCTGACAATGCTTTGTGCTTATGGTCTGGTTAAGGCACAAAAACCGATTGGTTAGAGTTAGAAAAAGATCACATTTTGGCTTAAAATACCTGCACGTAAACGTGCTTTGCAGAAACATAAAACACCAGCATTTTATTCTGGCGACCCAATACTAACCCAATCGCCAGAAGATGTGTTTGCATTTTATTTTTCTGCAAACCACAGATATGTCGAAACTTTACATTTCTTTATATTAGAGTACCCAGTGAAATCTCCACAAAGACAGCCGAAACATGTCCTGATGGTCGCTAAAATGACCTGGTTTGGGGGCTGGAACAGGAAGAGAGAGTGATCGTTTGTGTGGCAACCATTTCTCCTATCCACCAATTTTAAGCTCTTTCCACAATTATATGATAATAACAATTAACATATGCATCTTTAGTTTGTCCCTAGCAAAACAATCACTGATTTAAAGGAGTGTAGTTACAGTATGGCTCTTTGTGGTGTTTAATAATTGAACTTTACTACTCTCTCAGTCAGAATGGCATGGGCTGGGTATCCATGATGGCTCGTGTTGGAGCCATGGTGGCCCCCATGGTGCTTCTCACAGGGGACCACATTCCTTGGCTACCAGGTTTGATCTACGGGGGAGCTCCCATTCTCAGCGGAGTGGCTGCACTATTTCTTCCAGAAACACTTGGCTCACCCCTTCCTGACACAATACAAGACGTGGAGGACAGGTAAGCCCGAGCTCTAGGAGTCAAGATTTGTTATATTTGTTTGTTCTTATAGCTCTTATAGAGTCCACCATCATCACTGAAAAGAGAAAGATACAGAAACTGATTTATCCATGATTGCATTTTTAATTTGAAACACAGGGGATCTGGAAGGCGCCCCAAAATGGCACCAAAGGAAACAATCAGCTTGCAGGACACGCAGGCCAACCTCCTGAAGCAGACTGCCTGAGGGCATCCGTGTTGTTCCTGATGTTTTTGCTGACATGTTAATGGAAGTAGAGTGGGTACTGCTTTTTCTCTGGCCTGTTTGTATATTTGATTTCCATAAAGAGTTTATTGTGTCTTATGACTGCTGGACAAATGGAGTTGCATTGTTATTTTCTTCTGCACAGGTCAATACAGTGAAATGAATAGCTGCAAACAATCAGACCTAGATTTATCTGCTATACAGTAGCTGTGAGGACTTTAGTCTCACTTTGGAACAATTATGTTTTATATTTTAAATATCTGTGGTAATAAAAGGATCCTATATAAAAGGCCTTTTGAAGATTAAAGGCCACAATTTCACTGGTGTTTTTATAACTTCTTATTACTTTATATAAAACCTTGTATTTGTGAGGAATAATGTATTTTCATTAAAATCAACATATATTCACGTATGTCTGGTGTGCCTCTATTTTCTTACTGTTTAATGGACCCAAATCATCAGAATGATTTGTCAACAAGGTCCCGTTGAAATGGGCTGAGTCATTGTCAGATGAAGAATCAAGAAATCAAGGATTTAAATTTAAATAGAGAAAAAACATCTGTATTTGATGCATCTGAAATGAATCCGACAATGAGTAAACCTACCTGATTTTAGTAACCACACGCAGGATGGAGTGTTACATCCAAAGGTACAGCTCCAGTTTAAATGTTACTTACATTTTAACTGGATGTTGCAAGACAACGTCTAGTTTCATGTTGAAATGACCCTCAGTCTTTAAAGATTAAACTCTTGAGTCTCACAGACAGTCTGGCCAATGTCTGCAAGACCTTTTTTCACTTCGGTTAGACATAGTGAAGTATAAATAATGAATTTGCTGCTGAATTAGACTTACTTTTGAGCACATTTTTTCTTGTGATGAAAGCTGTATGAAAGACTTTTGTGAGCTGAGTCATGTTTGACAGAATTATTTTACAGTCCGTGTTGTGGTCATTGAGCCTTCACCATCATCTCCACCACAGTAAACCACAACATAGTTTACATTTTGAAGAAAATTGTATTTGATACATTTGTGCTGAACCATACAGGGTCTATAGTCTTCTGGTGGTCAGTAGATTGACTGTAGATGCTGTAAATGAATAAAACACTGACACGTACTGGTGACTTTAATACTGAGTGTTAAATATTTCCATTTTATGCTGCTTTATACTTCTACTCCAGAACATCTCTGAGGCAAATATGGTATAGTTTTAACTTCACTACATTCATTTGATAACATTAGTTAATAGTTACTTTAGAGCTAAGATATTAATATTAATATTCTGTATTAAACTGTGCATTGACAAGTTTTCTGCTTCAATGTACCATTATGAAATAAATGTTGACTGCACTATTTAAAGGATATAGAGTAATTAAACCATCTGTTTAGACTGGTCCCCGATTAACCTCGTTATCACTACACAATTTTGTCCACTACGGGGGCACGTGGTCACCCGGGAAAAAGGAAGGTTAACTTGTCCTCCATTTCTACTAAAGAATAAATGATTGAATAAACTCATGTTTTTATGGAAGCCCTAAAGGGCCATGCATTCATACATTTTATTTCCTCTGTTTTCTGTTTTTTTTTTTTACTACACTATCGTTTTGTTTTCTCAAGATCTTGAATCAATTATATCATTATCTCGGGAAAACAAAGTTTTGTTATCTCGAGATCTCGAGAAAATTATCCCGTTATCTCGGGAAAACGGCAGTTGTTATTTCGAGATAATAACTCGAGATCTCGAGAAAACAAATGAAATTAACTCGTTATCACGGGAAAACGGAGGAAATAAAATGTATGAATGCATGGCCCTTTAGGGCTTCCGTATGTTTTGTCCTGTGCTGTTGTTATTAGAAACTCAGAGAAAAACAGACACGATCCGGTTAGCTTTTCAACAGCGGTGCCAACAATAATAACACTTGGAGGAGGGAAAAGTTGTCTGTTGCCCTTTAACACAAAATAAAAACCAACTCATAAATGATGATGTTTTATTACAGATTCGACAGATGAAAAAGTAGTTCAGATTAGCTCCTTGTTCATCAGCTTTTACATTAAATTGCTGTACTCATGAATGCATCGATAATTACAATCCAGTAATATAATATATAGGATTCTGCAAAATTAGTATTTTTACTTTTAGTACTTTATATATGTTTTGATGCAAATACTTATTTTCTGAAGCATGACTTCAGTATATAGTATTTATACACTGAGGTACTGCTACTCAGTGATGGAATGTAAGTACATTTACTCAAGTACTGTACTTAAGTACAATTTTGCACCCGACTACATTTTGGAGGCAAATATTGTACTATTTACTCACTACATCAATTTAATAACGTTAAAGCGGATCTGATAATTGGCTTGGCTGATAATGGATCAGCCTATAGTATACAGTATACACATAGGCTACATGTAAATATATGTATAATTGACTTTTATTTGCACTTTTGATACTTAAGTACATTTAATATCAAATACTTTAAGACTTTAACTCAATTTGTATGATTGACTTTCACATTTACCAATGATATCTTTACTTTTACTCAAGTACTACTTTTAGTTACTTTATACTGTAGTATGAGTATTTTTCAGCCACTGCTTCAGGTGAGGTGTATTTTAAATACAGTTTTGATGTTTCACATTTGCTACAATAGATGCTTTGGATCTCAAACTGCAATTTAGAATCAAAGTAAATGTTGGCACCTCTTCCCATAAACACCACTGTTATACTCGTCTCTATTAAATGATACAATCTTGCTGTTGCACCACCATCTAGTGGTCAACCCATGCTAATGCAACAACACTGAAATACATGTATATGATACAAAAGAGTTAAAGAACTTTAAGATAAAATGTCACATTGAATATAGATCTGTTTTTCTTACATCATAAAGATTATTGTTATTAAAGGTTTCAATATGAAGAGGACAAATTGAGTCTTATATGAGGGCTGCTCCAACTTATTAAATCAGCTGACTGTCAATTTGTCATTCAAGATTTTTTTGTTAAGAGATCCTTCTGCAGAATTACATCCATCTGAGGGACAATAATGCTGGAGAAACAATAAAGTTTTGAACTTTAATAAAAATTAATAGTTTTTTATTTGAGGACAGCCCTGTACCTGTTTTTTCTTTCCTTCAGACAGCTCTCAGGCAGGGTGTGTGTGTTTATACGTGCTTGTGTGTCTGGCACTGTATGAGCTGTAGCATGTAAAACAGCTTTGTTTCATCTATAAACCCTCAGGTTTTATGTGTGTTCTGGTGTGAAGACAAAAGGGCAAATCAAAATGCAGAGCAAAGCCTTTTACAGAAAGAACTACATCGTAAAATGATATGAATAAAGATTTATTTTCTCATATGAACAGGTGGATTCATTTTTCATTTTATTTTACAATCTATGACAATCTCGCAATTTTTTTCTCTTTTTTTTCTAGCATATTTCAGGAATGACATGGGGAAAGGTTCTTTTTTATTGCTGAATGTTAAATGAAATACACTTTCACTGACTGGAAAAGAATTGTCTGCTGCTTTTTTACCATGCACCCATCTAACCGTGACCACAAGGACATGCAGAAGAGAGGTGTTCAAACATTTTTCAAGCGAGGGGTGGGGTCAGGTGGGGGGGTGGGCTCATAAAATTAAACAGAAGAGACTGGCAGGACGTGCCTTGGTAGCATCTCGATTGGGTGAGAGGACTGGCAAAGTGAAGGGAGTATCACATTTAAAACTAGAGGAGCACTGTCTTCTTTTGCATTTTTCAGACATACAAAATCAGACCCAGAGGTGAGAAACTCAATGAAATATCTGCAAGTGATGTGTGACCAAAGACCTTTCTCTAGAACAATACCACTGTGCATTCACCATATAGCAGTTAGAATTGCAGATCAATCCTTTTAGGCATTTTTTAAACCATTAATCATCTGATAATTCAGCATTCAACTTTTTTTTTTTTCAAACAAGGAGTTGAAACAAAACCAACAGCGATGAAACATCATCGGCTGCTCTCTTGCACTGAGTCACTTTTAATGGGTTTGACATTTCTTGAATTATCTTTTAAATATTTACCTTCAGTGGAGGACTGGGGGGGGCTTAAATGATTTGGTTCACTTTTAAAGTCATCATCATTTAAATTGTAAATGACTAGATCTGTCAACAAGACAAAGCAGTACACAGTACTATTGGAGGAGGAGACACTATTTGGATGCTATCTGACATTACTTGGAAGTGTGCATGTTAAAGTGGGGGCGGTCTAACAAACCCAGTGATAACATAATTCATGGACACAGTCATTCAATGGACGTGAGCGTGTGAACAAGAAAGGCTGACAACGTGATAGATGGCTGCATAATGGCTTTAAAAACTAACTCATGTAAATATGCATTTATATCATGATAGTTCATTCTACACTACAGGCATCACATAGTTTTTTTTTTTTTTTTACACACACAACACACTACAATCACCTCTTAGAAAATGATGTAATCAAACAGCAAAATAGAAAGTTTGCATATTTTTGCATTGTATGATCCTCCAAAGTTTCACAGCTATTTCATTTATATTGTCTAGTATGTTTCTGCACTGCTCTGCTCTCCGCTGAGCTGTTTCCGCTTGGCTTGCTTTCTCTCTGCATGGGAGTGTTCAGGGAACTGGTAGACTGTATGTTAACATTTAGGCCTTCATTATCTGAGAACCTTAGTCTTAGGTAGACCTTAAGTTGAGGGTGAACTGGGTTTAAGTTGGAGGGGGAGAGGGTGGGGGTTGGGGTGGGGCTTGTGGAAATCCTGAGACACTGTGTGGCCTTTTAACACGAGCCACAAAAACAGAATGGACACAGAAGGATGATGAGGCATGGGATCAGGGGCTGAGTTGAGTGGAAACAGATGCAATCTTTTTGTTTTGCCATCACCTCTGATGGCAGGGGTCACCCTGTGCCAAGTAGCTCAGTGTTTGTTGGCCTCGTAACAGACTAACGTAGGGAAAACCTGCCGGGAAATAAAAGGGACTTAACTGGGGCAGGCTGGGAAAAGGGGCGGAATAGCTGTAAACACATCAAGCGATGACCTGCATAACATACAACCCGACAGCAGCCTTACCTGTCCACCTACACTGAGGGGTCACTGTTCTGATAAAGCACTAGTCTGTGCACCTCTGAGAGGCTCTTCGGTCAGCTCTGCTGAGACGCCAGTAGACCCACACGTTTGATGTTACCACAACAAACAATGAGATTCATCTAACAATCACAAATACATGCAAGCCGACTGACATGCGCGCACGCACGCACACACACGGGCATTTATGCACACACACAACCACACAGTCTCTCACTTTTATCTCTCTTTCTCTCGGTAGACATTAGTCAGAGGGCAAAAGAGGATCTACACTGTATTTATCAGGCGTTCTATTAGATCCCAAATCATAAACCCTACAGGCGAATCATATTAATGTAAACATACACTTTATGTTGAAGTGGTTTATATTGCGTGACATGGAAGGGGTTATGTTCCAGTGGGGCTAGACTCCTCAAAGAATGCAACTTGGAAAGAAAGTAAAACAGGAAACCAGAGAGGAAAAAAAACATAAATGTGTATAAAAAATGAGGCGTCCATATAAGAAAGGCTACAAAAACCTCCACTGGCCCTCTGGCATCGGCATACAGCAAAAGGCACCACAATATTACTCTATTTTTTACGTTGTGAAAAAACTGGCACATCTTTTTATGCTGTAAATCAAAATGTACATATAAATAGAGTTTTCCCTATAAAAAAGTCTTTGCTGTTAACTAGTAGACAACTTTTGCTAAAATGAAAATAAATATTTCATTTGTTTAGAATATCTGTCAGTTATATAAAATAAAAATATTTCTTATAGATGCAGGTCTATACTATATTGATTTTTGTTGGTTCATTTTCACTCTTTAATGGGGTGTATTGTCCGGTTTGGAGCGTGAGTGTGTAAGTCTTGTGTGCATGTTCCCATGCCCACTGTGCCGCCCCGATGAGTGAGAAGTCCGACTGTCCACCGGCCTGTAGATGGTGGAGGGCTCCGCATTCATGTTCTGCATACTGAGGAAGGGCGTGCTCTCACCGTCCTCCTCTGACTCACTATCTGTTAGGCAGCTTCGAGACCCATAGTCCCGAGATGCCTCGTATCCACGCGGGGCCACGTGGCCGTTCAGTCTGGATCTCCGCCAACGCCGGCTACCAGTTCCACTGGACCCACTTCTCTTTGGTTGCTCCCGAGAGGAGAGATACTCCTGGGTGGTCTCATAGTCTTCTTCCTCAGCCAGCCGGTAGGGGCTGGAGGGCAGGCTGCCCCTGCTGTCATTTAGATAGGTACGGCGCTGCTGCCGGTAGGGCTCCTGGCACTGGGCGTCGTGTAGGGGCACCTGGTAACGGCGCAGCAGAGGCTGATCATCCTCCAGAGGGTAGGGGTTGTGGACAGCAGGAGGGAGAGACATGGCATGGCTGGCATTGGGGGATGTGATCTGGAAGGTAGGCACCTGCGAGGGCAATGAGTAATGGAAATCCACTGGCGAGAGGCGGGCTGGTGTCGTCAGGGCTGACACGTATCTGTGGTGAATACAGAGGGGAGGAAATAGTTAGATAGAGAAGAGCGAGGAACAGAGGAGTGCACACAAAGCAGTTTGAATGGTTGACATGCAATCTGTTAACTCACTTAACTGTAAATGGTCACTTTTATTTTTATATGGACAATAAGTATTTTTCCATACATAGATTTAGCTTAGCTGTTCACTTGAGCTTAACTGCTGGAAAGTAGGTTCCACACTGGTTGACTCACTTGAGTCTTTCCATTTTCTACTTTCTACTTTCTACTTCTACTCTAACACATTTTGGAGGCAAATACCACACACACACACACACTCACTCACTCACTCACACACACACACGCACGCACGCACACACACACACACACACACACATGCTGATGGTTTGCAAGAATCAGATTATTATCAAGATTGGGTGCAGTAATTCACACATGAACTCTAGTCTAAACAAACATGCTAAGTCAGTTATTACATCAGTTATCTGAACTACAGTTTCAAATGTTAATCATAATATTTGCACCCACTCTTTGATGTCCTCAGGAAGGAGCAGCTGCTTTGGCTGCCCTTCAGTCTATAATGAGGATTGACGGTGACTAAACAGTCTTCCTCTGCACCCCTAGGCTCTGGATCAACCTGCCCGACAAGATCGCCCAGCCAACCCATTGTCCTACTTTTTTAACCCATTTTAAAAACAAACCCTTTATGTCTGGCTTTTACTTGAGCAAATAATTACACTATTACATTTGACTGGTCTGTGTATAGACTGATAGTAATAATAATAATAATAATGATAATAGTAATAATAATAATAATGATAACAATAAGACCATACTATTCCATATCCTCTCCCATACTTTGAAGACATATGGTGCAACTTCCTGACTCATCATTCCCCTGTAGTATCTTTAAATTAACTGCTATCTACACAACTCATAATTACTGTGGTTGTCTTTGTTCAAACAAGTGCCATAAAACACGTGGGCACCGTGGTCGAATGCTAAAGTTAATGTGGAGGTTCTTGAAAATGCAGAACCAATAATTACTGTTAGATGTTAGCTTTAAAAACTTGGCCTACTTTCTTTCAAGGCAGAAAGTCAGTATGAAGTTAAGTGACAGGTTTCATGGTTGCCTCCTTTTAGGCTTAAAAACAAATTTGGATTGTCACAAACACCGGAAGCTTACTGGCGTCATTACCTGCACGATCCTGCAGTCATAATACCTTCATCATATTACAACTGAACATTCATGGGAGTACATTTGAAAAGCAACTTAGAATTTACATATCACTGATGGTGAATCATTATGGATGAGACTGCTTGGATCGTCTGTTTATTGCCTTGAGGAGACTACAGCCGGCTGTGTGAGACACAAGCCTGACATATTCCCACAACACTGCTGATTCAGCTGATGCAAAAGCTGCCACCATGATGGAAGAGGTGCTTGTTACCTGAAATGACTCTGTGGGGATGTTGGTTATGCAATCTGGCTCTGCATAACAACTCAATGGCCAAGTCCCTATTCAAGCGTACATGCTTGCTGCATGCTGGCGTCAAACACAAATCTTATCTGGCTAGTTAATTTGAAAGGAACTGGTCTTTTGCTTCATTCAGAGAACAACTGCCAGCACTGCGCACTTTCTTTTTCAAGTCCTTGTGATTTATATTGTCTCTGTGTTTTCGCTGCAGCCATCAGCTCGTGCAGGACACTCTATCTGTCATGCAGTCGGCTCCAGAAAGGTTGAAATACTTTACAGACGCATGCATGAAACAGTCCTTGCTCCATGGCTGTCATATTTAGCTCAGTTGGTGGAGCACGACTGAAGCTGGCCATGCTCTGATTTGCATATTCAACACTTCCAAGTATTTCACAGGAATAGCAGGCCAAGTCTCACTGAGTATAACTTCAATGTTAGAATTAGTTAAAGTGTTAGAGGGCCTACATCTGGTCCTAAGTGTGTCTTTGGTCGGCCTGAATGTAATGTAGCAACTTTGTTCAGCCAAAAGGCAGGAAGGCACCCGTTGACTCATCCGTCATGATGTCATTATGTACGCCGACCCAGTGGATGTTTCTCAACTGCACACCTTTTTTTTTTTTTGTATTTTGCATTCGACCTACATGTGTTTTCATGTCCTCTTTTTGTTTGTGAAAAGGAAAGGCGGCTTCATACCTGTGACCTGTGCCCATGGGAGGATACTTTGGCTTTGCACTTGCACAATCTAGTGTTTGCTGTGACGATCCCGTGCAAAGGGTTTAATTACTTACAACGTCCCACTCGTCTGAGAATGTGACCACTCTGTTGTTTGTTAAAAAATAATCTCATGGATGGATGCCTGCTTTGTGGCCACCTTGGCTCCCTCTCAGAGTTTGTGAAATGTTACCATCTGAATAACATACTGTACTATCCTCCAGATCTTTTGTTGTTTCACTGAGCCCTTTTTTGTGCCAACTACTCAGGTTCCACTCAGCTATCATTTTACAGCACCTTTCCCAATGGTAAACCATCCTAATTGGATTGGTTGATGTTGACAAAAATTAGGGTTTCATGATGGAGGATATTAGGGTTAATAGTGAGGCCTGTGCTTAAAGGGGCTCTGCGAACTTCTGTGTTGTGCTGGAAGCAGGTCGTTAGTTTATGTTGGCGCACTCCATTTCTAAACTAGCGTTAGCTACTGTTGCTCTCTGTTAGCGGAGCGGAGAAAGACACTGAGACGAGGCACTCGAGAACATGCATGAAGTCACATCCTTTGGACTGTCGCGGAAAATCTGACCTGAGTCGTTCCACAGAAATCCATAGTCCAGCAGCGTTAAACTACTGAAACAAATCGTCCAAGAGAGACAGGGAATGTCTCATTTTTCATGTCATTTCCACTCACATATGGCCAATAAAAAAGTGATTAAAACATGTTTATTGCTAAAAAAATGTGTCACAGAACCCCTTTAAGCTATAGGAAAGGAAGGGCAGGGCCTCCTCATGTATGGCAACCTCAAACCTTAAACACAGGCTCTTCAATTACAGGGTCAACAAAGACAGACTTGCTCATCCGGCATCATTCCCTTCCTTCAAAAATAAGCATGTTTCGAGCAAAAATACCTAACCTACTTTATTTTTTATGGGTGCTGTGTTTACATGCCATAATTTGAGTACAGGGTCCAATTGTGCTCCCATATCCCAAAATGTCCTCCCAGCTCGCTGCTAATGTGCGCTTGTTGAGCGATGGATGTGTTGGAATTCTAAACATCAGCAGAGAGCTGACGGGAAGGCATTTTGGGATTTGGGGTCTTACTATAAGGCCCCAGAAAAAAAAAATCAGGAAGTGTATCTTAGGCACTTTAAATGCAAGGTCAAATTCAGGCCATGGGTGACACTGAGTACTACTGACATAGAAAACATGACCCAGCCTCACATTATGGGAAATTTGGAGGTATGTCTGATGCTGACAAGAGGACAAGGAGCTGATGGACATACTTAACGTTGTGAAATAGTTGCGCTTCGATTACGTTTTGTTAAGTTCAGGCACCCAAACTACTTTTTTAGGTTTTCAATGAAGTACAGTAATTACATAATTATTCAAGTTAAAAGTGCAATATGTAAGAAATTTTATCAAAAACTCACAAGAATTAACTAAAATTATCAAGAGAATTTAAATAAATAACAGTTTTGACGTTATGACATCTATGTATTGTGTTGCAGCGATATCAACTGATGTTAGCATCACCTCCTTTTTGTTTTGTGTATGAATCTTACAGGTGGCCAATTCTTACATATTGCCCCTTTAAGTTGTGTATTTATGTATGTAAGTGTGAGGGTTGAGGTTGGGATGAATGAGTGGGTCACTTCCAACATTATTTTAAATGAAACCATGCTTTCTTTCTGTTTCCTGCCATTTTCAGAGAAAATTTAAATACGAAGCCAATCACACTGCGATCTTTTGCATCCTTATTAGGTAGAGTTAACCTGTTGTGGCCCTGAAACAAGGCCACAACCACAGCTCGATATACTTTATGCTTGTTTGTCATCTTGCCCAGAGTCACACGAGAAGATTGATGTCGTTGTGCCTCAGTACAAAAATAGGTGCGAGATAAATATAGACTTCTTTGGAGTTGTTGTAAGGCATATTTTCTCACTTCTGACAGACAGAGCTTCCTTTCTTCCCGTTTCCTGTGCTAACTAATGGGCAAGATGGCAAAGTTGAAGGGAACACTTCAGCCAATCAGAATAATGTGTGTCCAGATTTCTCATTGAAATAAACACTCTGCCTTGCAGTTTGTCAGTTTCCAAACTGCCCTTACTAGCCTCACGAGGCTGACAGAGAACCCCACTCGGGCCTGTTTCCCACCTGTCGCTGTGCGGAGAGTCTCCCAGCGAGTCGAAGGAGTCTCCGTACTGCAGGCCCGGCCGATGGGGGTCAGAGTAACCACAGTGTGCAGCGCGCCGGGCCCGTGCCTCCATGCACGCAGGACTGCTGCATTTACTGGTCCCCACGGATGATGACATCATTCCCGGCGAGTCAGAGAGGATGCTGTCAGAATGTTCCAGGCTCCATGTCCGTTCCTCATGTCTGACAAATAAAAAAACGGTGTTAACACGTACACACCCAGTCCCAGTGTGACTCTTTTTTTAATCCTTTTTTTTCGAAGCTCCAAAATCGGTGCACCTGTTTCCAGAGGCAGAGCTTTTAACTAAGCTCCCAAAATGACCAATCACTTTGTGCGAGTTTCTGTTTTTACATAAAGGGCTGAATGTGCTTAAGGCAGACACAAGAGCTGCATGGTGCACGCTCACCTGTGAGTTGATGAATGGGCTCGCGTGGAAGAGTTGTGAGATCTGGAAGAGGCATGGCTGGCAGGGAACGATCCCTCTGTTGCAGGCCGTATGACTCGTTCAGTTGCAGGGACATTCTTTGATATGTACTGTGTCGGAGAAAAAGATGGATATGGCAGATAGAAATAATGTGAAAAAAGGCAAGCTTCGATTATGTAACCGAGCATAAAACCATTTGTTGCACATCTGTGTGCGCACACTTTAATAACATTTGGAATCCTTTCAGAAACTCACATCTACCATGGGGATTTCCTCTGGGCCTGGTCCTGGGTGATTGGGTCCGTTAGCAAGGCTACGATTGGGATGTTCTGGACACATGTTTTGTCGCAGATGATTGTGCATCTTCTTTCTTTGTTTCCTGTTGAGAAAATCTCCGTCATTCTCTATTGCTCTTTTGTGTTAATACATAATAATACACTTTCTTTGATCAGTCAGGTTGAGGGCAGTATAACTGAAGACTGTCTGTTCAACTAACATTTTACTACTTTACTTGTAAACAGGTCTTATTATATAAAAAGGCCACATTTTAAGACAGAAAACACATCTGTTTCTATGCTGTGCTGCATGTTACAGGCACTGTTAACACTAATTCAGCAGCTTCAGTTTACAATTTTTTCAAACAGAATAAAGTGGTAAAAACAGAAATCTAAAAGGAAAGGCTGTATGTTAAGAAAAAACATGAGCTGATCCACTTGTCAGCAGGACTTACTTGGTTTTACAGTAGGCAACCACACACACGATGCCCACCACCAACAGAGCCACACAAATACCCGTGATTGTCAGGACTCTTTTCTGGTAGAGCTCCTCTGCCTCTGTCAACATCACACCCACGAACACACAGACGCACCCACACACACCACGTGCACACAGTGAGGGAAATAAGAGGAGAAAAAGAAATTAGTGTCGTGAAGGTGCAGATTCCTACTTATTCACAGTAGATCTACACTTTTTTCTATTTCTGTTTTTTTTGGGACTGAATCCTGAGCAGCATGAAGCTTCATCTTCCCCCCCAGACAACTCAATTCGCAGTCAAACTTCTCCTCTCATGTAATCACAAATACAACAGATGCTGTTGCTGCCTGTGCTGCAGTAAGGCGGCGTGGGTGTCGGCAGGGGCCCAGCAGTAGATAGACTGATATATTAAGCAACTGTATTCTCGAAAAGTCATTTCAGATGATATCTGATATGATGCCCAGTTGAACTATAGAACAATGCTTATGAGAATTGGATGTAAGCAATAATTAACACGATCCTCTCAGTCTAAAGTGCTGTTACTCTGCTTTGTTGTCTCATTCACTTATAGAAGTCTTCATCTGCTCAGGCATTCAGTGAGCACAATCATCCTGAGATCTTATTTAACAGTAATTCATGAAACAAGTGATTTTAAAGATGGAGTCATTAAATATGAATCTTAAACTGCTGCTTTTTGCTTTTCCAGAGAAGAGCTGGTGTGAGATTGAGGTAGACTCTTTGTGTCCCCGGGGTCAACGATGGAGCAAAGAGGCAGAGCGATAACCAATGTAATAAAACATCCGCCGTACAACACTTTCCATTTGAGTTGTGTCAAGTTCCCGATGCCATAAAGAAGGTAATCAAGACCCGGCACATAACTGTACCTGTATAATTACATGACACCTGTTAAAAAACGCCTCTGGCATTTATTCTACGCTCTCAACCACTGAAGCACTTTTCTGGAAAAGGCAGCAGAAAACAGGAGCTCACAATGAAGGAGGATGGAAATAGCGGCAGATAGAAGAAAAATCATAACTGTAGGTTCTAAATATAGCTTTGCATGCTCACATCACAGCATCTACTCCTTGAAGGATAATTCAAACCAGTAACACAGATATTATATTTCATACTTCAAAGTTACATTTCAGCTACACTAAAGATGGGGGTGATGCAAGAAGCATGGGCAAGATCACACATAAATAAAGAGATGGCATATCAAAGGAAAAGACAGACTCTGGATTGGATAGATAGAGTTGAAGATTGAGGAAAAGACATCTTGTAGCTACAAACATGATACATCATGCTTGTTACAGATGGAATGAAGAGTCAAAAATCAGTCCAAAAAGAAGAAAAAAAAAACAAAACACACTACCGTGAGTGAGACAGAAACTCAGTTAATAGTTCTACTTTTTTCATCGTATGAGATGTGATGACATCCATGTTAATGATGTTTGATGGAGGATCAGTTGCATTGTCTGAGGGTTTGTCATTACAATGGGTTATGGCAGGATCAATCGGTTAATTGAGGGGGTCGATATGATTTACAGTTCACACCACATACAGAACGGGAGCAAGTCAAATACGAAGGACATCTACTGAGCTAGGACTGAGAATCAAAATGGATTGTTCCATACCCATAAATTCAATCCCAAGATGCTCTGCCATTGCAGAGGGATGACAGTTGGAAGAAAAAACAAAAAGAAACAAAAGAGATTTAGAAAGTGGCACCTCCTATACGTACTGTGTAGTGGAGCAAACACATACGCATTACAGCAACTGAGACAACAGACACAGACGTGGTCAGTAACATGAAGGACGAGACAACCAGACACACTTAAAGCATGCAGCACAACCACACTACACAAAGCTACATGACTAAATAATGGTGATTTAAAGGTGCACTATGTAGTTTTGGGGAAGCAATTTTAATCAGAAGAGAAAGATAAACCAACTCTCTTTGTTATCATGACTGAATAAACTGAATACACAAACTGACCTTAAAGGACAACACGGTTTCATACTGTTTTACTTTGTTTATATGTGGCGGACCCTGCCACCTTCCTAGCTTCAAACAGTGTTCAGGGTACCTTATTTTCCTTTATACATAGTGTCCTTGTAAATTAGATTTTTTAATTCAAAATACAACATTTCTTGAGTTCTGCTCTCGATGTTCCTCTACTTCTATCAGCTGTATGTCTCAACACAGTCCGATGTGGAATCGCCTCAGTTCTACACTTCACGAGTGTTTTTCGAAAGAGGTTTCAGCTCTGCAGGGAGTGCAATTTCATTACATAACCAAACAAAATCTCCTGATGGGAACAGCGCATATTAGGCCCAAAGCCACTCTCATTACTACTGCATGGGGGAAAATATGCGTCAGAGATCACCTGTGCTTTCAGTTTTTCTGCTTTCTAAAAAAACGCTCCGCTGTCATCTCCCGAACACACCCATCACATGAACAGGCAAGTTAAAAGTGTGTCTGTGCAGTATCTAAATAATCACGCTGGCTGATGGGGAAGAATTATAGTCGGACTTTATGTTATACGGCGGAGTGAGGCTATTGGGAGGCTGCACCAACCAGCTGAGTCCATAGCTCTGGCAGCTCGCTTGCTTTACTTGGGTTGAAGCGAGTCCCAGCTGTTCTTATGACAACATGCTCTTGTTAAGCCAAGTCCTTATGGCTGAGGAGCAGAAGCCATCCTCCTTCTCTTTTGGGATCTCCTGGGAATGGGAGGCTCCCCTCCAGGAGGCGGGTCTTTAAGCGCAGAGTGGATGTGTGTGTGTGCACATGTGCCTGCTCTTTGGGAGAAAATGTGATTTATTCTCCTTAATTGAGAGTAGAAAATGTGAAATATGCGAGTGGCCATTAAAGCTTACTACATCCACCACATCTATCATGTCTGAATGTGGCTTTCATGAGCATGATTTCTATTGTGGATCTGCTGTTTTGAACTTATGAGAGGTTATGTAGAGGTTCTGCTTTATGTAGAAAAATTACATTACATCTTGCACCCAGACTGAGTTGAAGCCTTATCTTTTCTATTTGAAATTACATCTTTTAAAGGAGACATACTGTTTCGTTTTTTTCCCATTCCTTCAGTGTTTTACATAGGTTCTTTTGAATGTAAGATCTTGAAAGATAAAAAGGTCAAAGTCTGCACCAACAGGAGCTCCTCTCTCCCACAGAAAACACTGCTCCTGAAACGCCTCGCCAGTATTCCTGCCTTTAATTCTCCTCATGTAAATACTGTAAATATCTTATTTAGTTTATTTAGTCTATTTTATTATATCTTTATTTGATTTGTATTTATCTTTTCCAAATACTAACTTGTTTTAACAGGTTTTGTGTCCCCCCTGGGGACAAATAATTTTTTTTTAATTGAATTCAACTGAATTGAATTGAATGAACTCTGTGACTTTGTGACATCACACTACGTCACCGTGTCACACATTTACATAATTTATGCCTAGGCGCTTGTTTGGCCTGTAGGAATTGATTTAGCACAGCTGCTCCATTGTTGTAAGCGGTGCTGGCTCAGGCATGTGCGAGCCGACCAATCAGAGGAGACTGGGTATTCAGGGGAAGGGGCCTTAAAGAGACAGGAGCTAAAACAGAGTGTTTCAGACAGCGGGGGGATACAGTGGACAGTATGAGAAGACCAATGTGGTTTTTGAGCACTAAAGCATGTAAACCTATTCTAGTAGTAACAAGAAATAAAATTATCAATCTGAAAATGAGCATAATATGTCTCCTTTAACTAAGTTTAGAGGTGAAGGCTAAAATATAAATTACAAATGTCTTCATGCAAGGTCTTCCTAAGATGGACTTACTTTTCTCTTGAACAGGTGTGAATGCATCCTGTCTTAACACTGGTCTCATTATATCCGATTGTTTCCTAAAGCCAACTGGTAATAAGGAAAAAATTTGAATGCATAAGCATGTAAACCCAGTAATCAAAGCCTGCTCTGTGTTCATGTAGCTGGATGAGAACTGGAAATAAGCGCTGTCCTTGATGTAGTCGCACAGCTGCACAGAAGTGAGACAGAATGCAGGAAAAGTGGGTGAGTGCGGGAAGAGAGCGCTCCCACACACCACTGTCTACTCTGCCAAAAAAACAAGTAATTTCAGCACAGTGCATTACGACTTAATGCGAGATGAAATTACTTGTAGTTAAGAAAGGGGGTTTTCGCGTTGCACTCCGAGCCAACGGACGGTATGTGTGAGCTCCACGAGGCAGACTACAGGGATGAGACTCTGTAGGCAGCATCAGATGCGGTTAGTTATTTTCTGACTGTAGAGGATACATTGAATTGCAACCACAGGGGCTTGCGAAGACATGATGCTGACAAATATGCAGGAGGATGGCAGGAGAGTCTGTTATCATCTAACATGAATTATAGACTTTGGTTTTAATTCTATATCATTACGACACAATATCTTTGCCCTCGTGTACGCTTTGTTCACAGAACCACCAAGTCTTTTTTGTTTTGTTTTATAAATGTCAAATCACTCACTACTTTCAATATCCCTTGAGATACTTTACAAGGAATCAACCAACTTGTGACACTGAGGTGTAAAACAAGAAGACTATCGCTGATAATCTCAAGAGGCATGATTACACACCAAGTGGATGGTTTTCAAATCAAGAAACCTTCAGGGTAAGGTCTATTAAGTCATAGGTTTCCACAAACCTTCATCTGATCTTGGCTTATTTCTTCAATTGACTGATATGTGTGCTGATGTTGCTGCGGTGAACGGTACTCTTACCCCGGGCTAGTAAAGCTTGTTTGACATGGCACTCTAGCGCAGCTCACGAACTCTGCGCTGAGGACATCTGCTGTGAGAGCAGCACTTTGTTGCTACCTTGAAAGCAAGGTGTGTTTGCAACACGTGCATTTTTGCTGAATGTTGGTTGTTACGGGAGAGCGGCTGTATCTGAGGTGCACCACTTTTCTAACAGCTTGGTAGGTCTCAAAGTAATGTGATGTCCGGACTGTATGTGCATGTGTGTTCTACTTAAAGGAACAGTTCACCCAAAAATGAAAATTCAGTCATTATTCACTCACCCTCGTGTCACTGGAAAGATGTTTTCTGGTTCACAAAACCTTTCTGAGCTTCACAGCAAATACATGTTGCAGCATTCTCCTCAACAACGAGTGTATATGGGGACTATGGGAAATCTTTACTGTAGCTGCTAAACTAAAAGAGTGAGAGCATACCCTGTGTGAAGTGGATGCACCTCACACTGAGGGTTTAAATAACGTCTTTTAAAATCAATTTGGGATCTCGGGGCTCTAGAAGACTTGGATTACACTGGACAAGCTGTATGGAGCCATTTGATGGTTTTCTTTCTGTCGTTTTTCAAAGTTTTAAAACAAGTCTCCATCTACTTCAGGCGCTGAGGAAAATGCTGCAACTCTGTTTTGCTGTGAAGCTCCAGAAAGGTTTTGTGTACTACAGAATTTCACCCGTCTTTAATGACTGAAGTTTCATCTTCATGTGAACACTATATTTGCAGTACATGGCTGGACCTTTGGGGAATCTCAAATAACCGCCAAAATCAAATGAATTTGGTCAACACTCTAGCTAACTGGAATTTTATCATGTCGGCTCATGTACAGTACGACTCATTACTGGTTGATGCACAGCCATTAAAATAATAAACAATTTAACATTTGTAAGTTTACGGAGAAATATCCCACATGTCGTATCTGGTTTGTCTGGAATATTAATCAAAGGGCCAATATAGAGACTAAGTCTGCTGATCAGATGGTTTCAAGCGACAAACATTTCTTTATCAGTCAAGCCAGTGCACCACCTAACACATTCAGCCATTTGTCATGCCTATTAGTTAATGCTTATTGTTCAGGCCTGGCTCTCCATCCATTAGCTTTGATAGGATTATACGTGCTTGTGTTTGCAGCTGATTGCATCATTAGTAAGCGAGCTAAAGGTGGGGTTTTAGTAATTGTTTATCCATTAGACTGTGTTGTTACGTGCAGCTGACTTTGTGCAAATCAACTTCCACACAGCATCAAAATTCATCTGCCTACGTGTTGTTACCAAACTTACTATCGGAGTCTGAGAGTGCACATGCAATACACTGCGAGTTAAAGGGCACACAATCTCACATGCAGACCAAACACAATAACAGACTCTGCTAAACTATGCCAGCTTGTGAATGACTCATCGGAGGAGGCACAGACACAACTACTAGGTAATAACAGGAAATGAATGCAATCTCTCTACGCTCAGCATGCACGCATGACACGAGGACAGTCTGACAGAGTGACAGAAGAGGAAGTTGACATACGGTAGAAACTGGCCATAACGTAGGTTTGACAGCGATCACCAGTAAAGTCATTTGGACACCTGATGGAAAGAAACAAAGCCACAAAAAAGAGAGGGAGGAGGAGGGTGGTGGGTGAGTGAGAAAGAGAAGGAAAACAGAACGAGAGAGAGAGAGAGGGCGAGGGTGGAGTGATAAGGAGAGTATGCATAAGAAAAAGTGAAGAGGGAGAGAGGGAGAGAGGGAGGGAGAGAGGGAGGGAGAGAGACACAGAGTTAGAACAACAGCACAACTACAGACAGCAGAAGCAGAGTGTTCCCATGGATGACACCGCTGTGTGCATGGTGTAGTGCACAGCTCATTGCGTGTTGACCTGAGAAGGAGAAAGAGGAGGAGAAAGAGGAAGAGAACTGGGGGGGAGGGAGGGTGGGAGGGTTGGGTGAGGGCAGCAGGAGTCCACAGAGGTAATCCAGTGCCAACTGTGTCTCTGCTCTCAGCTGCTCATATCAAGTGAACATACTTTTGAAAGGATTGGGCATGTACAACCGCAGCGGCTCGGTCTGTAAGCATCGAGGGCCGAAGTATCCATCCGGACATCTGGGAAGGAGCAGATAAGTGTTATGAAA